>NC_140992.1:146642602-146663142 GCF_052327205.1 Somniosus microcephalus | reverse complement strand
GTGACACAGCTTGGATTTGTAGATAGGGTGACACAGCTTGGATTTGTAGGTAGGGTGACACAGCTTGGATTTGTAGATAGGGTGACACAGCTTGGATTTGTAGATAGGGTGACACAGCTTGGATTTGTAGATAGGGTGACACAGCTTGGATTTGTAGGTAGGGTGACACAGCTTGGATTTGTAGATAGGGTGACACAGCTTGGATTTGTAGATAGGGTGACACAGCTTGGATTTGTAGGTAGGGTGACACAGTTTGGATTTGTAGGTAGGGTGACACAGCTTGGATTTGTAGATAGGGTGACACAGCTTGGATTTGTAGATAGGGTGACACAGCTTGGATTTGTAGATAGGGTGACAGAGCTTGGATTTGTAGATAGGGTGACACAGCTTGGATTTGTAGATAGGGTGACACAGCTTGGATTTGTAGGTAGGGTGACACAGTTTGGATTTGTAGATAGGGTGACACAGCTTGGATTTGTAGATAGGGTGACGCAGCTTGGATTTGTAGATAGGGTGACACAGCTTGGATTTGTAGATAGGGTGACACAGCTTGGATTTGTAGGTAGGGTGACACAGCTTGGATTTGTAGATAGGGTGACACAGCTTGGATTTGTAGATAGGGTGACACAGCTTGGATTTGTAGGTAGGGTGACACAGCTGGGATTTGTAGATAGGGTGACACAGCTGGATTTGTAGGTAGGGTGACACAGCTTGGATTTGTAGATAGGGTGACACAGCTTGGATTTGTAGATAGGGTGACACAGCTTGGATTTGTAGGTAGGGTGACACAGCTTGGATTTGTAGATAGGGTGACACAGCTGGATTTGTAGGTAGGGTGACACAGCTTGGATTTGTAGATAGGGTGACACAGCTGGATTTGTAGGTAGGGTGACACAGCTTGGATTTGTAGATAGGGTGACACAGCTTGGATTTGTAGATAGGGTGACACAGCTTGGATTTGTAGATAGGGTGACACAGCTTGGATTTGTAGATAGGGTGACACAGCTTGGATTTGTAGATAGGGTGACACAGCTTGGATTTGTAGATAGGGTGACACAGCTTGGATTTGTAGGTAGGGTGACACAGCTTGGATTTGTAGATAGGGTGACACAGCTTGGATTTGTAGATAGGGTGACACAGCTTGGATTTGTAGATAGGGTGACACAGTTTGGATTTGTAGGTAGGGTGACACAGCTTGGATTTGTAGATAGGGTGACACAGCTTGGATTTGTAGATAGGGTGACACAGCTTGGATTTGTAGATAGGGTGACACAGCTTGGATTTGTAGATAGGGTGACACAGCTTGGATTTGTAGATAGGGTGACACAGCTTGGATTTGTAGATAGGGTGACACAGCTTGGATTTGTAGATAGGGTGACACAGCTTGGATTTGTAGATAGGGTGACACAGCTTGGATTTGTAGATAGGGTGACACAGCTTGGATTTGTAGGTAGGGTGACACAGCTTGGATTTGTAGATAGGGTGACACAGCTTGGATTTGTAGGTAGGGTGACACAGCTTTGGATTTGTAGATAGGGTGACACAGCTTGGATTTGTAGTAGGGTGACACAGCTTGGATTTGTAGATAGGGTGACACAGCTTGGATTTGTAGATAGGGTGACACAGCTTGGATTTGTAGATAGGGTGACACAGCTTGGATTTGTAGATAGGGTGACACAGCTTGGATTTGTAGGTAGGGTGACACAGCTTGGATTTGTAGGTAGGGTGACACAGCTTGGATTTGTAGGTAGGGTGACACAGCTTGGATTTGTAGATAGGGTGACACAGTTTGGATTTGTAGGTAGGGTGACACAGCTTGGATTTGTAGATAGGGTGACACAGCTTGGATTTGTAGATAGGGTGACACAGCTTGGATTTGTAGGTAGGGTGACACAGCTTGGATTTGTAGATAGGGTGACACAGCTTGGATTTGTAGGTAGGGTGACACAGCTTGGATTTGTAGATAGGGTGACACAGTTTGGATTTGTAGATAGGGTGACACAGCTTGGATTTGTAGATAGGGTGACACAGTTTGGATTTGTAGATAGGGTGACACAGTTTGGATTTGTAGATAGGGTGACACAGCTTGGATTTGTAGATAGGGTGACACAGCTTGGATTTGTAGATAGGGTGACACAGCTTGGATTTGTAGATAGGGTGACACAGCTTGGATTTGTAGGTAGGGTGACACAGCTTGGATTTGTAGATAGGGTGACACAGCTTGGATTTGTAGATAGGGTGACACAGCTTGGATTTGTAGATAGGGTGACACAGCTTGGATTTGTAGATAGGGTGACACAGCTTGGATTTGTAGATAGGGTGACACAGCTTGGATTTGTAGATAGGGTGACACAGTTTGGATTTGTAGATAGGGTGACACAGCTTGGATTTGTAGGTAGGGTGACACAGCTTGGATTTGTAGATAGGGTGACACAGCTTGGATTTGTAGATAGGGTGACACAGTTTGGATTTGTAGATAGGGTGACACAGCTTGGATTTGTAGATAGGGTGACACAGCTTGGATTTGTAGATAGGGTGACACAGCTTGGATTTGTAGATAGGGTGACACAGCTTGGATTTGTAGATAGGGTGACACAGCTTGGATTTGTAGATAGGGTGACACAGCTTGGATTTGTAGGTAGGGTGACACAGCTTGGATTTGTAGATAGGGTGACACAGCTTGGATTTGTAGATAGGGTGACACAGTTTGGATTTGTAGATAGGGTGACACAGCTTGGATTTGTAGGTAGGGTGACACAGCTTGGATTTGTAGATAGGGTGACACAGCTTGGATTTGTAGATAGGGTGACACAGTTTGGATTTGTAGATAGGGTGACACAGCTTGGATTTGTAGATAGGGTGACACAGCTTGGATTTGTAGATAGGGTGACACAGCTTGGATTTGTAGATAGGGTGACACAGTTTGGATTTGTAGATAGGGTGACACAGCTTGGATTTGTAGGTAGGGTGACACAGCTTGGATTTGTAGATAGGGTGACACAGCTTGGATTTGTAGATAGGGTGACACAGTTTGGATTTGTAGATAGGGTGACACAGCTTGGATTTGTAGTAGGGTGACACAGCTTGGATTTGTAGATAGGGTGACACAGCTTGGATTTGTAGGTTGGGTGACACAGCTTGGATTTGTAGATAGGGTGACACAGCTTGGATTTGTAGATAGGGTGACACAGTTTGGATTTGTAGATAGGGTGACACAGTTTGGATTTGTAGATAGGGTGACACAGCTTGGATTTGTAGATAGGGTGACACAGCTTGGATTTGTAGGTAGGGTGACACAGCTTGGATTTGTAGATAGAGTGACACAGTTTGGATTTGTAGATAGGGTGACACAGCTTGGATTTGTAGATAGGGTGACACAGTTTGGATTTGTAGATAGGGTGACACAGCTTGGATTTGTAGGTAGGGTGACACAGCTTGGATTTGTAGATAGGGTGACACAGCTTGGATTTGTAGATAGGGTGACACAGTTTGGATTTGTAGATAGGGTGACACAGCTTGGATTTGTAGATAGGGTGACACAGCTTGGATTTGTAGATAGGGTGACACAGCTTGGATTTGTAGATAGGGTGACACAGTTTGGATTTGTAGATAGGGTGACACAGCTTGGATTTGTAGATAGGGTGACACAGCTTGGATTTGTAGATAGGGTGACACAGCTTGGATTTGTAGATAGGGTGTCACAGCTTGGATTTGTAGGTAGGGTGACACAGCTTGGATTTGTAGATAGGGTGACACAGCTTGGATTTGTAGATAGGGTGACACAGCTTGGATTTGTAGATAGGGTGACACAGTTTGGATTTGTAGGTAGGGTGACACAGCTTGGATTTGTAGGTAGGGTGACACAGCTTGGATTTGTAGATAGGGTGACACAGCTTGGATTTGTAGATAGGGTGACACAGCTTGGATTTGTAGATAGGGTGACACAGCTTGGATTTGTAGATAGGGTGACACAGCTTGGATTTGTAGATAGGGTGACACAGCTTGGATTTGTAGATAGGGTGACACAGCTTGGATTTGTAGATAGGGTGACACAGCTTGGATTTGTAGATAGGGTGACACAGCTTGGATTTGTAGATAGGGTGACACAGCTTGGATTTGTAGATAGGGTGACACAGCTTGGATTTGTAGATAGGGTGACACAGCTTGGATTTGTAGATAGGGTGACACAGCTTGGATTTGTAGATAGGGTGACACAGCTTGGATTTGTAGATAGGGTGACACAGCTTGGATTTGTAGATAGGGTGACACAGCTTGGATTTGTAGATAGTTTGACACAGCTGGGATTTGTAGATAGGGTGACACAGCTGGGATTTGTAGATAGGGTGACACAGTTTGGATTTGTAGATAGGGTGACACAGCTTGGATTTGTAGGTAGGGTGACACAGCTTGGATTTGTAGATAGGGTGACACAGTTTGGATTTGTAGGTTGGGTGACACAGCTTGGATTTGTAGATAGGGTGACACAGCTTGGATTTGTAGGTCGGGTGACACAGCTTGGATTTGTAGATAGGGTGACACAGCTTGGATTTGTAGATAGGGTGACACAGTTTGGATTTGTAGATAGGGTGACACAGTTTGGATTTGTAGGTCGGGTGACACAGCTTGGATTTGTAGATAGGGTGACACAGCTTGGATTTGTAGATAGGGTGACACAGCTTGGATTTGTAGATAGGGTGACACAGCTTGGATTTGTAGATAGGGTGACACAGCTTGGATTTGTAGGTAGGGTGACACAGCTTGGATTTGTAGATAGGGTGACACAGCTTGGATTTGTAGATAGGGTGACACAGCTTGGATTTGTAGATAGGGTGACACAGCTTGGATTTGTAGATAGGGTGACACAGCTTGGATTTGTAGATAGGGTGACACAGTTTGGATTTGTAGATAGGGTGACACAGCTTGGATTTGTAGATAGGGTGACACAGCTTGGATTTGTAGATAGGGTGACACAGCTTGGATTTGTAGATAGGGTGACACAGTTTGGATTTGTAGATAGGGTGACACAGCTTGGATTTGTAGATAGGGTGACACAGCTTGGATTTGTAGGTAGGGTGACACAGCTTGGATTTGTAGGTAGGGTGACACAGCTTGGATTTGTAGATAGGGTGACACAGCTTGGATTTGTAGGTAGGGTGACACAGCTTGGATTTGTAGATAGGGTGACACAGCTTGGATTTGTAGGTAGGGTGACACAGCTTGGATTTGTAGATAGGGTGACACAGCTTGGATTTGTAGGTAGGGTGACACAGCTTGGATTTGTAGATAGGGTGACACAGCTTGGATTTGTAGATAGGGTGACACAGCTTGGATTTGTAGGTAGGGTGACACAGTTTGGATTTGTAGGTAGGGTGACACAGCTTGGATTTGTAGATAGGGTGACACAGCTTGGATTTGTAGGTAGGGTGACACAGCTTGGATTTGTAGATAGGGTGACACAGTTTGGATTTGTAGATAGGGTGACACAGGTTGGATTTGTAGGTAGGGTGACACAGCTTGGATTTGTAGATAGGGTGACACAGCTTGGATTTGTAGATAGGGTGACACAGCTTGGATTTGTAGATAGGGTGACACAGCTTGGATTTGTAGGTAGGGTGACACAGCTTGGATTTGTAGATAGGGTGACACAGCTTGGATTTGTAGGTAGGGTGACACAGCTTGGATTTGTAGGTAGGGTGACACAGCTTGGATTTGTAGATAGGGTGACACAGCTTGGATTTGTAGATAGGGTGACACAACTTGGATTTGTAGATAGGGTGACACAGCTTGGATTTGTAGATAGGGTGACACAGCTTGGATTTGTAGATAGGGTGACACAGTTTGGATTTGTAAAGACTGAAAAGGAAAGAAAGACCTGCATTTATATAGCGCCTTTCACAACCACCGGACATCCCAAAGCACTTTACAGCTAATGAAGTATCTTTGGAATGTAGTCACTGTTGTAATGTGGGAAACACAGCAGCCAATTTGTGCACAGCAAGCTCCCACAAACAGCAATGTGATAATGACCAGATAAATTGTTTTTGTTATGTTGATTGAGGGATAAATATTGGCCAGGACACTGGGAATATCTCCCCTGCTTTTCTTCGAAATAGTGCCTTGGAATCTTTTACATCCACCTGAAAGAGAAAGAAAACGTCTCATCCGAAAGACGGCACCTCCAACAGTGCAGCACTCCCTCAATACTGCACTGGAGTGTCAGCCTAGGTTTTTGTGCCCAAGTCTCTGCAGTGGGACTTGCACCCACAACCTTCTGACCCAGTAAGGCAAGGGTGCTCCCCACTGAGCCACAGCTGACACTGACTGCAGGAAGAAGGGAAGACTGGAGGGAATGGGTGGAATGTTTGTGGAGGAGGAGGTGAAGATGTGGGGATACATAAAAGTTAGAACACAGAAACATTCAGCCCAACCAGTCCACATCGGTGTTAACGCTCCACGCAATCACATAGTCGAATCACAATTACCCAACATGTATGAACAGACGGATATTCTTTTTTTTACTCAATTATCTTTGGGCATCAAGGAGTATTTATTTAGAACTTTCCTTGAGAAGATGAAATGAATGCATAAGGACACAGGAAAGTCTGAAGCTAGGAAAGGCCTTTCAGCCCATCAAACCTGCCCTATCCAATCTCGCATGTCATTATTCCATCATGGGCATCCCTCCCACATCACCTGTTGTTCCCCTAATTTAAGGAACTAATTGCCCTCCCCTGAAGAAACAAGCAGTGATGTTAATATCTCTGCGGCCCTCAATCCCCCAACTAAACAGATAACGATCCAGCCCCTGAATCAGCCATCCTCTCTGTCAGTCCGTTCCCCATGCCCACTAGCCTTTGGGAAAAATATTTATTTTACTAATCTTGAATCTTGCTTGAGGCTTGTGAATGTTGCACTCATGTCCTGTAGTCCTATGGTCATTGTTTTAGGGTGAAGACTCTAAATGGTCTGTGAAAGGAGCAGACGAATGGGGGCAGTCCTTGTGTGCGCCTCGATTCTCTATCTACTGTTCCTCTGCCTGTGTGTCTCTCTCTCTCCTCCAGCGTGAGAGTGTGAGTGTGAGTGTGAGTGAGTGTGAGTGCCTCTCTCTCCTCCATAGTGTGAGTGTGTGAGTGTGAGTGAGTGTGAGTCTCTCTCTCCTCCATAGTGTGTGTGAGTGTGTGAGTGCCTCTCTCCTCCATAGTGTGTGTGAGTGTGTGAGTGCCTCTCTCCTCCATAGTGTGAGTGTGTGAGTGTGAGTGAGTGTGAGTCTCTCTCTCCTCCATAGTGTGTGTGTGTGTGTGAGTGTCTCTCTCTCCTCCATAGTGAGTGTGTGAGTGTGAGTGTCTCTCTCTCCTCCATAGTGAGTGTGTGAGTGTGTGTGAGAGTGTGAGTGCCTCTCTCCTCCATAGTGTGAGTGTGTGAGTGTGAGTGTCTCTCTCTCCTCCATAGTGTGTGTGAGTGTGTGAGTGTCTCTCTCTCCTCCATAGTGTGAGTGTGTGAGTGTGAGTGTCTCTCTCTCCTCCATAGTGAGTGTGTGAGTGTGAGTGAGTGTGAGTGCCTCTCTCTCCTCCATAGTGTGTGTGAGTGTGTGTGAGTGTGTGTGAGTGTGAGTGCCTCTCTCTCCTCCATAGTGTGTGTGTGAGTGTGTGTGAGTGTGAGTGCCTCTCTCTCCTCCATAGTGAGTGTGTGAGTGTGTGAGTGTGAGTGCCTCTCTCTCCTCCATAGTGAGTGTGTGAGTGTGAGTGCCTCTCTCTCCTCCATAGTGAGTGTGTGAGTGTGTGTGAGTGTGAGTCTCTCTCTCCTCCATAGTGTGTGTGTGTGTGTGTGTGAGTGTGAGTGCCTCTCTCTCCTCCATAGTGAGTGTGTGAGTGTGTGTGAGTGTGAGTCTCTCTCTCCTCCATAGTGTGTGTGTGTGTGTGTGTGAGTGTGAGTCTCTCTCTCCTCCATAGTGTGTGTGTGAGTGTGAGTTTGAGTGAGTGCCTCTCTCTCCTCCATAGTGTGAGTGTGAGTGTGTGTGAGTGTGAGTACCTCTCTCTCCTCCATAGTGTGTGTGTGAGTGTGTGTGAGTGTGAGTGCCTCTCTCTCCTCCATAGTGTGTGTGTGAGTGTGTGTGAGTGTGAGTGCCTCTCTCTCCTCCATAGTGTGTGTGTGAGTGTGTGTGAGTGTGAGTGCCTCTCTCTCCTCCATAGTGTGTGTGTGAGTGTGTGTGAGTGTGTGTCTCTCTCTCCTCCATAGTGTGTGTGTGAGTGTGTGTGAGTGTGAGTGCCTCTCTCTCCTCCATAGTGTGTGTGTGAGTGTGTGTGAGTGTGTGTCTCTCTCTCCTCCATAGTGTGTGTGTGAGTGTGAGTCTCTCTCTCCTCCATAGTGTGAGTGTGTGTGAGTGTGAGTGCCTCTCTCTCCTCCATAGTGTGTGTGTGAGTGTGAGTGTGTGTGAGTGCCTCTCTCTCCTCCATAGTGTGTGTGTGAGTGTGTGTGAGTGTGAGTGCCTCTCTCTCCTCCATAGTGAGTGTGTGAGTGTGTGTGAGTGTGAGTGTGTGTGAGTGCCTCTCTCTCCTCCATAGTGTGTGTGTGTGTGAGTGTGTGTGAGTGTGAGTGAGTGTCTCTCTCTCCTCCATAGTGTTAGTGTGTGTGAGTGTGAGTGCCTCTCTCTCCTCCATAGTGTGTGTGTGAGTGTGTGTGAGTGTGAGTGAGTGTGAGTACCTCTATCTCCTCCATAGTGTGTGTTTGAGTGTGTGTGTGTGAGTGTGAGTGAGTGTGACTGTGTGTGTGTGTGTGAGTTTCTCTCTCTCCTCCATAGTGTGTGTGTGTGAGTGTGTGAGCATGTGAGTGTGAGTGTGTGTGTGAGTGTGTGTGTGTCAGTATGTGTGTCAGTGTGTGTGTGTGTGTGTTTGAGTGTGTGTGAGTGTGTGAGTGTGAGTGTGTGTGAGTGTGTGTCAGTATGTGTGTCAGTGTGTGTGTGTGAGTGTTTGAGTGTGTGTGAGAGTGTGAGTGTGAGCATGTGTGTGTGTTTGTGTCAGTGTGTGTGTCAGTATGTGTGTCAGCGTGTGTGCGTGTGAGTGTTTGAGTGTGTGTGAGAGTGTGAGTGTGTGTGTGTGTTTGTGTCAGTGTGTGTGTCAGTATGTGTGTGAGTGTGTGTGTGTGTGAGTGTTTGAGTGTGTGTGAGTGTGTCAGTATGTGTGTCAGTGTGTGTGTGTGTGTGTGTGTTTGTGTCAGTGTGTGTGTCAGTATGTGTGTCAGTGTGTGTGTGTGAGTGTTTGAATGTGTGTGAGTGTGTGAGTGTGTGTCAGTGTGTGTGTGTGTGTCAGTATGTGTGTCAGTGTGTGTGTGTGAGTGTGTGTGTGTGTTTGTGTCAGTGTGTGTGTGTGTGTGAGTGTGTGAGTGTGTGTGTGTGTTTGTGTCAGTGTGTGTGTCAGTATGTGTGTCAGTGTGTGTGTGTGAGTGTTTGAGTGTGTGTGAGTGTGTGAGTGTGTGTGAGTGTGTCAGTATGTGTGTCAGTGTGTGTGTGTGAGTGTTTGAATGTGTGTGAGTGTGTGAGTGTGTTTGTGTCAGTGTGTGTGTCAGTGTGTGTGTGTGAGTGTTTGAATGTGTGTGAGTGTGTGAGTGTGTGTCAGTATGTGTGTCAGTGTGTGTGTGTGAGTGTTTGAATGTGTGTGAGTGTGTGAGTGTGTGTGTGTGTTTGTGTCAGTGTGTGTGTCAGTATGTGTGTCGGTGTGTGTGTGTGTGTTTGAATGTGTGTGAGTGTGTGAGTGTGTGTGTGTGTTTGTGTCAGTGTGTGTGTCAGTATGTGTGTCAGTGTGTGTGTGTGAGTGTTTGAGTGTGAGTGTGTGTGTGAGTGTGAGTGTGTGTGAGTGTGTTTGTGTGTCTCTCTGCCATTGTTTGTATGTGTGTCTCTCTCGATCCTCCCCAGTGTTTTTCCGTAAGTCTCGCTATGTCTGTCTCTTGTTCAATGCTTTCTTGTGTTTGAAGAATGTGAGAAAACCTCATCCAGTAAAGAGACTGGGTGATATGGTGGACGAGAATGATGTCTCTAAATTAAAACAAAAGACCTTCCTCATTCCCTGTGATAGTTGCACTCCATAATTAGTAATACTAACATGGTGAAACCAGCTGTGTTTAAAAAACTGAAGGTACTTATTCCAGTTTGTCTGAGAAATCATTATTTTTGGCCGGATCCCTTGCTAATATTGCCAGCACCTCTTTAGACTCAGTGCTCCCAGTGGTGATCATATGTCTACATGCTACAGCTCCGCAGTGTTACATAATGTCATAAATTGTTCCAAATAAAATACTTTAATCTCTCCACTCAGCATTGTACCATACTCATCAGTTGATGCAAGTGTGGTGGAGTGACACACAAGGATTGCGGGACCCTATAATGTGGACTGCGGACTGTGTTACATTGACTCCGTCTGAGCCCCGATCTGACCCTGGGCAGTCTTTTTCTCAACACTGGGTAAAAGCTTCTCTTTTTCCCCATTACCATCATTGTTCAGCTCAGTGCGGGAGGAAGAAACAAAGGGAGGGGGATGTGAGCCCCTGCCAGAAAATCACATGTGAAACGTGAACTTCCTGTCCCAACAGAGTGTTGTAAAACTGACCTCCGCTGTTCACTCCGCAGATACTGAGTGACCTGCTGAGCCTTTCCAGCATTTTCTGGTTTTGTCTCAGATTCTGCAGCTTTTTCACTTTTTGTTAACACTTTCAAGCTTACTTCCTGTTTTTTATTGGTTTCACAACATGTGTGTCTTTTTAATGTATACCCTCTTGTTTCATGCTCCCCAGCACAGATTTCTCCTGCCGAAGAGATCAGAAGTGACTCCTTCAGCGACTGCCAGGGAGTGAACTGGTTGCTGTTTTCAAATAAATCACATTTCTTTCCATAGGAACAGGAGGAGGCCAGTCAGTCCCTCGAGCCTGTTCCGCCATTCAATTAGATCAGGGCTGATCTGTATCTTAACTCCATCTACCCACCTTGGTTCCGTAATCCTTAATACCCTTACCCAACAAAAATCTATTCATCTCAGTTTTGAAATTTTCATTTGAGCCCCAACCTCAACAGCTTTGGGAAATAGAAAGATGGAAGATCGGTCCAGGCAGGCAGTAGAACCCAGCACTCTTTGGAAAGATTTCACCGAATATTTCCCAGTCTGTTTCCATGCAGCAATTTTATTTGGTGACACCTAGTATGGCTGCCATGTCGGTACAGTTGGGTTTGATACTGGAAGAAAGGGCAGCACGTTGATTAAAGGAGAGGTCTTATCCAAATGTTACAATTGGCTCAAAGTCGGCACTTTCTCAGCTGTGATCATTACTGGGTAAGTCTTCTTCGAGCCCCCATGCGGTGTTGCTTTACAAATACCATTTTGAAATGTGCTTTGCGAATGTTTGTGCCCAGAAGATGTGTCAAGGATGAGCTTGATTTGATGAGCAGGTCCAGTGCGACCAATTCATTATCTTTTAATCAAACCAGAAGAATCTGGAGCAAGGGGACGCAATGTTAAAATTAGAGCCAGGCCACTCAGGCGTGAAATCGGGAAGCACTTTTCCACACACAGGGTGGTAGAAAGGTCGAGTTTTCTCCCCACTAAAGCTGGGGATACTGGGGGTCAATTTGAATTTTCAAGACTGAGAGCGCTAGATTTTTATTGGGTAAGGGTATCAAGGGATATGGAGCAAAGGCGGGTCAATGGAGTTCAAATCTGATCTAATTCAATGGCGGAACAGGCTCAAGAGTTTGAATGTCTGACTCCTGTTCCTATGTTCTTACTATGTAACTATATGTCAACTGCAAAAGCTGAAATGGCCTTATCAGATAAACCAATGTGAACTCAATAATCTGGCTTGGAAGCTCGTTGCTATAAACCCTCTCACGAGAACCAGCCTCTCTCCCTGGTTCCAACTGATATTTTTTAATTAGGTAAAGGTGCGCAAGCTTCGACATGACAAGCCCTGATAACAGCTGCCCAACACTTACCCACTGGGGATTTTCCTCGCTCTCATTTTCCCCAGGTACCATGGCAGCCGATAACCTGCTGCCCAGGCACATAATCCTGGCCGACACTTCCAGTGCAGTACTGAAGGGAGTGCTGCACTGTCGTGTGTGCTGTCTTTTGGATGAGACGTTAAACCGTGGGACAGGATTAATATCCTGGGCACTGCTGTGAGCAACACAGGAGAGAAATTGTAAGGGTGTAGGAACGGAGGTTCCTAGCTGAATAAAGTATTCAACTCGATGAATCAAATCAACAGGTTTTAATGAACAACTACAGGAGAAACGGTATACAGGTCTATACAGCTTGCTGGGCACTCGACGACTACTGGAAGATTCTGGAAACTGACGTCATGACGTCATCACGTTCTTCGCGCCACTGGTGGTCACGTGAGCAGCGTCATGACGTCATCACGTGGAGTGCAGGAAAACACCATACAGTAATGTTAACAGGCAGTTTAAAGGTGCAGTCCACGGTTGCACTATACTGTAGTTAAAGGGATTATTAATAATTGTTCTGAGACCCTTGGTGGCTCTGCCACAGGCGCCCCCCCAGAATCCACTTTAACAGACATTGTCAACCGAGTAGGAGGCTTAATGATCCTGGTCGAACGGCGGCGAAACTCAGGCAGCGGAAACGGGGTGTTATTTGAAGAACCAGTGCCGGATTGCGACAGAAGCGACGGCTTGGGCGAGGCAGAAACGGTGGTCAGAGGTGCAGGCGCGTCAGAGGACGAATCGGGCTGTTCTACGGTGGGTTGATGCACAGCTGGTCTGGTGGCTAACGGCGGTCGGCCACGGCAAGGCGGTTGGGCAGCCACGACAGGCTCAGTCCGATCCAGGTGGGCTGGTTTGAGCCGGTCGACCGAAACAGTATCAGACTTTCCACCGACTTCGACTGTGAAGAACTTTTCCCCTGATGAGATGACACGAAAGGGTCTGGTATACGGCGGCTTGAGTGGGTCTCTGTGACCGTCTTGCCGAATAAAGACATAGTCCGAACTCATGAGTTCTGTCGGGACGTGAGGCCTCTGCAGGTCGTGCTGCGAGGTTGGGATGGGCCGGAAATTCCTAGCCGCCTCCTGATGCAGTAGGAGCTGTTGAGTTGCAGACCATGGTTCGGTGTGTGGAGGTAGGAAGTCACCTGGTACTCTGAGTGTCTGGCTATAAACCAGCTTAGCCGATGAAGACTGAAGATCCTCCTTTGGTGCTGTCCGAAGGCCTAACATCACCCATGGGAGCCTATCCACCCAGTTGGGCCCTCACAGGCTGGCACGGAGGGACGCTTTGAGGGACCGATGAAACCTTTCGCACAGGCCATTCGCCTGCGGGTGGTACGCGGTGGTACGGTGCAGCTTGGTACCCAGGCCTTGTGCCACTGCGTTCCACAGCTCTGAGGTGAATTGCGGACCGCGGTCCGAGGAGATGTCCGATGGCACCCCGAAACGAGCTACCCACGACGAAAGAAATGCCCTGGCTACGTCTGCTGCGGTGGTGGCGGTCAATGGGATCGCCTCTGGCCACCTGGTGGTCCGGTCTACGACTGTCAGGAGGTGTGTGAATCCACGTGACCCGGGAAGGGGGCCTACTAAATCCACGTGAACGTGGTCGAAACGGCGCTCAGGCACCGGGAAGTTTGCCAGCGGGGCCTTGACGTGACGGTGAACTTTGGACTTTTGGCAATCGACGCAATTGTTTGTCCAGTCCCGGACGTCCAGATGCATGCCTTTCCAAACGAATTTGCGGGACATTAGCCGTTGAGAAGCCCGCATTCCCGGGTGAGATAACCCGTGGATTGCCTGGAATACCTTCTTGCGCCATTCGACCGGCACGATGGGCCGGGGCACTCCCATGGATGTGTCGCACAGGAGTGTGGTTCCTGCCTCTTGAAACAGCACGTCTGCAACCTGCCAACTGGAAGGCGTGGTCCTAAACGCTTGTACCTCTGGGTCTGCCAGTTGATCCCCTGCCAGTCCGCCGAAATTGATGCCCAGGTGGACTGCCTGGACTGGGACTCGGGAAAGGCAATCTGCCACGAGATTATCCTTGCCCGACACGTGCCGCAAATCCGTCGTGAATTCGGATATAAACGTGAGGTGGCGCTGCTGCCGAGCTGACCAAGGCTCCGCCGCTTTGGCCATGGCGAAGGTGAGCGGCTTGTGGTCCATGAAGGCAGTGAACGGGCGGCCTTCTGGGAGAAAACGGAAATGCCTGATGGCCAAAAACAGGGCTAGCAGCTCTCTGTCAAAAGTGCTATACTTTCGCTCGTTCTTGCGCAGTTGGCGGCTGAAAAAGGCTAACGGCTGCCAACCCCCGTCGACCCATTGCTCTTGAACTGCTCCGATGGCGTAGTCGGAGGCATCCGTAGTGAGGGCCACCGTCGCGCCCGGACGTTGGTGTGCCAGCATAGTTGCGTCTGCCAACGCCGCCTTGGTATCGCGGAACGCCTGGTCCATTTGCAGTGTCCAAGTGAGAACATCCTTGCCCGACTTTCCCTTTAGTGCTTCGTACAGCGGTTGCATCAACCGGGCCGCTCTGGGGACGAAACGATGATAAAAATTTACCATCCCCAAGAACTCTTGCAGGGATTTGACCGTGCGAGGCTGCGGGAATGCGGTAACTGCCTCTACCTTGGTGGCTAGTGGGACGGCGCCTTCTGGGGTAATCCTGTGTCCCAGGAAATCAATGCAGGATACTCCAAATGTGCATTTGGCCGGATTGACAATAAGGCCGTGTTGGCTGAGTCGGGCGAAAAGTGTAGGTAAGTGGGCCATGTGAGCTGTCGAATCCTTACTGGCTATGAGGATGTCGTCCAAGTAGACAAAAATGAAGGGTAGGTCCCGTAATACAGAGTCCATCAAACGCTGGAATGCTTGAGCTGCATTTTTCAGACCGAATGGCATGCGGAGGAACTCAAAAAGGCCGAACGGAGTGATGACTGCCGTTTTGGGGACGTCTGGAGGGTGCACCGGAACTTGGTGATATCCACGAACGAGATCCACTTTAGAAAATATAGCTTTTCCAGCCAGATGAGCCAAAAAATCTTGGATGTGGGGAATCGGGTACCTGTCCGGTGTTGTGGCATCGTTTAAGCGTCTGTAATCCCCGCAAGGTCGCCATCCACCGCCTGGTTTGGGGACTATGTGCAGTGGGGAAGACCAAGGGCTGTCCAAACGCTGGATGATCCCGAGGCGCTCCATGGTCTGGAACTCAGCCTTTGCGGCTGCCAGCTTGCCGGCTTCTAATCGCCACGCCCGAGCGTAAACTGGTGCTCCGGTCATGGAGATATGGTGCTCCACCCCGTGCCTTGTGCTTGTAGCCGAAAAAGTGGGCCTGGTGAGCTCCGGGAATTCGCCGAGCAGGCGCGTAAAGCCGTCTTGCGACGGAACCGCGCAGGCCACCGACCAGGACACGGCGGTGCTGCGGTGGCAGGGCACTGCGTGGAAAGTGGACGCATTAATGAGTCGGCAGTGTTGGACGTCGACCAGCAGCCCGTTGGCGCAGAAAAATCGGCCCGCAGGATGGCCTGTGAGACCTTGGCTGTAATAAAGTCGCAGACAAAACGCTGACCGGCGAAGGTTAAGTTTACCGTCCGTTTCCCGAACGTACACATGGCCACGCCATTTACTGCCATGAGGGAAGGCCCTTGGCTGCCGGATAGTAGGTCCAGCTTTGAAGCTGGGAGGATGCTGCACTGTGAACCAGTGTTGCACAGGAACCGGCGGCCCGTAACGGAATCCGTAACATAAATGAGTTTGCCCACTGAGCCCGCCGCCATAGCTAACTTGCTGTGCTTTTTAGGCCTTGTCGTCAGTCCGGGAGGACGCGGGCTTGTTGGAGTTTTTTTTTCTTGAGGGAAACTGCAAGGAGGCCGGCAGCATCGAGCTTTGGCGCCAAAACGGGCGTGGTACGCGCACCATCCTGCTGGGGGCGGGCTGGTTTTCTCTCGCGTGGGGGAAAAGCGCCTCGTGGCTGCACAACATTGCTGAGTAACAGTAAATATCTTGTCTGCCTCTGCAGCGAGTTCAGCACCGTCTGTGATGGCTGTGTTGGCCAAGGCCGCCTGAACCGGTTCGGGTAGCTGGCAGAGGAAAAGCTCACGGAATAAAAAACATTGGGGTTCCGCGCCCAACAGCGTGAGCATTTGACTCATCAGCTCTGACGGTTTTGAGTCCCCGAGGCCGGGCATGGAAATAAGCTTGCGTGCCCGCTCCGACTTATTAAGATCAAATACCTGTAGCAAACAGGCTTTAAGCGCTTCGTACTTGCCCTCCTCCGGTGGGCTTCCAAGGATGCTGACGACCCGCGAGGCCGTGGCACTGTCGAGAGCGGCAACAACGTAATAATAACGGGTCGAATCCGCTGTGACCTCCCGGAGAGCGAACTGTGCTTCTGCCTGGAAAAACCATGCTGCTGGCTGCTGTTCCCAGAACTGCAGCAGTTTAAGGGCGACGGCGTTCGTGTTCATCCTCGACGAAAGTTGTCCGACGAGATCAGGGTCACCAATGTAGGAACGGAGGTTCCTAGCTGAATAAAGTATTCGACTCGATGAATCAAATCAACAGGTTATAATGAACAACGAAGTTAGCAGGGAAACTACAGGAGAAACGGTATACAGGTCTATACAGCTTGCTGGGCACTCGACGACTACTGGAAGATTCTGGAAACTGACGTCATGACGTCATGACGTTCTTCGCGCCACTGGTGGTCACGTGAGCAGCGTCATGACATCATCACGTGGAGTGCAGGAAAACACCATACAGTAATGTTAACAGGCAGTTTAAAGGTGCAGTCCGCGGTTGCACTATACTGTAGTTAAAGGGATTATTAATAATTGTTCTGAGACCCTTGGTGGCTTTGCCACAAGGGTATTAAAAAATGTGTGTGCTTGCAATTTTCTTCAAACATTTTTGCTTTATTAGTAATTAGAATATTGGAGATGGGGAAAAAAGGCTGTTTGACTGGGCGGGGCGGTCGGAGATCATGTGATCAAACCTCCAGGAATGCGCCCAACCAGAGTTGGCAACTCCCAATGGTGCATGAAACCTGCACCCTATCAAACCATGGCATGGCAAGCTGGGACAGGGCTACCCAATTGCCAGGCCTTGCAATAAATAA
Source organism: Somniosus microcephalus (assembly GCF_052327205.1). Classification (NCBI taxonomy): domain Eukaryota; kingdom Metazoa; phylum Chordata; class Chondrichthyes; order Squaliformes; family Somniosidae; genus Somniosus; species Somniosus microcephalus. Next base: position 146,646,035 of record NC_140992.1, on the reverse strand, counting down.
GGTTCAAATTCATCTACAAAATCATTTGTTTTTGAAAGGATACCTGTAGATTAAACATTGAAACTGAATGCAGGGTCGCAAGGTGCTTGTTTCAGCTCAGTGTTCAGCTCCCGCTATTGGCCACGATGTCAGCAAGGGGCATGAAGCAGAGATCAGACACTTTGCCCTCTGCTCCCCAACAACCCTGCGCCCCACAGGGAATCATCAAAGGACAAAGTTAACCCAAGAGGCGCTGGTAATCACACCTGCCGTAACCCGTGAGTTCAGTAAATGGCCAGTCTTTTTAAAAGCAAAAGGAATGATTGATTTCAGCAGTGGGTAATGATCTCACGATTAAACTGCTGTCATCACACGTGAGGACACCACCCACCAGGTACATGGTACATACTCATGTGACTCGGCCAACGTTGTCTACCTCATACGTTGCAGGAAAGGATGCCCCGGAGCATGGTACATCGGCGAGACCATGCAGACACTGCGACAACGGATGAATGGACACCGCGCACCAATCACCAGGCAGGAGTGTTCCCTCCCAGTCGGGGAACACTTCAGCAGTCAAGGACATTCAGCCTCCGATCTTCGGGTAAGCATTCTCCAAGGCGGCCTTCGAGACACACGACAACACAAAATCGTCGAGCAGAAACTGATAGCCAAGTTCCGCACCCATGAGGACGGCCTCAACCGAGATCTTGGGTTCATGTCACGCTACATGTAACCCCACCTGACGCAGGGTCATCCAGACTCGAGTCGACATTGGCTTGTTCTCTCTACACAGATGCGGCCGGACCTGCTGTGATTTCCAGCAAAAAAAATGTTTTTTATCTGTTTTTTTGTTTTTCATACAGACCCCAGCATCTGCAATATTTGACCCCTTGTGACCCCACCTCATTGTTCTTTGATGTAATGTTTTCCTGACTGACCTGTTTGGACACCATTCACACCTTTGATTGCTGTGATAATCTCTCTGCCGAGGTGTGATAAATGGCAGTTGGAAACATTACCTGTAAACATCTGACATGATTCTCTGACTATATAAGCTGTGTCTTTATGCATTTCTCCACCACCTGACGAAGGAGCAGCGCGCCGAAAGCTTGTGATTTCAAATAAAGCTGTTGGACTATAACCTGGTGTTGTGTGACTTCTTACATTTGTCCACCCCAGTCCAACTCCGGCATCTCCACACCATGGCCAGCAACCCTTTGCATTGGGATCGGACACACCAGGTTGAGTGGTGAGTGACGAGATCTACATTTCCAGGACTGTGAGCCAGACTGATGAGCTAAAATACAATGTGGCTCTGAGACAATGAGGGAATGAACAGGACGTGTGTGTGTGAGGGGATGGAGGTGGTGGCGGCGAGCACAGAGAAAGGAAATATAATATCATACAAAAATAAAAACCACACCTACTATCGAATGCGGCACGGACGACTAATGTCAAACGTTCTGCCCTTTTTTTTAAGACAGTTGTTTCATTATGAACAGTAACCCGATGTACCCCACATATTCTTCCGGAAAGCTGCTTCCTGTCCAGCACCTCTGACGCAAAAGTGATCTCCGTCCTCCAATCACTGAGCAGAAGCCACTGTCGAGGTGGTGAGAGGATCCTGAGCTCACACTAGGGCAATGTTGTTTCAGAGTGAGTGTTGCAGTCCCCTTCAGTCAGAGCTCCACAGTGGCTGAGCTTAGACCTTGTCTCTCACCACTCAAAATACTCATCGGGGAATGCTGTAACTGTACAAAACACTGATTAGGCTGCAACTAGAGTACTGCGTGCAGTTCTGGTCACCACATTGCAGGAAGGATGTGATTGCACCAGAGAGGGTACAGATGAGCTTTACGAGGATGTTGCCTGGGCTGGGGAATTTTAGCTATGAGGAAGATTGGATAGGCTGAGGTTGTTTTCTTTGGAACAGAGGAGGCTGAGAGGAGATTTAATTGATGTGTATAAAATTATGAGGGGCCTAGATAGGGTGGATAGGAAGGACCTATTTCCCTTAGCAGTGGGGTCAAAAACCAGGGGCCACAGATTTAAAGTAATTGGTAGAAGGATTAGAGGGGATTTGAGGAGAACTTCTTTCACCCAGAGGGTGGTGGGGGTCTGGAACTCACTGCCTGAAAGGGTGGTAGAGGCAGAAACCCTCATCACATTTAAAAAGTACTTGGATATGCACCTGAAGTGTCGTAACCTACAGGGCTACGGACCAAGAGCTGGAAAGTGGGATTAGGCTGGATCGCTCTTTTTCAGCAGGCACAGGCACGATGGGCCGAGTGGCCTCCTTTTGTACTGTAAATTTCTATGATTCTATAACCTGGTGTGTCCTACTGCAATGCAAAAGGTCAATGGCAGCAGTTAACCAGAGGGATCATTAACCCCTGATGAAATCAATCATTCCTTTTGATTAAACTCACAGGTTAGGAGATGTGTGATCACCAGATCCCTGGAGGTCACACTCGGAGGGGGACTCACTGAAAACAGATAATGCTCCTTGACCCACACCAGTAATATATTGCTCGATACCTACTGTAAGAGGAGACATGAGCCTGATGGATCTAACCAACGCATTCCATTAAAATTCGCCATCAGCAGACTCCAATCTATAAACCCATTGAGAAATCCATAATGGAACAGGGTCTCAGCTGCTGCGACACAGATCCTTCACTGACAGGAGCCCGGGTCAAGTCCAGCCGGGGGTCTGTCTCCCGAGGGCTCGATGCTAAACGGACCTCGTGAAATGGTGCTCGGGAAAGTCATCGAGGCTCCCCCGCTAAGTGAGCTCAAACCGCAGTCCGGGCCCGATGACATCATCAGACCACAATCTGCAAATTTGAAGGAGTAAAAATTGCAGTCGACAGAATCCAGGCCCTTTCCAGCGGGTCAGTAACCAGGGGTATTTAACTGCCCACAGCAACCACCCCACCTCATAAACACGGATACACACTCACACACACACAGATACACACACACGCACTCACACATACACACACACTCACACACACACAGATACACACACACGCACTCACACATACACACATACTCACACACACGCACACACACTCACACACACCACAAACACACACACTCACACACACTCACACACACACATAGATACACACACACGCACTCACACACACACATACACACACCACACACACTCACTCACAAACCACACACACACACACATACTCACACACACACAGATACAAACACACACTCTCACACACACAGAGATACACACACACATGGATACACACACACACATACCACACACACCACACACACTCACACACACACACTCACACACACACGGATACACACACACCACACACACACACATCCCACACACACTCACACACACACTGACACACACACACCACACACACACATCCCACACACACACACACAACACTCACACACACACACAGATACACAC
>NC_140992.1:146630102-146637602 GCF_052327205.1 Somniosus microcephalus | reverse complement strand
CACACACACACACACACACACACGGATACACACACCCCACATATTCACACACACCCTCAAACACACACACTCGCACAAACACACTCACTCACTCACACAAACACACACAAACTTACACTCACACTCGCACACACACACACATGCACACACACACACACACACACATACACCACACACACTCACTCACACACCACACACACTTACTCACACACACTCATTCACACACACACCACACACACACACACTCACACACACATATAGATACACTCACACACACACATAGATACACACACACACTCACACAGATACACACACACATACTCACACACACACACTCACACACACCACACACACTCATTCACACACACACACCACACACACACATACTCACTCACACACACACAGATACAAACACACACTCACACACACACAGAGATACACACACACACATGGATACACACTCACACACACAGATACACACACAAACTCTCTCACACACACGCACACACACACACACACACACACACACGCACTCACACACACACACACACACAATCACACACATACATACACACAACACACACACTCACCACACACACACACCCCACACACACACACACTCACACACATGGATACACAAACCCCACACACTCCCTCACACACACAAACTCACACACACACACCCCACACACACACACCACACACACACACACAGATAAACACTCACACACACGCACACACACTCACACAAACACACACTCACACACACTCACACACCCACACACACCACACAAACACACACACACTCACACAGACCACACAAACCACACACCCACTCACACACACCACACACGCACGCACACACCACAGAAACCACAAACACTCATTCACACACACACTCACACACACACACACTCACACACACTTCAATTCAATTCCAATTCAAATGCTTTATTGGCATGAAAGTTTACAGAGAACCATATTGCCACACTCACACTCACACACCACACACAGCACAGACACACACACTACACGGATACACACACACACACTCTCACACACTCATAAACACACTCACACACGCTCACACACACACCACACACATACCACACACACACACATTACACACACAAACTCACACATTCACACACACACACTCTCACACACATCACACACACACACACATCACACACAAACTCACACATTCACACACTCACGCACATCACACACACTCACTCACACACCACACACTCATTCACACACACACCAACCACACACACACACTCACACACATACTCACACACACACACATAGATACACACACACACACTCACACTCACATAGATACACACACACATGCAATTACACACATACATACACACAACACACACACTCACACACACACACAGATACACACACGCACTCACACACACACACATACGCCACACACACTCACACTCACTCATGCACACACACATTCACACACACACACACCACACACACTCACACACACACAAACAACACATACACCACACACACTCACTCAAACACACTCTTTTACACACACACTCACACATACACCACACACGCTCACTCACACACCACACACACTCACTCACACACACACCACACACACTCACTCACACACACTCATTCACACACACACCACACACACACACTCACTCACACACACACCACACACACACTCATTCACACACACCACACACACTCACTCACACACCACACACTCACTCACACACACTCATTCACACACACACACCACACACACACACACACACTCACACACATACTCACACACACACACATAGATACACACACACGCACTCACACACACACAGATACACACACACGCGCACTCACACACACACACATACGCCACACACACACTCACTCACTCCTGCACACACACACTCACACACACCACACACCACACACACACACTCTCACACACTCAGACACACTCACACACACTCACACACACACAGATACACACACACTCACTCACTCACATACACTCACGCACACACACACTCACACACACACTCACACACACACACCACACATACACCACACACACTCACTCAAACACACTCTTTTACACACACACTCACTCATACACCACACATGCTCACTCACACACCACACACACCACACACACTCACTCACACACACACACACCACACACACTCACTCACACACTCATTCATACACACACCACACACACACACACTCTCACACATACACACACACACATAGATACACACAAACACACTCACACACACACACCACACACACTCACACACACCACACACACACACACACACTTACTCACAGATACACTCACACACACCACACACACACACACAGATACACACTCACATACACACACCACACACACACACACTCAAACAGACACACACTCACACACACACACACATACCCTTACACTCACACTCACACTCACTTACACTCACACACACACTCACACACACACATGTTCACACACACTCACACATGCACACCCACACACACTCTCACACACACACCCCACACACACACACAACACGCACACACACTCACACACAGATACGCACAAACACACACACACACACACACAAATGGATACACACACACCACACACACACACACACACACACACGGATACACACACCCCACATATTCACACACACCCTCAAACACACACACTCGCACAAACACACTCACTCACTCACACAAACACACACAAACTTACACTCACACTCGCACACACACACACATGCACACACACACACACACACACACATACACCACACACACTCACTCACACACCACACACACTTACTCACACACACTCATTCACACACACACCACACACACACACTCACACACACATATAGATACACTCACACACACACATAGATACACACACACACTCACACAGATACACACACACATACTCACACACACACACTCACACACACCACACACACTCATTCACACACACACACCACACACACATACTCACTCACACACACACAGATACAAACACACACTCACACACACACACACAGATACACACACACACATGGATACACACTCACACACACAGATACACACACAAACTCTCTCACACACACGCACACACACACACACACACACACACACTCACACACACACACACACACAATCACACACATACATACACACAACACACACACTCACCACACACACACACCCCACACACACACACACTCACACACATGGATACACAAACCCCACACACTCCCTCACACACACAAACTCACACACACACACCCCACACACACACACCACACACACACACACAGATAAACACTCACACACACGCACACACACTCACACAAACACACACTCACACACACTCACACACCCACACACACCACACAAACACACACACACTCACACAGACCACACAAACCACACACCCACTCACACACACCACACACGCACGCACACACCACAGAAACCACAAACACTCATTCACACACACACTCACACACACACACACTCACACACACTTCAATTCAATTCCAATTCAAATGCTTTATTGGCATGAAAGTTTACAGAGAACCATATTGCCACACTCACACTCACACACCACACACAGCACAGACACACACACTACACGGATACACACACACACACTCTCACACACTCATAAACACACTCACACACGCTCACACACACACCACACACATACCACACACACACACATTACACACACAAACTCACACATTCACACACACACACTCTCACACACATCACACACACACACACATCACACACAAACTCACACATTCACACACTCACACACATCACACACACTCACTCACACACCACACACTCATTCACACACACACCAACCACACACACACACTCACACACATACTCACACACACACACATAGATACACACACACACACTCACACTCACATAGATACACACACACATGCAATTACACACATACATACACACAACACACACACTCACACACACACACATATACACACACACGCACTCACACACACACATACGCCACACACACTCTCACTCATGCACACACACACTCACACACACACACACCACACACACTCACACACACACAAACAACACATACACCACACACACTCACTCAAACACACTCTTTTACACACACACTCACACATACACCACACACGCTCACTCACACACCCTCACTCACACACACTCATTCACACACACACCACACACACACACTCACTCACACACACACCACACACACACTCATTCACACACACCACACACACTCACACACACCACACACACACTTACACTCACACAGATACACACACACAGTCACACACACCCACTCACACACACCACACACACTCGCACAGATACACACTCACTCACACACACACACACACACTCACACTCACACACACACTCACACTTACACTCACACTCACTCACACACACTCATTCACACACACACCACACACACACTCACTCACACACACACCACACACACACTCATTCACACACACCACACACACACACACACCACACGCACACTTACACTCACACAGATACACACACACAGTCACACACACACACTCACACACACCACACACACTCGCACAGATACACACTCACACACACACACACACACACACACTCACACTCACACACTCACACACACACTCACACTTACACTCACACTCACACACACATGTTCACTCACACTCACACATGCACACCCACACACACTCTCACACACACACCACACACACACACTGACACACACACACCACACACACACACACACCCCACACACACACACAACACACACACACACTCACACACACACACACACACACACGGATACATAAACCCCACACGCTCCCTCACACACACACACACTCACGCACACACACCCCCACACACACAGACACCACACACTCACACACGCACAAATGGATACACACACAGCACACACACACACGAATACACACACCCCACATATTCACACACACCCTCAAACAGACACACTCACACAAACACACTCACTCACACACAACTTACACTCACACTCGCACACACACACATTCACACTCACACTCACACACCCACACACACATGCACACACACACTCACACATGTGCACACACACACACACTCACACATACACCACACACACTCACTCACACACCACACACACTTACTCACACACACTCATTCACACACACACCACACACACACTCACACACACTCACACACACATATAGATACACACACACACACACTCACACACACACATACACACACCACACACACTCACCCACACACACACACACTCACACAGATACACACATACATACTCACACGCACACACTCACACACTCAGGCACACCACACACACACACACACTCACACACACACACACTCACACACACACACACACACACACACCACACAAACCACACACACCACAGACACACACACTCACACAGATACACACACACATACTCACATGCACACACTCACGCACACCACACACACACACACACTCACACACACACACTCACACACACCACACAAACTCACACTCACACACACTCACACACACCACACACACCACAGACACACTCACTCACACACCACACACACTTACACTCACACAGATACACACACACACGGTCTCACACACACACACACACTCACACACACACACACCACACACTCAAACACATACACCCCCCACACATACACACCACACACACACTCACACACACACAAAGATACACACTCACACACACACACGGATACACACACCCCACATATTCACACACACCCTCAAACACACACACACTCGCACACGCACACTCACTCACTCACACACACACACTTACACTCACACACGCACACACTCACACTCACACCCACACACACACATGCACACACACTCACACACACACTCACACATACACCACACACACTCACTCACACACCACACACACTCACTCACAAACACACACTCACACAGATACATACACACACATTTACACACACACTCACACACAACACACTCACAGACACCACACACACCACACGCACACAACACACACACACACACACTCACCCACACACAGATACACACACACACTCACACACACCACACAAACTCACACACACACACTCACACACACCACACAAACCACCCATACACCCACACACAAACAGATACACACACACGCACTCACACACACACTCACACACACTCACACACACCACACACTCACTCACACACCACACACACACACACACATACTCACTCACACACACAGATACAAACACACACTCACACACACACACACAGATACACACACACACACACATGGATACACACACACACATACCACACACACCACACACACTCGCACACATACACACTCACACACACACTCACACACACACGGATACACACACACTCTCACACACTCACAAACACACTCACACACTCACACTCACACATGCACACACACTCACACATGCACACACACACACACTCACACATACACCACACACACTCACTCACACCACACACACTCACTCACACACACACATAGATACACTCACACACACATAGGTACACACACACACACTCACACACACACATGCCACACACACTCCCACACACACACACATTACACACACAAACTCACACATTCACACACACACACTCTCACACACACACATCACACACAAACTCACACTCACACACATCACACACACTCACTCACACACCACACACACTCATTCACACACACCAACCACACACACACACTCACACACATACTCACACACACACACATAGATACACACACACACACTCACTCACATAGATACACACACACATGCAATTACACACATACATACACACAACACACACACTCACACACACACACAGATACACACACACACGCACTCACACACACACACATACGCCACACACACTCACACTCACTCATGCACACATACACTCACACACACACCACACACACACCACACACACTCACACACACACAAACAACACATACACCACACACACTCACTCAAACACACTATTTTACACACACACTCACACATACACCACACACGCTCACTCACACACCACACACACCACACACACTCACTCACACACACACCACACACACTCACACACACCACACACACTCACTCACACACACCTCACTCACACACACACCACACACACACACTCACTCACTCACACACCACACACACACACACTCACTCACACACTCATTCACACACACCACACACACTCACACACACCACACACACACTTACACTCACAGATACACACACACAGTCACACACACACACTCACACACACCACACACACTCGCACAGATACATACTCACTCACACACACACACA
>NC_140992.1:146257602-146627602 GCF_052327205.1 Somniosus microcephalus | reverse complement strand
ACACACACACCGCACACACATGCACACACATACACTCACATACACACACATACACACACACACCACGCACACACACACCACACACAGACACACCATACACACATACAGACACACACACCCACGCACACAGTCACACACACACGCACAACACACACACACCACACACACACACATATACACATACACAAAGATACACACCACACACACACACACACTCAAACACACATGCACACACACAGAGATGCACACCACACACACAAATACACACACACACAGATATACACACACATACATACACACACTCACACACCACACACACACACTAATACACACACACACACACACAGATACACACATACACACGGATGCACATACACACGGACGCACACACACATACACATGGACACACACACACAGATACACACACGATCACATGGAAATACACTCACATGGATATACACTCGTGGATAAATGCACACTCTCAAATGGATACCCACACACAAGCACTACAGTGGAGTGAGCGAGAGACTATGGACACTGATTGTAACCCAGCACTGATTGTATCCCAGCTCTTGCTCACTCCACTGATTGACATACTGCACTACGGTGGAGTGAGCAAGAGCTGGGCTACTTGGAACATGTCCATGCACACTTTGTCGATGAAAAACAGCAGGAGTGTGACAGAGCAATGATTCTGTTTTATAACATATCGCTGCCTCTACCGCCATTGACTAACGCCGCTTTGCCACACTCGGCTGTTAATTCTCTGCAGTGATGTTAAACAGGGTGAGAGGTCTCACCTGACAGATATTCCTTTCTCTTCTAGTTTAGATCAAATTGAACCGACCAGTTTCACTGCACACATATTTCCAAGAGTAAATATCTGTTCTTTATGACTGGTACAGGGAGAGGAAAGACTTTGAGAATACACACTAGTGCACTTTTTCAGTCAGAAACGAACAGAGAAAAGCCTATTTGTTGTCTTTTAGCACAATGTTCATTTATTTGCTGTCTTTCAACATTAACAACAACTTATACAAAAGCAAGATACTGCGGATGCTGGAAATCTGAAATAAAAACAGAAAATGCTGGAAATACTCAGCAGGTCAGGCAGCATCTGTAGAGAGAGAAACAGTTAACGTTTCAGGTCGATGATCTTTCGTCAGAACTGGAAGACGTTAGAGATATGACAGGTTTTAAGGGAGTCCCCTCCCCCCCTTCCCCTGCCTCTGCACTTCCTTAAAACCTGTCGGGCTGGATTTTCTCTGCGGAGGCAGGATGGTGGCGAGAGAGCTGGTTGCCAGCTTCCGGTCCCACTCCCGGCTGCAGCCACTCTGTCAAAGAAATTTTCCCTTGATTGGCCTTGTTAAGCGAAGCGGGTCTAATGACGTCATTTGATGACGCGTCATCAGCCGGTTTCCTTAAAGGGCCCATGGCCACATTGAGTTTGACAGTTCTGCTGTCAGTGTTCTACAGCATTGAGGTGCTGCAAACATTGACAAGCACTGCACAAAGGTGGTTGCACCCAGGCTCTCCAATGGCACCCTCCATATGCTTATGGAGGGAGTCACAGACGCAGGAAGGTTTTTTTCCCTTCCAAGGGCGGAAGAGACCTCCCCAGGACACCAACGCAGCCTGGTTGCACATTGCACAGGAGGGCACAAGCAGGGATGTCATCAGGGGTCACTGGCTCCAGTGGCAGCAACCTTTCAATAATCTCAGTGGATCACAAAACGTTACTGCAAAGCCACACTCAAACTCACCCTGCTGTGCCACTCAACACATCCCCATCACTCTGCCTTCCCTACCCTTCTCCTGCACATCCTTACTCACACCAACTTACCTTGCACCTCCACCCAACCCTCTCTATCTACATTATCACTTCCCCATTATCACTTCCCCACCTACTGCAAGCATACCAACTAACAGCACACAAGGGTAGGCACTTGAGAGGTTTAGCCAATGTCCATATGAAGTTTCTGGTAATGTGTTGTCATACAGTGAAATCTATATTTTCAACACTGCCCCTTAATGGACAGATCTGAGCAGACCTTGAGAAGTGACTCACTGAGTTCCAGTGAATGGTGAGACATAACTTCCCCCCCCGCCCCGACCCCCGCTATAGTGATGTGTGTGCATGGAATGGCTTGGACATTAAAGGGATGCTTCACGGTGCTGGTGTGGGATGGTGTCAACCTGGCGCATCATGTGGCAGCCAGGGCTTACAGCGTCAAGTGAAATAAATCTGGCCATGGTGATGCCATCGCTGGCCTCCCGGGCAGCAATGTTGTCAGGGGCTGATGCTCTGTGTCTTGTGCAGCATCAGGTGATGACGGAGAAGGTTGGTGATGTTGTTGGTGCTGCTGGTGTGCCTGGTGATGTTGGTGTTGGAGCTGAGCATGGAAGGATTCGGAGGAGTAAGGTGAGATAGTTTCTAGGGCACCAATGTTGCTGCAATAGATGGCAGCTGCAGGTGAGATGACAGAAGCGATCTGTCAGTGGTGAGAGAGGTTGTTCCAATGACGTGGCACTGGACATACAGTTGGCTCTAATCACTTGCAAGCTCTATATGTCTTTTCAGTAACCAACAGTTTCTGTGCTGTGAAACTGACCATCTGCAACATGGCATCCTTTACAACACTTCTGCAGCTGTCAGCTTATCAGATACATCAGAGCACTCAAAGCACACCAGGTTGAGCTGGCGTGTTCCCCGAGTAGCGGTTAACCCGTGGGGGAGCACGTAAAATTGGAAGGAAGCCTCAAAATACCATTAAATTGGCTCTTAACAAGCCATTTATTGATCTCAATTGTCTCCCCTGCCGCTTGGTGTTCGGTCAGTTCTCCGCTGACAGACCCGACACCTGGGAGACTCGCGTGGAGGCAGGTTGACAGTGGGTTTCCTACCCGCTATCAATCTTTGCTATATTGACAGCGGACCCACCTCCAAACCCGCCCTCTGAGCACCGGCAAAATCCAGCCCGTAACATCGCTAGCATCTAAGGATAAGGGGTAAGCCATTTAGGACAGAGATGAGGAGGAATTTCTTCACCCAGAGAGTGGTGAACCTGTGGAATTCTCTTCCACAGAAGGCAGTAGAGGCCAATTCATTAAATATATTCAAGAAGGAGTTGGATATTGTTGTGTATGTACCTTTAAGAGAATAACTGGTCTCAGACTGCAGTACCGGCAGTGACCACCCCTGTATAAAAGGCGCTAGTGAGCCTCTGTTGTTTTCAGTTTCACTATTGACTTCCATCAGTAAAGACTTGTTTTGTTCAACTCCTGCTGTCCGTATCTCAATCATTCACGGACGTAATACTGGCGATGAGCAGATACGAACCTACCTACAGTCTGCACCACCTCCTGGGATCCATTCCTACAGCGAAGTGAGCAGAAGTCGAGGCCAGAAAGAAAAGAAAGTAAGAGGCAGTAGAAACGGGCATCGACCATGGGCATCTGCCCCTGTGTTAGCGGAGTTGAAGATTGCTGGAGAAGCTGTCGGAAGTGGGGCCTGGTTCCTGTCGACGGTGCTTCAGCTAATCGGGCTGGTGGCAGGTAGTGCACTGATCCTTCCTGGGCTGCGGCGGTCGCGAACTCAAGCGGGTGGTTTGCAACGGGGCCAAGCAGCGTTGTCGGGAAGAAGAGAGAGAGAGGGTGGAGCACACAGGGCGCGGCCGGTGCTACGAAGCCGGGCTGCGTATAGACCCGCGAAGAGGGAGGCAAGAGTTCCACAGGGTTGTTCCACGACGGGAAAATAATAAAAAAAAGAAATATTAAACGCGCAAGAAACCGCGAGGAGCTGCAGGTTGCAACGGGAACCGCGGAAAGCAGCGCTAGCAACAGCGGGGAAGAAGGCAAAGCGCGGGAGGCGCCATCTTAAGCAGTGGGGAAGAAGGCAAAGCCCGGGAGGCGCCATTTTATTAAATCGGGGAAGAAGGCAAAGCGCGGGAGGCGCCATTTTAGATTTGTAAGATGCCGAACACTGGCTGTATCACTGCTTTTGATAATACAATAGAGGACTGGACCACGTATGTGGAAAGAGTCGAGGTATATTTCGAGGCAAACGAAATAGCTGAGGAGAAAAAGGCATCGATATTGCTAAACTTAATGGGCGCTAGAACGTACGGCCTGTTGCGGGACCTGATTACTCCAGCCAAACCGAAGGCGAAGAGTTTTAACGAAATTGTTGCTGTCCTACAGGAACACCTAAACCCTGCACCGCTGTTGATAGCAGAAAGATTTAAATTCCACAGGAGAACTCAGCATAAAGATGAGAGCAATGCTGAGTACCTTACGGAACTACGCAAGCTATCAAAGCACTGCCAGTTCGGAGCAGGACTAGCAGATACCCTACGGGACAAATTTGTCTGTGGACTCCTGAGTGAAGGAACACAGAAGAAGTTACTCTCAGAGAAAGAGCTGACGCTAGATAAGGCTTTCAGCGTGGCAGTATCGTATGAAGCAGCAGCCAGGGGAGCTGCAGAAATTCAACAAAAACCACAGGAATACGGCACCCACGAAATGACACGGGGATTTGCAAAATGTTATCGCTGCGGCAGAACTAACCATGACCAGAAGTACTGCTGGTCCAAAGACAAAATATGCAGGCAATGCGGGAAGATGGGACACATTGCACGAGTTTGCAGGTCTGGGAAGAAGACCAGCGACAACAAAAAGGCTACTAAGGAACCGTACAAGAAAGTACAAAAGATGACGGACAGTAGTTCCGAAGACCAGATGAGCGATAGTGAATCTGGGAACAGGAGATTAAGCTGTCTCAAACTTCACAATGTAATCGCAAAAGAGGATCACCGAACCATTTGGGTCATCCTCACGATAGCAGGGTCCCAAGTTAAAATGGAATTGGATATAGGATCAGCGCTAACCGTCATGAATCGACGAGACTACGAGCGGCTATTTTCACACATACCCTTGAGAGAGACATCCATTGTCTTGACGACGTATACGGGGCAAAAAGTATACCCCAGAGGAAAAATAAGGGTGCCTGTCGAATAAAACGGCAAGAAAATACGGAAATTGTATCTCTACATACTGCCAAATGGTGGACCACCGTTATTGGGACAGGAATGGATCAGGAAGATAAACTTAGATTGGCACTCCATTCATGCAATGACGGTGGACGGTAAAAAAGATGAAGACGTCACTCCTGGACGATTGTCAACAATCTTAGCTAACGCCAAAGAGGTATTTCAACAAGAACTGGGCACGCTTAAAGGCGTAACCGCCTCGATAAAAATAGAAGAGAATGCAGTTCCCAAGTTTTTCAAAGCAAGACCGGTACCATATGCAATTCACCCAGCCGTCGAGGCAGAGCTGGAGAATCTGGAGAAGGCAGGCGTGTTGTCTAAGGTCGACTGGAGCGAGTGGGCGACACCCATCATTCCTGTCATGAAGAAAACGTTAAGCAATAAGTCCGGGGAGCCAAGGAAGATTCGCATCTGTGGGGATTTCAAGGTGACGGTGAACCCAATCCTTCACACAGTACAATATCCTCTTCCAAGGATAGAAGACATCTTTGCCTCACTGTCTGGAGGGAAGTGTTTGACAAAAATTGACCGAGCACAAGCATATTTGCAGATGGAGGTTGAAGAGTCCTCTAGGAAGTATCTCACGATAAACACTCACAAAGGTCTTTACCAGTATCATCGATTGGTATTCGGAGTAGCATCGGCTCCGGCGATATGGCAAAGAGCGATGGAACAAGTCCTGCAAGGGATTCCGGGGACTCAGTGTTACTTGGACGACATCCTTGTGACAGGTGAAGATGACAGTGAACACCTTAACAACCTAGAACAGGTGCTCACTAGACTACGGGAACATAGGCTGTGAGCCAACCGCCCCAAGTGCGAATTTTTTAAGAAACAGATATTGTATTGTGGCCACGTGATTGATGAAGAGGGGTTACATAAGTCCCCTGACAAAATTGAAGTGGTTGTTAAGGCCCCAGCGCCTGAAAATGTGTCGCAACTGAGGTCATTCCTCGGATTGGTGAATTACTACCATAAGTTTTTGCCGAATTTGTCGACAATTCTGCACCCACTGAACGCCCTGCTACGAACGGGGGTAGCATGGAAATGGAGCGATGATTGTAAGCGGGCCTTTCAGAAGAGTAAGGACTTAATCACTTCAAGGGAAGTATTGGCTCACTACAACCCAGCACTGCCGATCAGACTGGCGTGTGATGCGTCTCCCAATGGCATTGGGGCGGTACTGTCACATAAATTCCTTGATGGTTTAGAGAGGTCGATAGCTTTTGCGTCACGCTCGTTAACTTCTGCCGAGCGTAACTACGCCCAGATTGACAGAGAGGCCCTCAGCCTAGTGTGGGGGGTGAAGAAGTTCAATCACTACCTGCACGGTCAAAAATTTACTCTACTAACCAATCATCAACCTCTTGTCTCCATTTTCAACCCTCAGAAGGGCATGCTGATAATGACAGCACAACGGCTGCAGAGGTGGTCCCTTTTCCTAGGGGCACACCAATATGACATCGAGTACAAAGGAACTAAACAGCATGGGAATGCTGATGGATTGTCCCGCCTACCGTTGCCGACGGTGGAAGAAGAAGACCTTGCAGTGGATCCAATGGAGTTATTCCACTCGACCATAGTCGAATGTCTCCCCGTGACGAATGCAAACATAGAAAAGGAAACACGGAATGACCAGACACTATCACGGGTCTATGATTTAACGGTGAAGGGATAGCCAGCACATGGCGAACCACTGCTGCCAGCATTCTCGCCGAGAAGAGAACAGCTGTCAGTGTGCAGAGGAACCTTGATGTGTGGATCCAGAGTAGTAATTCCACCTAAGTTGACGGATAGAGTGCTCAATGAGCTTCATGAGGGTCATCTGGGTGGGGTAAAAATGAAGAACTTAGCCAGAGCGTTTGTGTGGTGGCCGGGAATCGATAGAGAAATCGAAAAGATGACCAAGAGCTGTGCAGGATGCCAGAAGGTCCAAAACGCCCCACCACAAGCTCCTCTGCATCCATGGGAGTGGCCCTCATCTCCATGGCAAAGGGTGCACATTGATTTTGCTGGTCCCTTCATGGACTCGATGTTTTTAATTGCGGTGGATGCACATTCAAAGTGGCCAGAGGTAATAAAAATGTCCTCAACCACCACGGAAAGAACTATCACAGTTTTACGAACCATATTCGCCAGGAATGGGCTGCCTGAACAGATTTGCTCTGACAATGGACCACAGTTTGTGTCTGAAGAGTTCCGGAGGTTCTTAAAGAACAATGGTGTTAAGCATTACACATCTGCCCCATATCATCCAGCCACTAATGGATTGGCCGAGAGGTTTGTCCAAACATTCAAGAAGGCTATCAAGGCAATGTGTAATGAAGATATACCCCTACAACACAAGGTGGACAACTTCTTGTTTGCCTACCGGAATGCGGCACATGCGGTTACCAACCAAACTCCAGCCATGATGTTCTTCAATCGAAGACTACGATGCCGCTTGGATTTGGTTAAGCCAAACGTCCGAAGAGATGTGGAGAACAGGCAGTTTCAGAATATGAATGAAAGGCCGACCAGGGGTTTTAAGATAGGTCAACCAGTTTTGGCCCGGGACTACCGCACTGAGAAATGGCAGCCAGGAACGATTTGTACACGGCAAGGACCTCTCATGTATACCGTGGATGTTGGGGAGAGCATTGTAAGACGCCATGCTGACCAGATTCTAGAGTCACTGGAAAATGTCAACTCCACACCACGATCTGATACACCTGGTAATGAAATCGACGTTCCAATTGCAGCTATCGCACAACCGGTAATATTGGAAGCAGATGAACCAAACAACGACATTGATCCCGACTCAACATTGCCAGAAGAACCTGATACCCCAAAGAGGCGTTATCCAGACAGAATCAGGAAGCCTCCTCAAAGACTGAACTTATAATTGCTTAAACTTAACCAATGTATCTAGCAACCGTAATTGTGATTGCAATTAGTTATCATTTAGTTGTTAAATGAATGTTATGTACTGTTTATCTAAAAGGGGAGGAATTGTTGTGTATGTACCTTTAAGAGAATAACTGGTCTCAGACTGCAGTACCGGCAGTGACCACCCCTGTATAAAAGGCGCTAGTGAGCCTCTGTTGTTTTCAGTTTCACTATTGACTTCCATCAGTAAAGACTTGTTTTGTTCAACTCCTGCTGTCCGTGTCTCAATCATTCACAGACGTAATAGATATATTTCTTAAGGCTAAAGGGATCAAGGGCTATGGGGAGAAAGCAGGGACAGGGTACTGAATTTGGATGATCAGCCATGATCGCATTGAATGGTGGAGCAGGCTCGAGGGGCCAAATGGCCTACTCCTGCTCCTGTCTTCTATGTTTCTATGTTTCCAGTTCTGATAAAAGTTCATTGACCTGACCTGCTGAGTGTTTCCAGCATTTTCTGTTTTTATAACAACAACTTGTTAATGTAGTAAAAAGTCCAAAAGCACTTTACAGGAGCAATTATCAAGCAAAATTTGACAATGAGCCACATAAGCTTGGTCAAAGAAGTAGGTTTTAAGAAGCATCTGAAAGGAGGACTGCAATGCTCCCTCATCGTGCACCACCTCAGGTCGAGAGGGCAGCAATCCCCACATGCCTCAGCCTCTGCCACACTTATCTCAGTCAGGGAACTATTATGGACACGTTCCCTCCCTAACCCTCTGGTTGACACATGGCTTCATAAAGAAGCCCTAATTGATAGCAGAAGAAAAGGCACAAATACATCAGTCAGTCAGCTTCTGGAGACCTGAGCACAAAGTCCAGGCTGACACTCCAGTGCAGTACTGAGGGCATGCTGCACTGTCTGAGATGCCATCTTTCAGATGAGACGTTAAACCGAGGCCCCGTCTTCCCTCTCAGGTGGGCAGAAAAGATCCCACAGCAATAGTGGAAGAAGAGTAGGGGAGGTCTCCTCGGTCTCAACATTGGTCTCTCAGCCAACATCGCTAAGATAGATTATTTATCTCATTGCTGTTTGTGAGACCTTGATGAGTGTAAATTGGCTGCCACGTTTCCTACATTATACTACACTTCAAAAGTACTTAATTGGCTTTAAAGCACTTTAGGACGTCCTGAGGTTGTGAATGGTGCAAGTTCTTACTAGTTCTTTAAACTGGTCTGATTTCCTTTTTGGAAACACTGTGCCAAGTAGGGATTGCTAACACTGGTGCACAGAAAGAGGGAGCAAGAGAGGCCATAACTAAACCCCATGTCCGCTCTGGTGCTGTAATGGATCATAGTGGTATTATGGTGCATCACACCTTTCACCCTCCCTCCACACTCACAGCCTCGCCGCACACCCACTCCCTCCGTCCCCGTACACCCACTCCCTCCCTCCCCGCACCCCCTCCCCGTACACCCACTCCCTCCCTCCCCGCACCCCCTCCCCGTACACCCACTCCCTCCCCGCACTCCCTCCCCGTACACCCACTCCCTCCCCGCACTCCCTCCCCGTACACCCACTCTCTCCCCGCACTCCCTCCCCGTACACCTACTCCCTCCCCGCACCCCCTCCCCGTACACCCACTCCCTCCCCGCACCCCCTCCCCGTACACCCACACCCTCCCTCCCCGCACCCCCTCCCCGTACACCCACTCCCTCCCCGCACTCCCTCCCCGTACACCCACTCCCTCCCCGCACTCCCTCCCCGTACACCCACTCTCTCCCCGCACTCCCTCCCCGTACACCCACTCCCTCCCCGCACCCCCTCCCCGTACACCCACTCCCTCCCCATACACTGGCTACCTCCCAGCGCACAACCCTCCCTCCCACTCCCTGCTGACAATAGCTCTTTCAATCACTAGCTCCAGGCTAAGGAAGCAGTACATGCCTTAACAGATCACTAATGTAATGTAACCTGGTGCAGAGATCACAGCTGCACTCGCCGCTCGCCCCTCCTACCCACCTTGGCCTTATTCCTACAGTAGGCTCACAGTCGAGTTACTGGTAGCGATCCTGACAACTGTGTCATAAAGATTATCCTTTAAAAGACCTGAGTGCCTGGAATAAATTGGCACAACCCACTCCAAGCTCTGTGATTTAACTGCCCCACACTGCTCTGTGGCACCTCTTCTGTGACATTGCCACCTCTTCATTAACAAGTCACTTCACCGTGGGGAAATCCCACTAGAAATTCAGTTGAGACTGCGCTGGGAGCATGAAGTTATTATAAATATAACGCTGCGATTTATGGGTGTTTGAGGTTTCTGTGTATCCTATCTGTCGGGGCTTTGACATCAACACCTTGAAGTATCCCTGTGGCTAAATGTGTGGCATATTTTTAGGATATTAAGTTCCATTGTACAGAGTTAAAGTGATTTTCTGAAAGAATAATTAATGGATCTCGCATATTAAAACATGAGTTTGACATCCTTCAGCAAAACACATCTTTCACAGTGTTTAATATTAAAATAAGTCATCTTTTCATGACCTCAGCATGGCAGACAAGCTCAATATCTCTGTCACTTCATACTTGTGCCTTCGAGTTAAAAGGCACGATGCTGAAAATATTTTCAATTCATTTCAGTTTTCTAGCCTTGTATTTGAAGCAGGTTTGTTAAAACTTGTTTACAATCACCTTCCTCCATTTCTCTCCTGCAGTCAACGCCAACCCCCTGCTGCCGAACACAGTACTTGTTCATTCTGCCCGGAGCCTGGGACTGCTCTGGCCTGAGGGCTTCTCTAATATGGAGTTGCCAACTCTGGTTGGACATATTCCTGGAGGTATCATCACATGACCTCGCACCGCCCCGCCCCCACACTCCCGCCATTGGTCCATCCACCAGGCACACTGCCTTTCCATGGCCAATTGGAAAGGGAACAGACTCTTTGTTACCCAATTGGATTAATCTTGACTGTTAGGGAAATAAACTTTGTTTTCCATCTCCAATATTTTTGTAACAAATAAATGAAAGTGTTCAAAGAAAATGAAAAAAAAAGCCCCTATGATTTCCCTTCCGGTTTGCTCCCAGCAGTGTCCAGGAGACTAATCTTCAATTCCTGGAGACACCTGGACAATCCTGGAGGGTTGGCAACGACATTCCCTGTAAGCTGTGTTTTGTTCTGCTAGGCCTGTTTTCTTTCAATGCGCGGTCCCTTTAAATTTCTGCACATACGTGGTTTTTCCAAAGTAAAAGCCGATGAGCGGCCCACGCGGGACCTTGCAGATTACTGCGTGGCTACGCACGTGCGCAGGTCTCCAGGAGTTATGCCTTTGACATTCAACTCCCAGCTCAGAGGACACTATTACACCAGTGCGGAATCATTCATTTTCCTCATCGTTCATATTTAGTCTCTGTCAGAGAGATCGCCAAATTAGTGCTGAGTTTTTTTGCAAGATTATGGGGAGTTTTCTGTTTTTCACATGCATCCGAACCTTGGTTTGACCACACTTGGAGTACTGCGTGCAGTTCTGGTCGCCATATTATAAAAAGGATATAGAGGCACTGGAGAGGCTGCAGAGAAGATTTATAATGATGATACCAGAAATGCGAGGGTATACATATCAGGAAAGGATGAACAGGCTGGGTCTGTTTACTCTTGAAAAAGAAGGCTGAGGGGTGACCTAAAAGAGGTCTATAAAATTATGAAAGGTTTTGATAGAGTGGATACAGAGAGAATGTTTCCACTTGTGGGGAAGAGCATAACTAGAGGCCATCAATATAAGATAGTCACCAAGAAATCCAATAGGGAATTCAGAAGAAACTTCTTTACCCAAAGAATGGTGAGAATGTGGCACTCGCTACCACAGGGAGTGGTTGAAGCAAATAGTATAGATGCATTTAAGAGGTTAGATAAGCACATGAGGGAGAAGGGAATAGAGGGTTATGTTGATAGATTTAGATGAGGAAAGACGGGAGGAGGCTCGAGTGGAGCATAAACGCCGGCATGGACTGGTTGGGCTCCTATGTAATCCCAGAGGTGAACCTACCAAGTGTCACTCCAGTACCCCACCCCTGGTTTTGGTTTCACTATATGATTACAGAGCTTTATTGAATCTCTTTTTCCTTTTAATGATGCTTAGATTTGAAGTTTCGCTGGATGAAACCTGCACCCCTTTCCAAACTATTTGTCTATTTAATAAATTAAAAATCTTATGTCTACATCCATTTCTTGTCAACTTTTTACCATTATAAATTTGTGTGTCCACATTTAAGAATGGAAACTACTTAGGTAAACTTATCATGCTGTAATTACACCTTCCTGCCACTAGAGGCACAGTAGCACTACCACTGGCAAGAGAATGTAACTACAGTGTGATTAGAAAATAGAAACAGAAAGACTTGCATTTATATAACGCCTTTCACAATCTCAAGATGTCCCAAAGCGCTTTACACCAATTAAGTACTTTTTGAAGTGTAGCCACTTTTGTAAAGTAGGAAACACGGCAGCCAATTTACACACAGCAAGGTCCCACAAACAGCAATGTGATAATGAGCAGATAATCTGCTTTAGCGATGTTGATTGAGGGATGAATATTGGCCAGGATTAACTTACATAAGCAGTTGACATTAAAAATGTGGATATAGGAATTTACAATTGAAATATAAAAATAAGTCCAGAATGTTTGATTTTAAAATGAGGATTAAATTATATCTGCACACTCTGGTCAAAGTGCGCACCTCCTTCTAACCCTGCAGCACCTGAAAACTATACTTGGTTATGAATCAACATGAGCAACGCCACGGGCTATCGGCAAGCACTGCTGTTCACGGGCACAGTCTGGCACCCAGCAGTATCCCAGGGAATAAAATATATTTCTGCCAACTGGGTAGGGTAATTTTTATATCCCAGAATTAAACTGTAGACCTTCCTAATTATTTTGGCAGTCAAACCGGGAAAACATTGCACTGTTTCTCATTCAGTTTTTTTTGTAACATGCCAACCTGTAATTACCCGTCACCTTCTCACAAAAGTAAGAAATTAGTCAGATCTTTATCGGTAGAAGCATTGAAATATTACATATTGATGATTTCAGGATGAATATCACGGCCGCAGGCTGCATCAGAAACACCAAGAGCTAGAAGCTCCAGCTGTCTCCGACTATTGTAGTTGCTGTGCCCACGCTCGCACAGAAGGCAGTCCTCAGAGCTAGCAATAATAGGCCCCATTGTCACAACTCGAACTCTGTAGGTTGCCATTCTCCAAGATCCGATTCTGCATTGGTATTGTTAAGTACAACACCAATTTTTAAAAGACTTCCTCTCCCCTGCTGCCAAAAGTAACTGCGAGCTGGTTCCTGCTAGCCAACGCACGTTGACATGAACTTTAAATTACACAAAGCATCTCGGAAGATTCGTGGAAGTTTTCTCACCATTTCCAGCTCCCCCCCACTGCTCGCTGTTCTTTTTCAATCCATTCTTTATGTGCCAACAAAAGAGATACAGTCTGTTTAAGCAGCAATCTGAAATCACAACACTGCTAACCTAAAGATAGCTACAGGTGATGAGGGATGAGATAGTGCACCATCTGTCAAGGAGATGGACTGTCCACTGAGGAAATACGTCCAGGCATCCTTCAGGTATTAACTAATTGGGCTTTCTCCATAAAACACACAGAGTTATATCAAAGTACAGTGCCAGCCCCTGCTTTCCTTCCTTTAGTGACTGCACTTGTTTTGGTGAATTGTGAAGTCGGGTGCTATGCCCAGAATATCAGTGACTCAAAAATACACCTAAGTTGATATTTTTAAAATTGCATAGTTTTGATCTCCCCTGATGCTCAGTTGATAAATACATCCCCGCATGCTGAGCTTTTTTATTCATTCTCGGGATGTGGGCGCTGCTGGCAAAGTCGGCATTTATTCCCCATCCCTAGCTAGTTGTCCTGAGATACAACTTGATACAACTGAGTGGCTTGCTCGGCCACTTCAGACAGTAGCTGAGAGTCAACTATGTTGGTGTGGGACTGGAGTCACATCTAGGCCAAACCGGATAAGGACAGCAGGTTTCCTTCCCTAAAGGACATTAGTGAACTAGTTGGGTTTTTATGACAATCCGACAGCTTCATGGTCACTTTTACTGAGACCAACTTTTTATTTCGAAATTTTTTAAACTGAATTCAAATTCTCAAACCTTTGAACGCCTTGATTTTAAAATTCTCTCCCTATCTGTAACCTCCTCAAGCCCTGATCTCTGTGCTTCTCCAATTCTGGCCTCTTGCGCATCCCCGATTTTAATCGCTGCACCATTGGCGGCCGTGCCTTCAGCTGCCGAGGCCCCAAGCTCTGGAATTCCTGCCCTAAACCTCTCTGCCTCTCGACCTCTCTCTCCTCCTTTAAGGCACTCCTTAAAACCTTCCTCTTTCACCTGCCCCAATATCTCCTTATGCGGCTCGGTGTCGAATTTTGTTTGGTAACACTCCTGTGATGCACCTTGGGACATTTTACTAGGTTAAAGGCGCTATATAAATGCAAGTTGTTGCTTTTGTTGCAATGTCTCATCAATACTACACCAGAGTGTCAGCCTGGATAATGGGTAAATATAGAAGGATACAAGTTGTTGTTGCTGAATGGGCCTCAGCTTTGATGTGTGCTGTGTTAGCCAATTACAGCCAGGCCAACGGTAGTGCAAAACTGGGCTCAGTGTGCCTGGGCTTGGAATAGAGAACAGAACATTAGCCATGGTTCTCAGTCCTGATCACTATCCACTATACTCCCCCTCCCCACCAGAAAGAGTGCATGTCTGGTAAGGACAGGATTGCGCTTAGTGGTGATGCCTCCATGGTCAAAGAGCCTGCTCGAATAGCACAAGTAAGGATGGTGAATTGGGCAGGGTCTCATCCCCTTCAGCAGAGGAGAAAAGGCTGGGAGGGGTGAAAAAAAAAACATATAACTTGTGAAGGCAAGCAAAGTCTGTGCTGAGGGAAGGATTTTTTTTCAATCTACCTCCTAGTGTCAGCATCACGCACTCCCAGATGATGCGGAGCACGGGCCATATGCAGAGTGAAACCCTCTCTACTCTGCTTCCAATGATATATCTCAGAAGAGCACCCTGCACATTTGGAGCTCTCGAACCAACTATCTTTGTTGGCTCTCTGTGTGAGACAGCAAGACAGCTAGAGAGAAAGAGAGACAGAGGGAAGGGGGGAGAGAGAGTAAGAGAGACAGAAAAAGAAAGAGAGAGAGAGAGAGAGTGAAAGAAAAAAGAAAGCATTAGCTGCAGTCATCAGTCTCTGTCAGGTTTATTGTTCGGTGAATTATGAATGCAAAAAAGCTCAATGTGAATTCAGAGAAAAAATACAATAAAGGCTCTAAATTATGCCACGCATTTATCTGAAATTTCTTTCTCTGCTCTTTATTTATTTAAAATTCATTAAAATAGTGAGATAGGAATAAGAGGTTAGCACATTGAAGGTTATAGAATAGAATCATGGAATGGTTACAGCACAGTAGGAGGTCATTCGGCTCGTGGAGCCCATGCCAGCTCTCTGCAAGAGCACCTCAGCTAGTCCCACTCCCCCGCCCTTTCCCTGTAGCCCTGCAATTTTTTTCCTTCAGGTAGTTATTCAATTCCCTTTTGAAAGCCACGATTGAGTCTGCCTCCACCACCCTTTCAGGCAGTGCATTCCAGATCATAACTACTCGCTACGTAAAAACGTTTTTCCTCATGTCGCCTTTGGTTCTTTTGCCAATCACATTAAAACTGTTTCCTCTGGTTCTTGACCCTTCTGTCAATGCAAACAGTTTCCCTCTATCTACTCTGTCTAGACCCCTCATGATTTTGAACACCTCTATCAAATCTCCTCTCAATCTTCTCTGCTCTAAGGAGAACAACCCCAGCTTCTCCAGTCTATCCACGTACCTGAAGTCACTCATCCCTGGAATCATTCTCGTAAATCTTTTCTGCACCCTTTCTAAGGCCTTCACATCCTTCCAAAGTGCGATGCCCAGAATTGGACACAATACTCCAGTTGAGGCTGAACCAGTGTTTATAAAGGTTCATCATAACCTCTTTGCTTTTGTACTCTATGCCTCTAATTATGAATCCCAGGATCCCATATGCATTTTAACTGCTTTCTCAACCTGCTCTGCCACCTTCAGCGATTTGTGCACATATACCCCCAGGTCTCTCTGTTCATGTACCCCCTTTAGGATTGTACCATTTAGTTTATATTGCCTCTCCTCGTTCTTCCTACCAAACTGTATCACGTCGCACTTTTCTGCATTAAATTTCATCTGCCAATTGTCTGCCCATTTCACCAGCCTGTCTATGTCTTCTTGAAGTCTATCACTATCCTCCTCACCGTTCACTATGCTTCCAAGGTTTGTGTCCTCTGCACATTTTGAAATTGTGCCCTGTACACCCAAGTCTAAATCATTAATATATATCAAGAAAAGCAGTGGTCCTAGTACTGACCCCTGGAGAACACCACTGTATACCTTCCTCCAGTCCAAAAAACAACCATTCACCACTACTCTCTGTTTCCTGTCACTTAGCCAATTTTTTAATCTATGCTGCCACTGTCCCTTTTATTCCATGGGCTTCAACTTTGTTAACAAGCCTATTATGTGGCGCTTTACCAAACACCTTTTGGAAGTCCATATACACCACGTAAACCGCATTGCCCTCATCAACCCTCTCTGTTACCTCATCAAAAAACTCGATCAAGTTAGTTAAACATGATTTGCCTTTACCAAATCCGTGCTGGCTTTCCTTAATAATCCACACTTGTCCAAGTGACTGTTAACTTTGCCCCTGATTATCGTTTCCAAAAGCTTCCCCACTACCGAAGATACACTAACTGACTGAGGTTGCTGGGTTTATCCTTACACCCTTTTTTGAACAAGGGCATAACATTTACAATTCTCCAGTCCTCTGGCACCACCCCCATATCTAAGGAGGATTGGAAGATTATGGCCATGATTTCCTCCTTAACCTCCCTCAGCATCCTAGGATGCATCCCATCTGGTCCAGGTGACTTGTCAACTTTAATTTCAGACAGCCTTTCTAATACCTCCTCTTTATCAATTTTTATCTCATCCAGTATCTCCACTACCTTCTCTTTCACGATGACTTTGGCAGTATCTTCTTCCTTGTTGAAGACAGATGCTGCAAATACTCATTTAGTACCTCAGCCATGCCCTCTATCTCCATGCATAGATTTCCTTTTTGGTCCCTAATCAGCTCCACCCCTCCTCTTGCTGCCTGTTTATTATTTATATGCCTACAGAAGACTTTTTAATTCCCTTTTATGTTAGCTGCCAATCTATTCTCATACTCTCTCTTTGCCCCTCTTATTTTCTTTTTCACTTTCCCTCTGAACTATCTTTATTCAGCCTGATTCTCACTTGTATTCTCAACCTGACATCTGTTATATGCACTCCTTTTCTGCTTCATCTTACGCTCTATCTCTTTTGTCATCCAGGGAGCTCTGACTTTGGTTGCCCTACCTTTCCCCCTAGTGGGAATGTACCTCGACTGCACCCAAACCATCTCCTCTTTAAAGGCAGCCCATTGTTTAATTACAGTTTTGCCTGCCAATATTTGATTCCAATTTACCCGGGCCAGATACGTTCTCAACCCACTGAAATTTGCCTTCCTCCAATTAAGTATTTTTACTCTAGATTGCTCCCTGTCATTTTCCATAGCTAATCTAAAACTTATGATACTATGATCATTACTGAATACTGATTGGAGAGTGAGATGAACTCAGGGGACTCCTGCATTACCTGCCTGGTCCTTCTTTTCTGTCTGGCGGTCACCCATTCCCTCTCTGCTTGCACGCTCTTAAGCTGATATCCCTTCCTGCAATTTCAGGCTGAAGATGAGAATTACAGAACAAAGGCGGTGAATGGACAAGATTTGGAGCATCATGAAGCTCCTGTGAGTCTTTCAGGCAATCAATACGATGGGTGCACAGTAAATGAGGGCAAGCGGAGGATGGATTTGGGCAAGGAAAACCTGGCAAGGTCTTGTTCTTGGTTCTCTTCAGGAAAACACTGGGCCTGGTTGGAGATGGATTCAGGGTTTCCAGCTCCTGACCTTTAATGTTCCTGTCTAATTTTAAACATTGTCCTGTGCGCTTCTCCTGTAGCCCATCAAAAACTGAACACAACCAACCCTAAATCATGAGGGGTTTTGATAGAGCAAATAAGGAGAAACTGTTTCCAGTGGCAGGAGGGTCGGTAATCAGAGGACACAGATTGAAGGTGATTGCCAAAAGAACCAGAGGCGAGATGAGGAGAAATGTTTTATGCAGCGTGTTGTTGTGATCTGGAATTCACTGCCTCAAAGGGCGGTAGAAGCAGGTTCAATCGTAACTTTCAAAAGGGAATTGGATAAATACTTGAAGGGGAACAATTTGCTGGGCTATGGGGAAAGAGCAAGGGAGTGGGATTAATTGAATCGCTCTTTTAAAGAGCCGGCACAAGCACGATGGGCCCAATGGCCTCCTTCTGTGCTGTATCATTCTATGAGTCCATGAACCCAAGGTAGTACGGACGCAATTGTGATTGTGGTGCTATTTATTAAATGATTAAAACCGGTTCACAGCTGGGTGTTACTCCGTTCATTTCTACTGTGAAATATCAGCCCTGGGCTGTGTACACCTGCATTCAACTGCTTGACTCTGCTGATAAAGAGTAGTGAGCGAGAGCGAGAGGGGCAGCAACATGCAGAGTAAACATTGGAATTACCTTAGTACCTAGAAGCTCAGTGGGGCATCACCTCCACCTACTTCCAATCACTGACTAAGGTCAGAGGTTAGCAATAACGAAACACCATTTAGCTTGACCTCTTCAAAGACCCAAACCATCATCATTTGCCTCTCCTGCAGCCCTCTTGGCAAACCCATATATCAATATATACTTATTTTAATTGGTTCTTGGGTTGTGTGCGAGGCTGGCAGGGCAGTATTTATTGCCCATCCCTAATTGTGCTGAGGGCATTAAGGGTCAACCATGTCATACGGGACCAGAGTTAAATGAAGGCCAGACTGGGTGGGGGTGGCAGGTTCCCTCCCATGAAGGACGTTATTGAACCAGTTGGGTTTTTACAACAATCTGGCAGTTTTCATGGTCATTTTTCTGGTACCAGCCCATAATTTACCAGATTTATTCATTTCAGTTTCACAACTTGCCATGGTGGGATTTGGACTCACCACCTGCAGGGTCACTAGTCCAGTACAATAATTACTAGGCTACCCTACCCACCCCTTTTAGATGCATCGACAATGTGTCCATTTCCTGCTGAAACTGGATCTCTGCATTGTGCTGGGCAAAGGCTTCTTCCATAAGATAATAATTCTAAATGTGACTAACTCGACTTTGTTTAGGTGGTCACTTCCTTGCTTTATAATCACAGCCGCTGATTATCTTTTCCTGCTTCCCACACAGAGTTTTTGGAACCTCCCATTTGAGTCTCTTGGTGATTTGAACAATTTGGGTTCACGTCTCTCATTTGATTGTGTTTTGTAATGAGTTTCTGTCATAAGAACATAAGAAATAGGAGCAGGAATAGGCCACTTGGCCCCTCAGCCAATGGCTGATCTTGGGTCAAAGCCACAGGTGTCTAGTTCTCCTTCCTTTTCCCCTACAAGGATCACAGGACTGAGGTTCCAGAAGGAAAAGTAAATGGGTGCTGGGGGTTGGGGGTGCACGGGAATCATATCTCCACTCGAGAGTTGCTGCTCAGAAGAATCTTTGATTTTTCTTTCCATTTTGTGCATTTGTTGTGGTGCGGATCCATGAAAAGACAGAGAGTACTGATTAAAAGGGTGATCGAGGGGTGAAGTCTGCTCCAAATATGAGGGTGTTGGACTAAACGATACAAAGATAATGCTGGGCCCTGCAGTATTCGGTCTGTGCCTGCACCATCAGGGCCAAGCGTTGGATGTGAAGTCAACCCCGGCCCTCATCCACAAGGAAAGACTCCAGCCGGTAAGCAAAGGGCCTTGGAATGTGCCCAATACGTGCCTCCTTGCAAAGAACAGTTGAGTGGCAGCCCCGGGGAATTTAGGAACTATCAAAAGTCTGCATGGACATCAGGCATTTCAAAACACTGCTGCCTATTACAGATGCTGTGTGAAGTTTTTGAGAGAATTTTTTTTCCGCTGCGTGCTACAAAGCACAAAGGATTTTTTTAAAAGCCAGCTTCATTTGCATAGGCCAGAATCTCCAGCAAATAGAGCACAGCGTCATGGCTACAGTTAAACCCAACAGATTTGACTAGATTTGAGAAAACAAACAGCAGAAACTGTGAACTAAAAGTGAATTATCCTAACTGTAAAACTAATTAGTCCATCGATCCTTACGCTTGTATCAAAACCTTATTTTATATGAAGGGTTGGGAGAAGCACAAGAGCACTGTACCCCTAAGACTCAAACCTCAAATCTACTCTGCCCAGAAGATTCTGTTTCTCAAAAATACACTGATTCTGCTACTGTGAGCTTCATTACATGAAAGGAACGATCCCATGATAGCAAAGGGATTTTGTCATGTTTATATATCAAGGGGAGTGCAATTACTGCAACTGCTGACAGAGCCACTCTGACACCTGCCTGAAACTCTCCATTGTTTTCAATAGCTGTTTTCAGGTGTCAGCTGTGGCTCAGTGGTAGCACTCCCACACCTTGAGTCAGGGTGGGCTTGTGGGTTCAAATCCTGCACCAGAAACTTGCACACAAAAATCCAGGCTGATACTCCAGAGGGAATGCTGAGGGATTGCTGCACTGTTGGAGGTACTGTCTTTCAGATGAGATATTAAACCAAGGCCCTATCTGCTCTCTCAGGTGAATATAAAAGACCCCATGGCACTATTTGATGGAAGAACTAGGGAGTTTTCCCCAGTGTCCTGGCCAAAACTTATCACTAATACAGATTAACTAACAGCAAAATACTGCAGATGCTGGAAATCTGAAATAACAACAGAAAATGCTGGAATCAGCAGGCCAGGCAGCATCTGTGGAGAGAGAAACAGAGTTAACGTTTTGGGTCTGGGACCCTTCATCAGAATTGGAAAAAGCTGGAGATGGAACAGATATTAAGCAGGTGCAGAGGCGGGGGCGGGGTTTAGGAGGGGAGGAGGGAATTGAAAGAACATCCTGTACTTTTGTAAGAGGCAGGAAAGATAAAATGTTGCAAAAGGGAGTGGCAAAAATCATACAGCATGAAAAATGGGGGCAGGGATAATTATCTGAAATTGTTGAACTCGATATTGAGTCCAGAAGGCTGTAAAGTGCCTAATCGAAAGATGAGGTGCTGTTCCTCGAGCTTACGTTGAGCTTCATTGGAACAATGTAATTGGCCGAGGACAGAGAGATCAGAGTGGGAGTGAAGCGGTGAATTAAAGTGACAGGCCACCGGAAGCTCAGGGTCACCCATACGGACTGAACGGAGGTGTTCCGCAAAGCGGTCGCCCAATCTGCGTTTGGTCTCCCCAATGTAGAGGAGACCATATCGTGAGCAGCGAATACAGTATATTAAATTGCAAGAAGTACAAGTAAATCGCTGTTTCACCTGGAAGGGGTGTTTGGGGCCCTGGACAGTGGGAAGGGAGGAGGTAAAAGGGCATGTGTTGCATCTCCTGCACTTGCACGGGAAGGTGCCAGGTGAAGGAGAAGGGCTGTTGGGGGTGATTGAGGAGTGGACCAGGGTGTCGCGGAGGGAGCGGTCCCTTCGGAATGCTGAAAGGGGAGGTGAGGGGAAGATGTGTTTGGTGGTGGGAGCACTTTGGAGGTGACGGAAATGGCGGAGGATGATCCGTTGAATGTGGAGGCTGGTGGGGTGAAAGGTGAGGACAAGGGGAACCCTATCGTGGTTCTGGGAGGGAGGGGCAGGGGTGAGAGCAGAAGTACGGGAACTAGAACAGACACGGTCAAGGGCCGTGTCAACCACAGTAGAGGGGAATCCTCAGTTGAGGAAAAAGGAAGACATGTCGGAAGCACTGGTATGGAAGGTGGCATCATCAGAACAGACGCGGCGGAGACGGAGAAACTGGGAGAATGGAATAGAGTCCTTCCAGGAAGCAGGGTGGGAGGAAGTGTAGTCCAGGTAGCTGTGGGAGTCGGTGGTCTTGTAGTGGATGTTTGTCGAAAGCCGATCGCCAGAAATGGAGACGGAGAAGTCAAGGAAGGGAAGGGAAGAGTCGGAGATGGACCATGTGAAGGTGAGGAAAGGGTGGACATTGGAAGTAAAGTGAATGAACTTATCTCGTTCAGGGCGAGAGCAGGAAACGGCACCAATACAGTCATCGTGTCTGTTCTAGTTCCCGTACTTCTGCTCTCACCCCTTCCCCTCCCTCCCAGAACCACGATAGGGTTCCCCTTGTCCTCACCTTTCACCCCACCAGCCTCCAAATTCAACGGATCATCCTCCGCCAATTCCGCCACCTCCAACGTGATCCCACCACCAAACACATCCTCCCCTCACCTCCCCTTTCAGCAATCCGAAGGGACCACAATCCGCGACACCCTGGTCCACTCCTCAATCACCCCCAACAGCCCTTCTCCTTCACCTGGCGCCTTCCCGTGCAAGCGCAGGAGATGCAACACATGCCCTTTTACTTCCTCCCTTCCCACTGTCCAGGGCCCCAAACACCCCTTCCAGGTGAAACAGCAATTTACTTGTACTTCTTGCAATTTAATATACGGTTGTTGAGATACCGCGGCAAACGTGGGAGTCGAGACAGAGCTATTGAAAACACAACTGCTTTATTCTGACCACATGGTAAACAGGAACTAGAAAAGCCCGCACATCCACTTAAATACTTCCCAGACAGGAAGTGCTCCCGGCAGCCTGTCCCTGCGGGAAACAAGTTGCTGGAGGAAAGGGCCCCCGGCTGGGGGCTTCTGCTTAGACTGTCTGTGCCGCCGTGAGCGGATTATGTCCAGTGGTGGCGTGTCGCCACAGAGCTCCCCCCAGAATCCGCTTAGGAGGAGTGGACGAGTCGTGGCGGTGGTCTAATGGTTCTGCCGCAGCGGCTCTGAGTGGTCGCCGGTCTGGTTGGTTGG
This sequence comes from Somniosus microcephalus, assembly GCF_052327205.1. Lineage (NCBI taxonomy): Eukaryota > Metazoa > Chordata > Chondrichthyes > Squaliformes > Somniosidae > Somniosus > Somniosus microcephalus. Next base: position 146,604,619 of record NC_140992.1, on the reverse strand, counting down.
GTCGGGCGGTTCGCCGCCGGCTGTGCTGGCTTGCCGGGGGGACGGCCTCTGGCTGGAGGCTGGGCCACGGGGACCTGTTCCCCTGGTTCTGTGTGTGCTGGTTTGAGCCGGTCGATGGAGACTGTCTCGACCCTGTCGCCGAGTCGCAGCTTGAATACCTTGTCCCCGGTTTGTAGTACCTCGTACGGGCCGTCGTACGGGGGTCGCAGGGGCCCGCGGTGCGCGTCGTGTCGCACGAAGACGAAGCGCGCCTGCTGTAAATTTGGCGGGACGTGAGGTGCGAGTTCGCCGTGTCGGTTGACCGGAAGTGGGGCGAACTGCTGAGCGGAAGAGAAAGAGTTGAGCCGCTGCTGTTCGGCCGACCAAGGCTTGGTAGGCTCCGGAAGGAATTCGCCTGGGACGCGCAGCGGTTGTCCGTAGACTAACTCCGCTGCCGAGGACTGGAGGTCTTCCTTGACCGCGGTGCGTAGGCCGAGTAGCACCCACGGTAGGCGGTCAGTCCAGGTACTGTCCTGCAGGCCGGCGCGGAGTGAGGCCTTGAGTGACCTGTGGAAGCGTTCAGAAAGTCCGTTGGCCTGCGGGTGGTACGCCGTGGTGCGGTGGAGCATCACCCCGAGGTTGCGTGCTGTGGCCGTCCAGAGTTCGGAGGTGAACTGGGCGCCTCTGTCGGAGGTTATGTCGGCCGGTACGCCGAACCTCGCAACCCAGGTGTTAACGAACGCCCTGGCGATGTCGGCTGTGGTGGTGGAGGTCAACGGCACTGCCTCAGGCCAGCGTGTGTAGCGGTCGACCATCGTGAGGAGATAAGTTTGGCCTTGCGATGGCGGCAGGGGACCGACGATGTCGACGTGTACGTGGTCGAAGCGGCGGCTGGGTACCTCGAAGTCTCCCAGGGGTGCTTTGGTGTGCAGCTGTACCTTAGCCCGTTGGCAGGCGAGGCAGGAGGTGGCCCAAGTCCGAACATCTCTGCTAAGGCCGCGCCAGACGAAGCGCTTGGAGAGGAGTTTGACGGATGCGCGGGAACCCGGGTGAGAGAGCCCGTGGAGCGTGTCGAAGACGCGGCGGCGCCAGGTCTCAGGGACGACCGGCCTGGGTTGGCCGAGTGAGACGTCGCACGTGACTGCCGTGGCTTCGGGCCCGTGCGCGACCTTGGCTAGGCGTAGCCCTGGCAGGCTGGTAGCCGCCGAGAGGAGGTCTGGGTCCGTGAGCTGGGCCGCTGCTAGTTGTGCGTAGTCAACCGCGAGGTGATTCGCAGAGACGGCGGGACGGGAAAGGCAGTCGGCGACCACGTTGTCTCTACCGGAGACGTGCTGAATGTCCGTAGTAAACTCGGAGACGGCCGCGAGCTGGCGTTGCTGCCTAGCGGACCAGGGTTCGGTGTGCTTGGCCATCGCGTATGTGAGTGGCTTGTGGTCCACATACGCGGTGAAGGGGCGGCCTTCCAGGAGGAACCTGAAATGGCGGACCGACAGGTGAAGTGCGAGAAGCTCGCGGTCGAAAGTGGAGTATTTGACCTCCGGGGGGCGCAGTTGGCGGCTGTATAAGGCAAGTGGCTGCCACGCGCCATTGACCCACTGCTCGAACACGGCCCCGACCGCGTGGTCGGAGGCGTCGGTGGTGAGCGCGACCCGGGCATCGGCCCTCGGGTGCGCGAGCAGAGTGGCGTCGGCGAGCGCGTTTTTGGTGGCGTCGAAGGCGGCTGCCGTGTCAGTGGTCCAGGCTACGTCCATCTTGCCAGATTTTCCTCGGAGGGAGTCGTATAGGGGCTTCATAAGGGCTGCGGCTCCGGGGATGAACCTGTTGTAGAAGTTCACCATCCCGAGGAACTCCTGGAGGCCCTTGATGGTTGTGGGGCGGGGGAATTGCTGGACGGCCTGCACCTTGTTGGGCAGGGGGACGGCCCCAGCAGGGGTGATGTGGTGACCGAGAAAATCGATCTCGGTTAGGCCGAATTGGCACTTCGCCAGGCTGAGGATGAGCCCGTGTTGGGCTAGGCGCCCGAACAGGATGCGAAGGTGTTCGAGGTGTTCCTGTTTGGAGGAGCTGGCCACGAGAATGTCATCTAGATAGACGAATAGGAAGTTCAGGTCCCAGAGGACTGAGTCCATAAGGCGCTGGAAAGCCTGTGCTGCATTCTTGAGGCCGAAGGGCATCCTCAGGAACTCGAACAGGCCGAATGGGGTGATTACGGCCGTTTTGGGGATGTCCGCGGGGTGTACGGGGACTTGGTGGTAACCGCGCACCAGGTCGACTTTGGAAAAGACGGTTCGTCCGGCCAGTCGGGCCGAGAAGTCCTGGATGTGTGGCACCGGGTACCGATCGGGGGTGGTGGCGTCGTTGAGGCGGCGGTAGTCCCCGCATGGGCGCCAGCCTCCGCCGGGCTTGGGGGCAATGTGGAGGGGCGAGGCCCAAGGGCTGCTGGAGCAGCGGATGTTGCCGAGTTGTTCCATGTTGGTAAACTCGGCCCGCGCGATTTCCAGCTTGGCCGGGTTGAGTCTGCGGGCGTGGGCAGAAACTGGGGGGCCGGTGGTGGGGATATAGTGTTCCACACCGTGCTTGGCGGCTTTGGCCGAAAAGGTCGGGTTAGTGAGGGCGGGAAACTCAGCTAGGAGTGCCGAGTAGTCGTCCGTGGCTCTGGCGAGGCAGTAGGTCGTCGGGCCGGCCGAACAGGCCGGGGTAAAGGCGCCGGGGATGGGGGCCATAGTGTTGATGTCGACGAGGCGGTGCCTCGGAATGTCGACAAGGAGGCCGTGGGCGCGTAGGAAGTCGGCGCCGATGAGTGGGCAGAGGACCTTGGCTGTCAGGAACTCCCAGCGGTAGCGGCGGCCCGCGAGGTCGAGCGTGACCATGCGGGTGCCATATGTGCGGATTTCAGAGCCGTTGGCTGCAGCCAGTGTGATACCCCGTGTGCCGCGTTGGATCTCGAGGGCGGAGGCGGGGGTGATGCTGTGCTGGGCCCCTGTGTCGCACAGAAATCGGCGGTTGGTTCTGTCGTCAGTGATGTACAGTAGGGGCTCCTTCTGCCCCGCGGCCATCGCGGGGGCCGGTGCGGGGGGGGTTTTGAAGGAACACGGTGGCGTGCAGCGTTGAGCCCTAGCGCCAAAACGGGTGTGGTAGTAGCAGTGACCCGGAGTGGTAGGGCGGTCGGGCCTAGCGGCCCGGGAAGACCGCGTGGTCGTTGCCGTGAGGTCGGGCGTGGCGTCGCGAGCGGCCTGTGCAGAGAGCAGCCGGTCAGCCTTTTCGGCTATCTCATTCAGGTCCGTGGAGTCAGACTCCACAAGGAGCGGGCGGATGCTGGCGGGGAGCTGCCGAATGAAAAGCGTGCGAAAAAGGGCGCCGGGATTTTTGTCGTCGGAGAGGGACAGCATGTGGGAAAGCAGGTCTGATGGTGAAGCGTCACGAAGGCCGGGGAGGTCCAGGAGTTGGCAGTGGCGCTGGTAAGAGGACGTTTGAAATTTTTTAAGTAGCGCAGCCTTCAGATGCTCGTACTTGCCCTCCGTTGGTGGATTCTGCAGCGCTGCCCAAACCTTGGGGACTGTAGCGTAGGTGAGCGAGGCGACGAGGTAGTCGTACTTCGTGGCGTCGACTGTAATGCCTTTCAGCCGGAATCTGGACTCAGCTTGAACGAACCAGGCTTCGGCAAGGTTCTCCCAAAAGTCAGGTAATTTAACCGTGACTACGTTTGTATCCGCCATGCTAGCTTAGGATTCGTCCTGAGCGTCGGGGTCACCAGTGTTGAGATACCGTGGCAAACGTGGGAGTCGAGACAGAGCTATTGGAAACACAACTGCTTTATTCTGACCACATGGTAAACAGGAACTAGAAAAGCCCGCACATCCACTTAAATACTTCCCAGACAGGAAGTGCTCCTGGCAGCCTGTCCCTGCGGGAAACAAGTTGCTGGAGGAAAGGGCCCCCATCTGGGGGCTTCTGCTTAGACTGTCTGTGCCGCCGTGAGCGGATTATGTCCAGTGGTGGCGTGTCGCCACACTGTATTCACTGCTCACGATGCGGTCTCCTCTACATTGGGGAGACCAAATGCAGATTGGGCAACCGTTTTGCGGAACACCTCCGTTCAGTCCGTACGGGTGACCCTGAGCTTCCGGTCGCCTGTCACTTTAATTCACCGCTTCACTCCCGCTCTGATCTCTCTGTCCTCGGCCTATTACATTGTTCCAATGAAGCTCAACGTAAGCTCGAGGAACAGCACCTCATCTTGCGATTAGGCACTTTACAGTCTGCCGGACTCAACATTGAGTTCAACAATTTCAGATAATTATCCCTGCCCCCATTTTGCATGCTGTATGATTTTTGCCACTCCCTTTTGCAACATTTTATCTTTCCTGCCCCTTACAAAAGTACAGGATGTTCTTTCAATTCCCTCCTCCCCTCCTAACCACCACCCCCCCCCCTGTCTCTGCACCTGCTTAATATCTGTTACATCTCCAGCTTTTTCCAGTTCTGATGAAGGGTCCCAGACCTGAAACGGTAACTCTGTTTCTCTCTCCACGGAGGCTGCCTGGCCTGCTGAGTATTTCCAGCATTTTCTGTTGTTAATACAGATTAACTGGTCATTTATCACATTGCTGTTTGTGGGAGCTTACTGTACCTAAATTGGCTGCCGTGTTTCCTACAGTACAAGAGTGACTACACTTCAAAAGTAATTAATTGGCTGTAAAGCAGATTCATCAGAATGAAACCAGGGCTAAAAGGGTTAGATTATGAGAATAGGTTGCATAGACTAGGCTTGTCTTCCCTTGAGTTTAGAAGATTAAGGGGTGAACTGATTGAGGTGTTTAAGATGATTAAAGGAGTTGTTAGGGTAGATAGAGAGAAACTATTTCCTCTGGTGGGAGAATCCTGAACAAAGGGGCACAACCTTAAAGTTAGAGCTAGGCCGTTCAGCGGTGATGTCAGGAAGCACTTCCTCACACAAAGGGTAGTGGAAGTCTGGAACTGTCTTTTCCAAAAAGCTGTTGAGGCTGGGGTCAATGGAAAATGTTAAAACTGAGATTGATAGATTTTTGTTAGGCAAGGCTGTTAAGAGTTACGGAACCAAGGTGGGTAAATGGAGATAAAATACAGATCAGCCATGATCTAATTGAATGGCGTAACAGGCTTGAAAGACTGAATGGCCTCCTCCTGTTCCTATGTTCCTAAAGTGTTTTGGGATGTCCTGAGGTTGTAAATGGTGCTGTATAAATGCAAGTTTTTCTGAAGGAATGAATGAATAAAAAATAGCACAAAACTACCACAGTGGGTTGTATTCTTGCTTTAAGGCCATGGCTTTCCCGACTGCTCAAGGAGTTGAGTCTCGGTATGTTGACAAAAACGCTTTAAAGGTTATCCCTCTGAGAATATCAGACCTGTATTGGTGCACCATAGCTGGTGCATTCCCTGACTGGTTTTCCTGTATAAACCTGCTCACCGGGGTACCTTGCCCAACTGGATGCCGAGATATTGGCTAGTACTGTAGGACCACTATTGAGGAAGGACATGGACCAATAGGTCTTTCATTTCCTTATGGATTACTGTGATCGTAATAGACACAAACCCCTCTCCAGCATCTGCTCAAAATGCTTCACCTAGCAAAGAAAGGGCAGCAACCCAACCTAGCATCAGCCCAACACAATCGGAAAGACCCAAAGACTGCCTTCCATCACAGTGTATAAAGCCATTCACACAGTGACAACTATACCAATAGACCCAAAGCACTAACACTCCTGTAAGTACCAAGTGGAGAAAATGTACAATCACCTAATGAACTATATGATCATTTGTCGAGCACATTAAAACATTGAGCACTGATGTTCATCTTCTATCATTGCTGGATTTATGTTGATGAGGTAAAACAGGATCTGTACACAGTCTTTAACAGCATTCGCACTCAACGAGCTTTGCTTCACACTGACTAAAACTTGAAGTGTAAATCAGGTGCCAAGGCCCAGACTGACTCCAAAACGAATGAGACTCCCCTGCTCCAGGGAAACTCAGCCAGCTGAATTCCAGTGTCACACTGGGCTCTGATGCTAGATTAAAGCTGCATATACACTCCGAACTGATGCTAGAGTTGTACTGTGAACTCACCCTCAGTGAACGGAAGTTTTAGAAGCACAAAACATCCTCAGTGCAAATGTATAGTGACACCATGATATCAAACACCAACATATCCACAGACAGTTGACACCAGTTAAGGCCAATGACTTTAATGGGGCCACTAATTTACCAGTAGATCATTTTCAGGCTGTTGTTGACTCTGACTTATATTTAAAATCAGTGTTAATGGATTCAGCTTGATAAGGGGAATTGGGATCTGCTTAATGGGACGAATACCTTTCATCAGACCAGTTAAAAGGCTTCAATTGTATGTAAAACTCACATCAATCCCAGCTTTGCCCTCGGTCTTATACTTGAGTATCTTCCACCATTTAAATCTGCCAGCACCCAGTGGCATTGAGCATAGCTCCATGATAATACCAGTCAACTGGAAGTGCACAGGAGCAGCTGCTGGGTACCTTGTCCTCTGATATTACAGGCCTCTCTGTCTAGTCTGCTGTCCCTGATGGCAGGGCCGAGATTGGGAACTCGCCACAAGGGGAAAACAGGCAAGATAATATCACATGGGTAACACAAAAATCTACCTCTTAAAAATATTTTCCCAAAATAGCAATGATTAAAATTTCCTTGAAAGACAAATCCAGAATGAATATTATTCTGCAATGTGATGATTGCTGTTATATACCCTGGATAAAGAGTCCTACAATGAGTGGCATGAGTTTAAAATACTGCTCTTTCACATCTGACATCTGGTTGTGAATAAAAACCCACGGGAATGATCATTGTCTACCTTTGAAGATTCAAAGCGAAATGACGTTGCAGAGCCCATGGGACAAACCACCTATAATTCATCAATAATTGGCACACTAATTCAAATAGGCCATTCAACTGGTTGGTATGGGAAATGCATATGTCACATGTGCAGTTAGGGGTGTATTTTCTGAGGTTGGGGTTAAGATACAGGCTTCCCCCGTTGATCCTTTGGTAATTACACCATCTATTGTGTGATAGGTCAGAAAAACTCCAGTTTTGAACGCTGTGTTGAGTTAGGTCTCAGCTAGGTTCAATAGCGCTATCACTGGCCTCAGTGTCCCAGGGTAACTGAAGAAAAAATAAAATCTGCCTGGGCTCTCATTCCTCATCTCTATTCAGTGACCCTTACTGAAATATATGTGTGTAACACCAAGTTAGAACAAGATGGAACTCAACTGTGTTCCTCCCATGGTTGAATGCATTGCCTAAACACACTATCTGGGCTCATACTTGGAACACTGTGACTTGGATAGCAACAACAACTTGCATTTACATTGCTTCACAACAGCGTTATCAAGCAAAGTTTGACACCGCTCGTGGCAACCTCGCGGGGCACAGCTGAATTTCTGCCGCGGGGCGCTAAGGGGACGGGGCGCTAAGGGAACGGGGCACTAAAGGGACGGGGCACTGAGGGGTCACCGCACACGATGATGACATCATCGTTGGAGGCGTGGCAGCCCGGGGCAATACCGGCGGAGGCGCAGCGCTATCGGGTAATGCCTCAGCAATGCCCTGCTGAATTTCATGGGAGGTGCTTTTTTCATCGTTCCCCGGGCAATAACCCCTTTGTGCCCCGTTAGCGCCCCCCGGAGGCACTAACAGCAGGCGCAAAGGAGCCGAATTTCGCCCCCAAGGTGTTTTAAGTCTTGTGGTGGCAGTCTTTAGTTTGTATGCTAACACCAGTGTGATTCATGGATAAATGCTGAAATGGAACGCAATCCAGGCTCAGCAACCTCCTGCACAGCTCTGTTATACGAGGACAGGTGGAGAAGGAATAAGATGGATGTTTGAAGAAAGGATGAATAACCACCACTATTTTCTGTACTTAATAAGCAGAGCTTTTGTTGCATTTCAGAGGAACTTAAATTCTCTGAATGTATTACATTGCTCTATGTAAACATACACTCCACTCTCATAACAACACAGGCCGTAAGAGCTGAGCATTTGTGCGTTTTAATGAGGTAGGCGTTGCAGTCAATATCCCCAATAGCCCAATTTTGAGATGGCGCAGCCTTGCAGGAGACAGAGAACTGAGAGATATATTATGAGGGCAGGGTGTAGTATTATTTTCTAACAGCTCAGCAAACATAGTATTTCCTTCTGCATTAGAGCAGCTTTGAATGGTTTCGCACTTTAGAAGTGGTAAATTCAGGCTGAGTGAAGAAGGCATTTTCAGCACAAGGAAGTACATGGTAAATACAGTTAGTGATCATTTTCAATGGATATAAAATTTCCCAGAATTGCTGGGAAAATAATGGTGAGTTTAATGCTCTCATCGTTATTAGTGTGTGAATAATCCAGCAATTTGTGGTGAGGAAGCGATACGCTGTGAGCTGTGAATCGCCACAAGTTTGTGGACGGTTTACGCCACTCTGCCGTTAGCCTCACGAAAACAATAGCTCGCTCTCAACCAATCTTCCCTCTTATATTTTAAGGGGCTGCGCGGTTTTTCGCATTGGAAAGCCGGTGAGCGGGAGGTCCCGAGAGCTGCACGGCCGCATGGCTTAAAGGGAACATTGCTCTCAGCTTCCCCAGAGTTTCAAGAAATTGCTGCATTTGTGCGTTAATTACCCATTAAATTCACTGCAGAAAGCTAGGCCTGGTATTTAACAGCGTAAGGACCCTTTTAATGAGGATATTTATGTTCCTGTAATGCCTGTTAACCTCTCTGACCCAGAAAGGGAACAATTGAAACTGTGGAGTCTTATTGCTGCAGGTAGTAAATGATTCCTAGAGGTTTGTAAAATTTTAAGTTTTAAATGTTTTAATTTTTTTCTTACTTTTCCTTTTTGTCTCTTTTTTCCTCACTCTATTAACCCAATCTCTTTATTTCCCTTAGTGTACCTGATTAATTCTAATTCATCCTATTTCCTTCTCAGTCCTTCCTCTGTTTCTTTCTCAATCCTTAAATTTAATTGGATAAGGAAATAGACTGTTGGTCCCACCGTTCACTCAGGTCCCAGATGCCCTGTTGCCCTTACCGCTCCATTTGCAGGGCAAAATAATTTTGAGATTTGATCGAGGTGTTCAAAATCATGAGGGATCTAGACAGAGTAGACGGAGAGAAACTGTTCCCATTGGCGGAAGGGTCAAGAATCAGAGGACACATTTTAAGGTGATTGGCGGAAGAACCAAAGGCGACATGAGGAAAAACTTTTTTACGCAGCAAGTGGTTGTGATCTGGAATACACTGCCTGAAAGGGTGGTGGAGGCAGATTCAATCATAGCTTTCAAAAGGGAATCAGATAAGTGCCTGAAGGAAAAAAAATTGCAGGGCTACGGGGAAAGGGCGGGGAAGTGGGACTAGCTGAAGTGCTCTTGCAGAGAGACGGCATGGGCTCGACGGGCCGAATGGCTTCCTTCTGTGCTGTAAACATTCTATGATTCTATTCTATGAAGGGTGAGGGACAAGGTCAAACTCATATAGCACAGCACGAGACGCCTCACTCCAGCAAACTCTGGTCCAATGTTAGGAAAAGCTCACATATAGACCACAAGTAGTAGAAAGTTTATAAAGTTAAACGTCTCTGTGCTCGAACAATGTTTGGCAGTTGCTAAGTTAAGAATACATTGTATGTGGGGCTGGGAGTTTGCTTTTGAAATGGGATGTGTTCTGTGTAATAGTATAGATTGCAGACAGCTCACAGTCCATTCAGAGCATTTCTGACAACAGGCTGCTCGCAAGGCAAGTGCAAGGTGCGGGGAACGGGACGAGGGCCACAATCACATATGGGGTTCCTGGGGTGGCACTGGCCCACATTATTTTTGTGGGGGCCGGAGAAGCACACCTGGTCCTCAGGACCCCAGGAAAATAATTCCAGCCGTACCTGTGACCGAGCCTTTTCAGCTCCACCGCCCATGGAATGGCGTAGGCTCCACCCAGGTCCAACCTAAAATGCGATCAGGGTCCTGGATCCCGATTTCCATATTAAAAGGGGCCTATTGCCTGAAACAGGCAGGCATTTGGACACCTGCGCTAGACCCTTTTCAAAATGGCACCAGCCGCATTGCCGGTTTTAAAGGGGTATCAGGCTACTGACCCCATTTTAACAGTGACAGAAAGATAGCATGAGGACATGGAAGAGTTCCTCATTACAAACCAGGCAAACTGCCCTGTATAGTGGAATAGGCATTACCCCCCTTAAGTTACATGGTGACCCATTGTCTACAGAGATAGGAACAAAATACAGCTGCACCACAGGCAAAGGAACATAGGAACAGGAATAGGCCATTCAGCCCCTCTAGCCTGATCCACCATTCAATTAGATCAGGGCTGATCTGAGAGGAGGAAGAGCGGGACAATGTAAAACAAGTTTTCCTAAAGCATAAACAGTACAGGGACAGAGACACATCAGTTTTTTGTTTGAAGAATGCAATATTGTTAAGGTGAGGATCAGCTTTGTTCTCAGCCCACCTTTTCCCTAATCAAAGGCTTGCTCACTGGAACCATGTGACGGGGGCAGCAGATTACCACTGGGTTCAGAGGGTTGCTGCACCCTCTGCTGAAAGTGAATGGCCACTGACAACATGCATATCACCTCCAACATGTGACAATGGCACAGTACAACTCCAGCACCCACTCATGGGGACAGGGATAGGCCATTCAGCCCCTCCAGCCTGTTCAACCATTCAATTAGGTCATGGCTGATCAAAGTTCAAATCAGCCAACAACTGCACATTTACAGAAAGACCCCAGCAACCGACAAACATTAACTGGTCCACACATCAACGATTGTTCCCATCAAACCCCTCTCTTTCTGAAACCTGTGAGTCTTTTCTCTCTCAGGTTTATTTTGAGGCTGTGTGTGCACATTCTCTTTGAACAACAGGGAAACGTGATAAAGACCATTCATCCTGGATCAATGGTGCATTAAACGGAAAATATGCAGCTTGCTTTACATGACCGATTTTCATACACATCTTTTCTTTGAATCAACTAAGAGAAAAATCATCATTTAAAAACGCATACTAAAATCACATACTTTTTTAAGAGCCATATTTATTTTTTGTGGACCTACTAAGCAATTTCAGGTCAATTTCACCAATTTAAATTTAACCAGCCAGTCAGTTATATACAGGCAAATTAAATTGACAACAATTTATGTTAATATACATTGCAACTCGATAAATTATAGGCATATGCTGCAAATTTAAACTGGGTACTGCACAATTATCATGACCATGCTCTGTGGGACCCACCCATTAGGTTTTAAAGTGGTAACTAAATATTGTGCTGTACATTGCTGGATATAACACTTCTATCTAATGAATCTTCATTGAATGAGGAAATGACTATCATGGGCACGGCCCCTTCTCCTTCTTCTTTTGTATGGTAGTAGCAAAGCAAATCAGATGTAAATATTTAAGTTGGATATCCAGGCCAAAGCTTCTGGTGTAACAGCGTGGATATCTTGTAGGCTGCCTGTGAATTTCCTCTGAGGGCAGTGCTCAATGATGTGCTCAAGGGTCTGATTAGGAGCTCCGCAGTCGCATTAAGGCTGGTGTGGCTCGGTCACAAGGGAAATCGTTCACTAATCAATAATGTTATGATGTGCAAGGACATTTTTCTTTAACAGTGTAAAGGGAATTCTGTAGACTGGAGTTGAATTCTGTCCCTAAATTCTGAATTCAGCATTCAGCTTTCAATAGGTGCAAGTTAAACAAGGTGCATAATAGCAGTGGAATCTCCCTGATAAATCCCTCTCGCTGACTCCACATCTCATATAATGGTCCACCTACTCTCAAATCCTGCCTCACTCTAACTGCTGATCTAAAGATTCCAGACACTGATCTCAGCGTGATTCAAGGGACAGACCTAGAACTGGTAAATACCCAAATCCGATTCCTTCTCAGTGTAACAATGAAGCATGAACAGCAACGAATGATCTCACACCTCCGTTGGCTACATCTGAACTGAAAACATGAATGGCCGTCAAACGGTGAGGCGTGAAATTAGCCACAGTTGGAAAACAAGGAACAAACACACACACACATCCACAGACACACACACACATACACAGACTCAGACACACACACACAGACTCAGGCACACAGACTCAGACACCCACACACACAGACTCGGACACACACACTCAGACACACACATAGACACACTCAGACAGACATAGACACACACACACAGACTCAGACACACACACAGACTCAGACACACATACACAGACTCAGGCACACAGACTCAAACACACAGACTCAGACACCCACACACACAGACTCGGACACACACACACAGACACACACACAGACACACTCAGACAGACATAGACACACACAGACTCAGACACACACACAGACTCAGACACACACAGGCACATTCAGACAGACATAGACACACACAGACATACACACTGTTTCAGACACACACACCTACAGACTCAAAGACACACACAGATACATGTACACACACTTACAGTTTTCTTCCTGTTATTCTAACATTTTTGAGTCACAGAGAGAGTGCACTGAGATTACAAGAACCCAAACTACAGAATTTTAAATACCCAGTAAGCAATGTTAGGATGGCACTGCAGTAAGAGAATGCTTCCAGTAATGCCGGCTGCACTTGGCGATGCTGTGTTAGACAGCACGTGGATGGGGGTTTGGAGCTCCTCCGTGTTGACTACTCTGGTTTATTTGATATTGAGCTCTGGCGGCTTTCCTCACTTTCTGTGTGTGGCTCTGAAACTATGGACACCAACCACCCCACCCCCACCACAACAACCATCCCCACCCCACCCTCAGTCTGTTTAAGACCAACTTCACACAATAAAAAAATACGAGGGTCTGACCCTAAAGGCACTCTCAAAGAGACCCCCGTCTGGAACCCTGAAGGCCCTCAGTGAACAGCGAACAATTACTTTACATTTCATGGCTAACGCTGGGGGAAGCACAACTCTCATTTACAAAGAAAACTCACGATACAATGTCGAGTCTCTTCAGACAGTCCCAGGCATTGTGCAGTGAATTTTCCTTTAAATTGTGAGCTGTATTAGTTGGACAGAGTGCATGCCAGACAGGGTCTAGGGAATTGTCAGGGTCCCTGCTCCCAGTTCCCTGCCCGAAGTTCACAGACCCCAGTTCCCAGCCCTCAGTTTCCAGTTCCCAGCCCCGTTCCCAGTTCCCAGCCCCAGTTCCCTGTCCCGTTCCCAGTTCCCTGTCCCGTTCCCAGTTCCCAGCCCTATTCCCAGTTCCCTGCCTCTCGATCCCTGCCCAAGTTCCCAGTTCTCAGCCCCCAGTTCCCTGCCTCTCGATCTCTGCCCCGGTTCCCAGTTCCCAGCCCCCAGCCCCAGTTCCCAGCTCCCTGGCCCAGTTCCCAGACCCAGCTCACAGCCCCAGTTCCCAGCTCCCTGCCCCCAGTTCCCAGCCCCCTGCCCCCAGTTCCCAGCCCCCTGCCCCCAGTTCCCAGCTCACAGCCCCAGTTCCCAGCTCCCTGCCCCCAGTATCCAGCTCCCAGCTCCCAGTTCTCAGCTCCCTGCCCCTAGTTCCCAGCTCCCAGCCCCAGTTCCCAGCCCCCTGCCCCCAGTTCCCAGCTCACAGCCCCAGTTCCCAGCTCCCTGCCCCCAGTATCCAGCTCCCAGCTCCCTGCCCCTAGCTCCCAGCTCCCTGCCCCTAGTTCCCAGTCCCAGCTCCAGTTTCCAGCTCCCTGCCCCCAGTCCCAGTTCCAGTTCCCAGCCCCCTGTCCCCAGTTCCCAGCCTCAGTTCCCAGCTCCCTGCCCCCAGTTCCCAGCTCCCTGCCCCCAGTTCCCAGCCCCAGTTCCCAGCTCCCTACCTCCAGTTCCTAGTTCCCAGCCCCAGTTCCCAGTTCCCAGCTCCCTGCCCCCAGGTCCCAGCTCCCAGCCCCAGTTCCCAGCTCCTCTCTCTCTCTATCCCTCTCTCAGACTGCCTTGTATTGTAACCGGAAAGGTTTTCCTGCTGCCTTGACGTCTCGCAAATCCCCGTTTGGATTAGTGATGAAGGAGGATGTGACTCGCAGGCCAATGGGTTTGAAATGTCTTGGGGGGAGAAGGGATGGGACGTGAAGCCGATCTCCCCGGAGACCCTCATTAGGAGACTCATTGAAAGCAATGTGTTAATGAACTCATAGAGTGGCGACAGTGAGGCACTCTTCAAGCTGCTCAACAAGCGTTTCGAAGGCACTGGTTGCAATAATGAGGCCATCCTACATTCCAGCTTCTTCACTCTGAAGGATCCTAACCTTTCTGATTAACAGTAACCGGATTTTTGTTCCAAAAAAGCAAATTGTTTATTTGCATGCTCTGCATATTCATAAAGGCAGATCCGATCAAAGCGTTGCTGATTCAGAATGGGCGGGCTGCGCTAAACATTGAGCTTATTGTATGTCAGCAACATGATGAGACGGGGAAAAAAGTAAAACGCAAATAGCTAGCCGAAAGAAATGGTAAATCTATGTTATAACTAAATCCCAGGATCACTCTTGTTTGGAGGCACTGTATATTTTTAAGGGGGGGGGGGGGCTGCATTCTAGAAATTGAGCGTATGGAAATCATGTACAATATAATTCTCATCCTGTGAACTAGGGGTGCATTGTCAAAACACTTGGTGTTTAAAACATTCACGAAAGAGGCAGAAATAGAGGACAGCACCAATAGCCAGGAGATGAGATGTAACACTGAAGTCCAATTTAATGCAACATTTGTACAATACAATATCTATGGTATTAACATTTGAATGGTACTGTATATAATCACTCGGCTCACAGTTCGCCATGATATTGTAGAAACAGCATGAATCACTTTGAAAGATGTTCTTATACTGTCAGCGCGATGCTGTGTATTGTTTAATGTGAAAAGCTCTCCAAGAGCTAAGGTAACAGCAGTCACAGGGACAAGCTCTCCTCGACCCACAGAATCTGGGAACCCATTTATCACAGAGTTCCTGAAAAGAGCACTTTCATACCGCGGACATATCACAATCACAATTAATACAATAATTGACGTTCCCTCATCTTGGAAAGTCTCAATTTTTAGAGTCAAGTCACAATCCCTTACTGTCCTGTTTCCTTCTCCTTGTCTTGGAATGTATAGCTGCGACTATTGCTGCCTCACTGACCCACACACATACACTCTCGCTCGCTCTCACACACTCCACTCTCACACACACTCCACTCTCACATTCGCTCTCACACATTCTCTCTCACACACACACTCCACTCTCACACACACACTCTCACATTCGCTCTCACACATTCTCTCACACTCACACACACTCTCTCACACACTCTCACACACTCACACACACTTTCTCTCACACTTTCTCTCTCACTCTCACACTCACACATTATCTCACACTCACACACACCCTCTTACACACACACACACACACTCTCTCACACACACCCTCTTACACACACACACACTCTCTCTCACACACACTCTTTCTCTCACACTCTCACACACTCACACACACTCTCACACACACACACACCCTCTCTCACCCACACTCACACTCACACACCCTCTCTTACACACACTCACACTCTCTCACACACTTACACACACTCTCACACACTCTCTCACACACTCTCTCACGCTCTCACACTCACACACTCTCTCTTACTCACACTCACACACACTCTCTCACACACTCTCTCTCACACTCTCTCTCACACTCACACACACCCTCTCTTACCCACACTCTCACACACTCTCTCTCACACTCTCTCTCACACTCACACACACTATCTCACACCCTCTCTTACACACACAGACACATTCTCTCATACACATTCTGTCTCTCTCTCTTTCTCATACACACACTCAGCAGAACCTGCAAGAGCGGAGCTTTTTTTAAGTCACCTAATGATGGCTGCACCGCCAGTCAAGCTCAACAAAAAGTGCCGGAGCCGCATTGAATGGGAGAAGGGCTCCCATCACAGGAGAAAGCGAACGGAACCCAACGAGACCTGAGGTGTATCCACCAGCCGCGCACAGAATCCCAATTCCTTGGCCAAAAAACACTGCATTGCAGCTGGAAAGGAAACAGAGTGCGGGAGAGGGTCGAGCGACCAACATCTGTTTGCAAATATTTATCTTACTTTTTAAAAAAAAAATCTCTCACTCCCCCTGCAAAGGCACTGGGAGACTCTACTGCAACTTTTTAACATGCAAGTTTTGTTTTAAAACAGATCGACAATGGCAAGGCTGCAAACTGGGGTAAATCACAGGAGGGGGGAATGGGGGAGATGTTACCTTCCACTGCACCGACTGCAGACAGCAGGCAGAGGATGAGGATGGGAGCCATGGCTCTGGATCCTGCCCGGGGGTCTCCTGCTGATGGTTATATTCCAGATCGCGGGCTGCGAGTCGCTGTGTGTCACATTGCAGGCACGGCAGCGGCGAAGCGGAGTTCTGGCACACAGAGCGGGTCTGGGGGAGGCAGTCGCCGAGACCCCCAGCACCAACTCGCTCCAATCGCCGGCTCTCGCTGCTCCCAACCCGGCCAATCACCAGCCAGCCCAGCCCACAACCACGGCTGGCAAACAGGGGGGGGGGGGGGGTGCCACAAAAAGCAAACTTTGCACTATTTAAGGAGCTGGGAGTGCAAATAAAAGTGAAATGGCACTATCTAGTGGGAGTGAGGGGTACTGCACACCCATACTTTTCGGCTGGCGTGTGTGTGTCCCTTTGCCAATTAGTCCTTTCACTCGTTACCTCTTTTTTTCTGACTCAGGAACGACAGATAGGATTTGTCGGTCTTGAGTTTAAATACTGACACCAACCTCGTGACTATTGGCATTTGATGTGATGCAGACAGAGCTTCGGTGCTTGAACAGATGTGTAAGAGCCATGAAAGCTTAAGAAAATACTTTAAAATAGTGGTTAAATGGCATAATACAGTTAATTTACCAGACCGACTTATTGTATTAAGAAACCCCCTATTTTCTTGCTCCAGTAGTACAGTCCGAGACACCCCCTTCATTCTTGCCACAATGGTACAGTCCCTAAGCCACACATGGTGTGCAGCCATTTTACAGTTTAAACTGCACGTGGCTGAAGGAGGCAGAAGTTGTGAGGTTTGGAGCAATACAGTTTTTGACCGTGTTCGTTTATACGTGTTTGCTTTGTAATTCCGTTTGTTAAGTGTTATAGTAAACAGTTTAAAAGACAAAGCTACGTTTGGGAACGTTTTATTTCGACACGCGTCTACTCGTTGTTAAAAGCCCCACAGCTCAGTGGCTGCCTGTTTGGAAACTAAGAAGCGCCACTACATTAGTCAAAAACTAGCTCCCTAAGAAGGAAAGGACGGAATCGTCGGCGAACGTATACATGAATGGTCACGGAGCCAGACGACAATATAAGAAAGCGAAGGTACAGTGACTGTTACTTGCTTTGTTCATTCTATTGAGAAGCTAAATAAGAGCTGCGGGTAAAATGGCCGAGGCCTTACGGAGCCAGGAGCTTCCCCCAGCCAGAAGGATTGCTGGCCAAAGAGGGAAATAAAGCTCCCCCCCAAAGGCAATGGAAGAGAAGTTACATAGAAGCATAGGTGCAAGGAAGGCTAAATTAGCTCAGATAACTGGAAAAATGAAGATAATTGATCGTCTCATGGAAGATAATGCTAATATTAAGAAAGCTGAAGACATAATGTATTACGATTTCTCCAAGCTGCATGAAGAATTTAATGTACTCAAGATGTATTAGCACTTCTGTCTGAAGAAGAGGGAAACGCTGATCAGCACAACTGGTTTGATCTTAAATCAACCAGCATTAAGGACTATATCAAGGCCACAGAACAGTGGATGTTAAAGATTCGTCAAGATGCTGATACAGCAGAGAAAGATAAAGTTGACGATGAAGTCGGACCAGACGATAGCATTTCAGAGACTTCCGCCAGACCGAGCAAAAATCGAAAAGAAGGTAGCTCTGTTTCTGGACGCAGGTCAGTCACTTCTACCACAAGCTCGTCGCGACGCATGAGAGCGGAGGTTGAACGGGTGGCGTTGATGGCGCGCGCAGCATCTTTAGCGGAGAAGCAAGCTCTTGAACGGGAAGAGGCCCAACTGCACGTCCAAGAGGCCCAACTGCAGGCCCAACAGGCCCAACAGGCCCAACTGCAGGCCCAAGTGCGGGCCCAACAGGCCCAGGTGCAGGCAAAGAAAGAACAGCTGGAGATAAAAGCAGCTATCGCGGTCTCAGACGCCAAGTTGAGTGCGTACGAAGATTATGAAGGCTCACGGGACGGCGGGAGCGAATACTGCCAGTCAATGTTGTCACATAGAGTTGGATCCAGGGCACCTTCAAGAGTTACAAGAGAGTCCGAAGGCAATCCCCTGGCATTACAGCGTGGAAGAGTGGCCTCTCCACTAACAGGAGCACGTGATGCTACCCCAGACGTCAGACGGTCTAGACTAGACCCTGCTGATGACCACCAGAGGCCTGAAGACACAGGGAGAAGCCTATACCGAGTGATGCAACGTCAGAACGAAATTACAGAGAGGCTTGTAAAACAACAGAATCTGTTTCGACTCCCTCAAAGAGACATACCAGTGTTCCAAGGCGACCCACTCAAGTATAAGCCCTTCATCAGATCCTTTGAACAAGCCATTGACTCCAAAACAGAGAGCAGCAGTGACAAGTTGTACTACCTGGGACAGTACACCAGTGGTAAACCACAAGACCTGGTCAGAAGCTGTGAACACATGAGACCGGACCGGGGATACATAGAAGCCAGGAAGTTGCTGCAGGAGCACTATAGTAACGAGCTGAAGATAGCCACTGCATATATTGAAAAGGCTACCAAGTGGCCACAGATCAGATCGGAGGACGGTGAGGCATTGAACGCATATGTTCTTTTCCTCATAGGATGTCGCAACACCATGGAGGATGTTGAATTCATGGAAGAGATGGACAATCCTACGACTATGAGAATCATCATCTCTAAGCTTCCTTACAGGATGAGAGAACAATGGAGAAGAACAGCCTTTGATATAATGGAGAGACGGAAAAGTAGAGCCAGGTTTGCAGACTTAGTGAATTTCATAGACAAACAGGCTAAAATTGCTAGGGACCCATTGTTTGGAAACATCCAGGATGTCAGCCCGACCACCGATGGAAGAGTGAAAGCCAAGCCTGTTGAATCAAAGACTCTCAGGAAAGGTGGTCCCAGGGGAAGCAGCTTTGCAACTATCGTCACTCAGGCTGGGGAAGAAAGGTCTCAGAACTCATCTCCCAAAAGGAGCAGCACAGTGACGTCTGCTAATGCCTTTCAGAAGCCATGCTTATTCTGCCAGAAGAATCATACATTGGATTTCTGCAGCGACATCAAAGCACAGCCACATAAGGACAGAATCGAATTCCTGAAGTACAACGGCCTATGTTTTGGATGTCTCTCTCAGGGGCACCTGAGTAGAAACTGTAAGCAAAGAGCAACATGCAGAGAGTGCACTCGAAAACATCCCAGTCTGCTGCATATCCATAAAGAAGAACAAGTCTCTAAGAAGAGTGAAGAAAACAATACCAACGAGAAGGTTGTTTCAAGTGCTCTGGTGTTGCTAGAACCAGAGACTTGTGGATTCACTGGGGCCGGTGACAGTGATTGTATTCTTGCCATCGTACCAGTAAAGATCAAGTCTAAGAGGAGTGAGAAGGTTGTGGAGACTTATGCCTTCATGGATCCAGGTAGTTCAGCAACGCTCTGCACAGAATCACTCATGCGGCAGCTGAACGTTAGAGGCAGAAGAACAGAAATCCTATTACGCACCATGGGTCATGAGAAGTCAATGCAAAGTTATATCCTGTCAGACTTAGAAGTGTGTGGACTTGAAGAGAAGGACTTCATAGACCTGCCTAATGTTTTCACACAGAGGGAGATTCCTGTTAGAATAGGGAACTTAGCCCTGCAGAAGGATGTGGATAGATGGCCTTACCTAGAAAAGGTGCGTCTCCCATACATTGAAGCAGAAATTGGCCTATTAATTGGAACCAATGCCTACAAAACTATGGAGCCATGGCAGGTGATAAACAGCAAGGATGACGGACCCTACGCCATCAGGACAGCCCTTGGATGGGTAGTCAATGGACCAGTAAGGAGAGATGATGGCAACAAGCCGAACAAGGAGGAACGACAAAATGTCACAGTTAATCGCATCTCTATCGCAAGCATTGAAGAGCTGTTGATACAGCAGTTCAACGCAGACTTCTCAGAACGCAGCTGTGAGGAAAAGACAGAGATGTCACAAGAAGACCATCAGTTCATGGATTTGATGACAAGGTCTACACAGTTCATTGATGGCCACTATCACATTGGTTTGCCACTGAGAAGACAGACCGCGAAGATGCCGAACAATCGCTGCATAGCAGAGCAACGCGCCATCAGTCTAAAGAGAAAGCTGAACAAGAACCCCGACTTTCACGAAGACTACAAAGGCTTCATGAGAAACATCATAGCGAAAGGCTATGCTGTAAAAGTGCCCGAGGAACAGTTGAACAGAGACGGTGGAAGGGTCTGGTACATTCCTCATCACGGTGTGTATCACCCAAAGAAGAAAAAGATCCGTGTAGTGTTTGACTGCGCCGCCTCATTCAGAGGAACTTCACTGAATGACCAGCTGCTTCAAGGTCCTGATCTTACTAATACCCTCATTGGCGTCTTGACTAGGTTTCGACAAGAGCTCGTTGCCATGATGGCAGACATAGAATCAATGTTCTACCAAGTCAGAATCCCTGATGAAGCTGCTGATCTTCTGCGTTTCCTTTGGTGGCCAGATGGCGACGTTAGTCAAGCGATGGTGGAATGTAGAATGGCCGTACACTTGTTCGGAGCCACATCATCTCCCAGCTGTGCAAGCTACGCTCTCAGAAAAACTGCAGAAGATGGCAAAGGCAAAGCACCATCAGAGGCCGTGGAGACAATCTTCAGAAACTTTTATGTCGATGACTGTCTGAAGTCCGTGTAAACAGAAGACGATGCCATCGCACTGTCAAGAGACCTTAGAACTCTGTGTTCGAATGGAGGATTCCATCTGACTAAGTGGATAAGCAACAGCAGAGCAGTTCTAGCTTCTATCCCAGAAAAGGAAAGAGCCACTGAAGTCAAAGATCTGGACCTGAGCCACGATGTCCTTCCTATCGAGAGAGCTCTTGGTGTACAATGGTGCATTGAGTCAGACATGTTCAACTTCAGGATAATGGTGAACGAAAGACCATCCACAAGACGAGGGATTCTCTCCGTGGTCAGTTCCATCTACGACCCTCTTGGATTCCTGGCACCACTCATTCTGCCGGTGAAGCTGATGCTACGAGAGCTGTGTAGAGACAAGAGAGGATGGGATGAAGATATCCCAGAAGGTCAAGCTCAGAGATGGCAAAGGTGGTTGACAGATTTGCAACAACTTTCTAGCTTCAGCGTCAGTAGATGCATCAAGCCCGCGAGTTTTGGAGTTACAAAGACGGCTCAACTACATCATTTCTCGGACGCCAGTGAGGACGGCTATGGCACGGCTACTTACCTCTTGCTGACAAATCAACAAGGCCAGAAACATTGTTCCTTCCTCATGGGGAAATCCAGGGTGGCTCCGCTGAAGCAGGTCACCATCCCGAGACTGGAATTGACGGCAGCGGTTGTTGCGGTTAAAGTTGACCAGGTGATGCGGAAAGAGTTACAGCTCCCATTAGAAGAATCTGTCTTCTGGACGGATAGCACGACGGTGCTGAAGTATATAGAGAATGAGAAGATACGCTTCAAGACCTTCGTAGCAAACAGAATCTCATCCATTAGAGAAGCTACACAACCATCTCAATGGAGGTATGTAAACACCTAATTAAACCCAGCAGATCAAGCCTCACGGGGATTGAAGGCTGAAAACTTCATCAGGAGTGAAACTTGGATACAAGGCCCAAGTTATCTGCTAGAAACAGAGAGATCATGGCCAGAAAGACCAGATATGCCAAGTCAAAGGGCTGAAGACGACGTCGAAGTCAAGAGATCAGTCACAGTAAATCTCATAAATACGAAAGAGAACTTTGACACAGTGAACAAGCTTGTTAACCATTTCTCAGGATGGCACCAGTTGAGGAAAGCAGTTGCATGGTTTCTAAGGTTGAAAGAGTTGCTGCTACACCTGAGCGGTAAGAGAATAGAGTACCGAGCCACTATCAGTCAGTCTGAAAGTAACCCTGATAAGCAGAGAATGCTTCTACAGCAGTATACGTATCAGCACAAGACCACATTGGGCAAGAATTCATTGACCGTGGAGGATTTGGCCAAGGCTGAGAAGGAGATAGTTTGCTTCAGTCAAAGACAAAGATACCCAGAAGAAATCGAAGCTCTACAGCGAAATACCCCAATCAATAAAGGTAGTCATATCTACAAGCTGGACCCTACACTGCAAGATGGAGTACTGAGGTGTGGTAAACCACTGTTTGTATTTCACTGTGTACATGCCTGGACATGCCTCGGCTGACTCCTCCCACAAGTCCTAGTATAAAGGTGACTGCTCCCCAGCCCTTTGTATTTCTGGACCGGTCAACCACTCGAGGCAGACCTTCATTCTTTTGTTAATAAAAGCCTTTAGTTACTCTCTTAACTCTCAGTCTTTTATGAGTAATTGATAGCGCATCAATTTTATTAATAAAATTTTTATAATGGAGAAGATCCTCACACCAGCATGCCTGGACTTAGATCATCGGGAGGCGGACTCATCCACCAAGTTTACTCACTGGCTTAAGTGTTTCGAAAAATTCCTGACCGCCGCCGCAGCAATCAAATCGGACGAGGACAAACTGGATGTCCTGACCTCCAAAGTGAACCACCGAGTGTACTCGGTCATCCAAGACGCGACCTCGTACGCGGACGCTATCAAGCTCCTCAAGGACCAGTACACGCGCCCAGTGAATGAAGTGTACGCCAGGCACCTTCTGGGGAGTCGTAAACAACAACCTGGGGAATCGACCGTGGAATACCTTCAGGCACTGTCTGTGCTTGGCCGGGCCTGTGGTTGTAAGGATGTAAAGGCCGCCGTGTACACAGAGGAACTTATCCGGGACGCTTTTGTAGCGGGCCACAGATCCAATTACACCTGACAGCGACTGTTGGAGCAGAGTGACCTCGACCTCAACAAGGCCTCTGAACTCGCACTATCATTGGATGCAGCCTACTCCTCTGCACCGTGGACGCCGCGGGGAATGACAGCCTGGGACACGGTAGGACCGCCTCATAGCGCCGTGCCACCCCAGCCACACCCCAGCAACGGCCCAACTACCGCAGCAGTGTCCCAAGGCCAGACAGCAGTGCCCCAAGGCCAGAAATGCTACTTCTGTGGCCAGGCAAAACACCCCAGAGCGCGCTGCCCGGCAAAAAACGCGATCTGCTCGGGCTGCGGTAAGAAGGGACACTACGCTAGCGTCTGCAGGGTCAAAGCCACCCCGAACCCCAGCAGCGCCGCGTGTGGGCCATGCGGGCCACCATCTTGGGCCTCCCCGGCCATGTGCGAACCACCGGTACAGCAGCCATTTTGGACGCCTCCAGCCACATGGGGATCATGGACGCTGCCATCTTGGACGACAGCCGGAACGCAGCAGGCCCCCAACACCGCCTCATCTGATACCCGCAGCGCCACACCGACCCCTACGCTGGCATCCGTTACACTGGACCAAGCGAGACCGCACCAGCTGGCCAGTTCCACAATGGACATTAAGGTAAATGGTCACGATACAATCTGCCTTTTTGACTCTGGGAGCACGGAGAGCTTCATCCACCCCGACACGGTGCGGCGTTGCTCTCTCCCAGTCCTGCCTGCGCACCAGCGGATTTCTATGGCCTCCGAGTCCCAGTCAGCGGACATCGGCGGCTACTGCGTGGTGACACTCGTAGTAGACGGGACTGTGTACGATCATTTTAAACTTCTGGTCCTGCCTGACCTCTGCGCTGCCGTCCTGCTGGGGTTAGATTTTCAGTGCCACCTTAAAAGTGTTACGATGGCGTACGGAGGACCCCTACCCCCACTCACAGTCCGCAGCCAGCAGCTTCCAAATTGCCCGCCGCGCACCAGGTGCAACCTCTCCACACTCAGAGTCACCCCCCCCCAACTGTTTGCTAACCTCACCCCCGACTGTAAGCCCATCGCCACAAAGAGCAGGCGATACAGTGCCGGGGACAGGGTTTTCATTAAAACCGAAGTGGAGCGGCTCCTGAAGGAAGGGATTATTGAGGGCAGCACCAGCCCCTGGCGAGCCCAGGTTGTGGTCGTTAAGACCGGCGAGAAGCAGCGCCTGGTCATCGACTACAGCCAGACAATAAATCGCTACACCCTGCTGGACGCCTACCCACTCCCCCGCATAGCTGATGTGGTCAACCAGATCGCGCAGTACCGCGTCTTCTCGACCATTGACCTGAAATCAGCGTACCACCAGCTCCCTATCCACCCTGAGGACCGCCAGTATACCGCCTTTGAGGCAAACGGCCGCCTCTATCACTTCCTTAGGGTTCCCTTTGGCGTCACCAACGGGGTCTACGTCTTCCAAAGGGAGATGGACCGGATGGTAGATCAAAATGCGTTGCAGGCCACTTTCCCATATCTGGACAATGTGACCATCTGCGGCCGTGACTTGCAGGACCATGACGCAAACCTCGAAAAATTCCTCCGCACCGCCCAACTCCTGAACCTGACATATAACAAGGAGAAGTGCATATTCCGCACAAACCGCCTCGCCATCCTTGGCTGTGTTGTGGAACACGGAGTCATCGGCCCCGACCCCGACCGGATGCGTCCCCTGATGGAACTCCCACTGCCCCACTGCCTCAAGGCCCTGAAGAGGTGCCTAGGGTTTTTCTCCTATTACGCCCAGTGGGTCCCCTACTATGCGGACAAGGCCCGTCCGCTGATCAAGTCCACCTCTTTTCCCTTGACGGCAGAGGCCCGCTTAGCATTCCACCATATCAAGGAGGACATTACCAAAGCCACCATGCACGCAGTGGACGAATCCATCCCCTTCCAGGTGGAAAGCGACGCGTCCGACTTTGCCCTGGCCGCTACCCTCAATCAGGCGGGGAGACCCGTGGCCTTCTTTTCACGAACGCTCCAAGGCCCGGAGACCAGACACTCCGCTGTTGAGAAGGAGGCCCAGGTGATTGTGGAGGCTGTGCGTCATTGGAGGCACTACCTGGCCGTAAAACGATTTACCCTGCTCACTGACCAGTGTTCAGTTGCTTTCATGTTTAACAACAAGCAGAGGGGCAAAATCAAAAATGACAAGATCTTGAGGTGGAGAATCGAACTTTCCACCTACAATTACGAGATCTTGTACTGGCCCGGGAAGCTCAATGAACCCCCGGATGCGCTATCGCGTGGCACCTGCGCCAGCGCGCACATCGATAGACTGCGGGCCCTCCACAATGACCTCTGCCACCCGGGGGTCACCAGGTTCTTCCACTTCATCAAGGCCCGCAACCTGCCTTACTCTATTGAGGAGGTCAGGACCATGACCAGGAACTGCCAAGTCTGCGCTGAGTGCAAACCGCACTTTTATAGACCAGAAAGGGCCCACCTGATAAAAGCCACTCGCCCCTTCGAGCGCCTGAGCGTTGATTTTAAAGGGCCTCTCCCCTCCTCCGACCGCAATGTGTACTTCCTCAATATTATTGATGAGTACTCCTGTTTCCCGTTCGCCATCCCCTGCCCGGACATGACCAGTGCCACGGTCATTAAATGTCTGAACGACCTCTTCACCCTGTTCGGTTTCCCCAGCTATATCCATAGCGACCGGGGCTCATCGTTTATGAGCGATGAACTCCGTCAGTACCTGCTAACTAGGGGTATTGCCACAAGCAGGACCACCAGTTACAACCCCCGGGGGAACGGACAGGTGGAAAGAGAAAATGCGACAGTTTGGAAGGCCGCCCTGCTAGCCTTAAAATCTAGGGGCCTTCCAACCTCCCGCTGGCAGGATGTGCTCCCCGATGCGCTCCACTCTATTCGGTCACTGCTCTGCACTGCCACTAACGCCACCCCTCATGAGAAAATGTTTGTCTTCCCAAGGAAGTCCACATCGGGGACATCGCTACCGCCATGGCTGACGTCCCCAGGGCCGGTCCTACTGAGAAGACACGTGAGGACCCATAAAATGGACCCCCTGGTCGAGAGGGTCGACCTCCTCCACGCCAACCCCCAGTATGCTTACATTGCATACCCGGACGGGCGGGAGGACACAGTCTCCATAAGGGACCTTGCACCCTCGGGGGCCGCAGTAACCTACTACTCACTACCACCCCCCCCCACGATCCGATATCCAGCCCCAGCAGACGGCAGGCCTGGGCCCCGCGACCCGCTCGACATCTACGAGGACGACACGCCTGTGCCACAGCCTACGCAGGACTCGACGCCGGAAGCTCCACTACCCCTGCCGTCGCCACGCCGATCACAGCGGCAGACAAGACCTCCGGAGAGACTCCAATACACTAACTTTTAATACACTTCACCCCGCTGGACTCAATTTTAAACAAGGGGTGAATGTGGTAAACCACTGTTTGTATTCCACTGTGTACATGCCTGGACATGCCTCGGCTGACTCCTCCCACAAGTCCTAGTATAAAGGTGACTGCTCCCCAGCCCTTTGTATTTCTGGACCGGTCGACCACTCGAGGCAGACCTTCATTCTTTTGTTAATAAAAGCCTTTAGTTACTCTCTTAACTCTCAGTCTTTTATGAGTAATTGATAGGATTTGGCCAAGGCTGAGAAGAAGATAGTTTGCTTCAGTCAAAGACAAAGATACCCAGAAGAAATTGAAGCTCTACAGTGAAATACTCCAATCAATAAAGGTAGTCATATCTACAAGCTGGACCCTACACTGCAAGATGGAGTACTGAGGGTGGGAGGGAGACTAAACAAATCTGCTATGCCAGAGGAGGCCAAGCATCCTGCTATCCTTTCTAAAGACCTCCGGGTTGCTACTCTCATTCTTCAGCATATACACCAGAGTATTGGACACAGTGGGAGGAATCACGTGCTTGCGAAGCTAAGACAAAGATACTGGATTCCAGGAGCTAACTCCGTAATAAGAAAAATACTCTCTGAATGCATTGTTTGCAGACGGTTACACGCTAGAGCTGGGGAGCAGAAAATGGCAGACCATGCCAGACTCCAGAGGCGACGTTCGTCGCGTTTGTTTGCAAACCAAGACCAGTACCCTGGAAAGACAGATCACAAAGCTCTGCCTGCTACAAGAAGCAGCGTGAAAGGTTCCTGAACGAAAAAAGTGGACACTTATATTGTAAATATGTTGAACTCATTAGTTTATGACTCTTAATGTTTGAGTAATTGATATGCTTCATGTGCCTAGTCAATTAGGGGCCGGAATGTAAGAGCCATGAAAGCTTAAGAAAATACTTTAAAATAGTGGTTAAATGGCATAATACAGTTAATTTACCTGACCGACTTATTGTATTAAGAAACCCCCTATTTTCTTGCTCCAGTAGTATAGTCCGAGACACCCCCTTCATTCTTGCCACAATGGTACAGTCCCTAAGCCACACATGGTGTGCAGCCATTTTGCAGTTTAAACTGCACGTGGCTGAAGGAGGCAGAAGTTGTGAGGTTTGGAGCAATACAGTTTTTGACCGTATTCGTTTATACGTGTTTGCTTTGTAATTCCGTTTGTTAAGTGTTATAGTAAACAGTTTAAAAGACAAAGCTACGTTTGGGAATGATTTATTTCGACACGCGTCTACTCGTTGTCAAAAGCCCCACAGCTCAGTGGCTGCCTGTTTGGAAACTAAGAAGCGCCACTACAAGATGTGTAAGTCCCTTAAATCCCTCCTCCCCACCAAAACAGTATCTGGAATCCTTCAAAACTAGTTAGGGGTACTCGATTTTTATTCATAAGTGCTCCCTTGTCAAGCTGTGCCACAGTGGGCAGCACTCTCGCCTCTGAGTCAGAAGGTTGTGGGTTCATACTCCCACTCCAGAGACTTGAGCACAAAATCCAGGCTGACACTGCAGTGCAGTTACCGCGGGAGTGCTGCACTGTCAGAGGTGCCGAATTTCCGATGAGATACTAAACCAAGGCCCTCTCAGGTGGATGTAACAGACCCCATGGCACTCTCCTGGAGTCCTGGCCAACACCTAAATATAGTTTAATTAGTTATTTATCTTATTGCTGTCTGTGGGACCTGGCTGTGTGCAAATTGATTGCACGGTGTTCAGGTCCATTTGCAACTCTTCAGATTATGAATGCCCACATGCAGCAAGACCTGGACGACATTCAGGCTTGGGCTGATAAGTGGCAAGTAACACTGACGCCACACAAGTGCCAGGCAATGACTATCTCCAACAAGTGAGAGTCTAACCACTGCCCTTGACATTCAACGGCATTACCATCGCCAAATCCCCCACCATCAACATCCTGGGGGGTCAGCATTGACGAGAAACTTAACTAGACCAGCCACATAAATACTGTGGCTACAAGAGCAGGTCAGAGGCTAGATATTCTGCAGCGAGTGTCTCACCTCCTGACTCCCCAAACCTTTACATTATCTACAAGGCACAAGTAGGAAGGATGTTCCCGATGGCAGGGGAGTCGAGAACCAGGGGGTCACAGTCTAAAGTTAAGAGGTAAGCCATTTAGGACAGAGATGAGGAGGAATTTCTTCACCCAGAGAGTGGTGAAACTGTGGAATTCTCTACCACAGAAGGCAGTGGAGGCCAATTCATTAAATATATTCAAGAAGGAGTTAGATATATTTCTTAAGGCTAAAGGGATCAAGGGATATGGGGAGAAAGCAGGGACAGGGTACTGAATTTGGATGATCAGCCATGATCTCATTGAATGGCGGAGCAGGCTTGAGGGGCCTAATGGCCTACTCCTGCTACTATCTTCTATGTTTCTAAGTAAAGAGTGTGATGGAATACTCTCCACTTGCCTGGATGAGTGCAGCTCCAACAACACTCAAGAAGCTCGACACCATCCAGGACAAAGCAGCCCACTTGACGGGCACCCCATCCCCCACCTTAAACATTCACTCCCTCCACCACTGGCGTACTGTGGCTGCAGTGTGTACCATCTACAAGATGCACTGCAGCAACTCGCCAAGGCTTCTTCGGCAGCACCTCCCAAACCCGCGGCCTCTTCCACCTAGAAGGACAATGGCAGCAGGCGCATGGGAACACCACCAGCTCCAAGTTCCCCTCCAAGTCACACACCATCCTGACTTGGAAATATATCAGCTGTTCCTTCATCATCGCTGGGTCAAAATCCTGGAACACCCTGCCTAACAGCACTGTGGGAGTACTTTCACCACATGGACTGCAGCGGTTCAAGAAGGCGGTTCACCGCCACCTTCTCAAGGGCAATTAGGGATGGGCAATAAATGCTGGCCTTGCCAGCAATGTCCACATCCCAGGAGTGAATGAAAAACAATTGGCTGCCGTAGTTTCCTCTATTACTGCACTTCAAAAGTACTTCATTGGTTGTGAAGCACTTTAGAATGTCCTGAGGTTATGAAAGGGGTTGTATAAGTGCAAGCTCTTTATTTCAATAACCCTTCTTCTCTTCCTCCACCCCCACAAACAACTCCCCTAACCCCTCAGTTAATTTAACAATGGTAAACTCCTTGAACTACTCATGGGAGTGAATGTCCCTTTTGCCTCTGGAGTGTGGATTTGAATACAACCCAGATAACTAAAATGTAAATCTCTGCTCCAGTTCCTAGTGGGCACAAGGCCATAGCACAAAACTAGTCAGCATTAACAACTCTGGTTAGACCTATTCTGGAAGATTTCATCACATAACCCCCTGCCTCCAACCATACTGCCTTCACGCTCCTGCCATTGGTTGCCCGACACGTCCATTCTTGCAGCGCACCCCATTCCCACCGCATTCCATTAGAATTCTTTGTTACCTGATTGGTTGATTCTTGACTGTCAGTCAAACAGCCGTTTTTTCCATCTCAAACATTTTTATAATTAATAGACAAAAGTGTTCAAAGAAACAGAAATATAAAACACAACTTTTTCGCTGCTATGATTTTTGTCCTGGGTTTACTCACAGCAGTGTCCAGGAGGTTAATCAAAAATTCCTGGAGACTCCAGGTGAGTTGGTAACCCGAGCATTAACTGGCGATGTCACTCAGACAGCTCCAGAGGATAGCTACTATGAAAAAAGGATACATCCTTTCCTGTTGCTTTGAGTTCAAACTATTTTTGGGGCAGCTTCTCTCTACCTCTGCAGAGGAGGGCCACTACACTAGACTAATTCCCAGTTTAAAGCATCTTAGTTATCAAGATAGGCTAAAAGAACTGGAACTCTACACTTTAGAGAGCGCAGACTTGGGGTGATCTGAACAAGGTTTATAAGATGATGAAGGGAATAGATTTGTCCAGTTGACTGTTTGATTCAATTAAATAGGTTAGGGAGGATCAGCGGTCACAATTTTCAGTTGTCTAAGGCCAGATCTGAGTTAGATGTCAGGAGGTGGTTCTTTTCCCAGAGAATAGTGGACCTCTGGAACAGGCTGCCAGCTCATGTGGTGGATGCCAATTCACTGAATTCCTTCAAACGAGAGCTGAACCCATTTCTGTCTGGGGCAGAGATCACCTCTTACAGAAGGGAGGAACTGTAAGGAATTATCAGGGCCAGAGTGATCTCCTGGATTAGTTTCAATTGTCTAAGTGCATCGGAGAGAAATTTCCCAGACTTTTTCCACCAAATAAGCCTCGATTTTTATCTGTTTTCTTGCCTCTCTCAGGAGATCCCATGGTTTTTGGGTGTGCTGAAGTGTATACATTCTGATACACAAGGTATCACAACTGTGTGGGACAGCTGTATGGACCAGAGGGTCATTACCCGTCTGCCATTGTTCGTATGTTCACATGTACATCTGACCCACACCATGCTAAGCTGCTGCTGTTCCGATTATGCTTCAAAGATGTTCGACTCTGCATCTCTCAGGAGGACAAGCGCCACCCTGCCCCAGGAATGTGACCTATTACAAGTTGGAAAGACTTGCATTTATACAGCTCATTTCACAAACTCAGGTCTACCCAAGCACCTTACAGCCAATTAAGTCCTTTTGAAGTATAGGCACTGTTGTAACCTATGAAATGCAGCAGCGAATTTGCACACAGCAAGATCCCACAAACAGCAATATGATAAATGACCATATAATCTGTTGAAGGTGCTGGTTGAAGGATAAATATTGGCCAGGACATAAGTAGAATTCCCCAACTCTTCTTCAAAGTAGCGCCATGGGATCTTTTACGTCCACCTGAGAGAGCAGACATGGTCTCGGTTTAACAGACGCAGACTTATAGAGTCACAGAGTCATAATGGCACAGAAGAAGGCCATTTGGCCCATTGAGTCTGTGCCGGCTCTCTGTAGAGCAATCCAGTCAGTCCCATTCCTCCACTCTATCCCAGTAGCCCTGCAAGTTTATTTCCCTCAAGTGCCTACACACTCTCCCTTTGAAAACATTGAGGGGGTGATTTTGCCAATGGGGGCGCGTTGGAGGCGGGACTGCTGCTTGGCGGGTAGATGTCCCGCCTCCATCGATTTGTGGCCATCCCACGCTATTTTCCCTTGTTAAGACTGCCCAGTGGGCTTAGCAGGCCAATTAAGGGAAAGCTGGTTGCAAGGAACATCAACGTATGATGTTTCAACTGTCAAAAATTTTTGACAGCTGAATTGTCATTGTTTGATAGCTCTGTGAGGCTGTCAAACAGTGACATTCTCTGTAGTTTGATGAGTTCTTGAATTCAAGACCTCATCAAACCTCTTTTTTTTGCAGAAATGAGATGGTTGTTGCATTAGAGAATGCAACGGCCATCGGTCATCTCTACCGCAGAGATGCGAGACTCTCCGCATACTCAATGATTGAAGCCTGCAGGAAGAAACAAAGGTAAGTACACTTTTTCTAACACTTTCCACTTACCTCAGATACGCACCTCTCCACATTTGCACCCATCAATTATCTTCACAGCACAGTTTTGGACCCCTCCGACCCCTCGATGACCCTGGTGGGGTTCGGAGCCTTCGGGAAGCCCGCATTTGTGTGGACAAAATGGGGATAATCTTCTTATCTGCCTGTTAAATACCTGTTAACAGGCAGTTAAGTGGCTGTAATCCCTTCCCGCCTCCAAGGAGATGTGACTTGGTGCGGGATGGCTACCCGCCTCCTGGCAAGATGGCATGGAGGCGGGTTGGGCACCCGCCCCCAAATTCTCCCATTTTCCCGGCAGTCCCGCCTCCATACCCGCCTCCGCAGGTCTGGCAAGATCGCGCCCTGAGTTTCTCTGCTTCCACCATTTCTGTCAGCAGTGAGTTCCAGGTCCTCAGCACTCGTTGCATAAAAAAGTTTTTCCTCACGTCCCCCCTGTATCTCTTGCCCAAAACCTTAAATCTGTGTCCCCTAGTCCTGTATCATCAACTAGTGGGAACAGCCTTTCCCCGTCTAGCCTATCCAAACCCATCATAATCTTGTACACCTCTATCAAAACACCCCTCAACCTCCTTTGCTCAAATGAAAACAAATCCAGCTTCTCCAACCTGTCCTTGTAGCTAAGATCCTCCATCCCCGGAACCATTCTGGTAAATCTCCTCTGCACCCTCTCAAGGGCCTTCAGATCCTTCCTAAAGTTTGGTGACCAGAACTGGATGCAATACTCCAGTTGTGGCCTAACCAGTGCTTTATAAAGGTTCAGCATAACTTCTCTATTTTTGTACTCAATATCTCTATTTATGATGCCCAAGATCCCATATGCTTTGCTAACCGCTCTCTCAATATGTCCTGCCACCTTCAGGGACATTAACTCCCAGGTCCTCTGTCCCTGCTCACTCTTTAAAACTGTGCCATTAAGTGTATATTGCCTCTCCCTGTTCCTTCTGCCAAAATGCATCACCTCATACTTCTCTGTATTAAATTCCATCTGTCACTTGTCTACCCATTTTGCTAGCCTTTCTATGTCCTGTTGCAGTCGATTGGTATCATCCTCAATGTTTGCCAAACCCCCAAGTTTGGTGTCATTGGCAAATTTAGAAATTCTACTCTGTATTTCAATATCCAGGTCATTTATATATATCAAAAAAGCAGTGGCCCCAGCACTGAGCCTTGAGGAACACCACTGTCTACCATTCTCCAGTCTGAAAAACAGCCATTTACCACAACTTGGTGTTTTCTATCCTTAAGCCAATTCCTTATCCAAGTTGCCACTGACCCACCTATTCCATGAGCCTCAATTTTGTTAAAAAGCCTTCCATGTGGTACTTTGTCAGACATCTTCCTAAAATCCATGTAGACAACATCCATTGCATTCCCTTCATCAATCCTCCCTGTTACTTTGTCAAATAATTCAATTAGGTTAGTCAAACACGATCTGCCTTTTACAAATCCGTGTTGGCTCTCCTTAATTAGCTTAAACCTGTCCAAGTGTCCGTTAATGTTTTCCTTGATTATTGTTTCTAAAACTTTACCCACCACTGATGTTAAACTGACTGGCCTGTAGTTACTAGGATTGTCCTTATTCCCTTTCTTGAACAATGGTGTCACATTTGCCACTTTCCAATCCTCAGGCAACTCCCCTGCATCTAGGGAAGATTGGAAAATTATGGCAAGCCCTGCCACTATCTCCTCCCCCAATTCCCTTAGTAACCTGGAATGCAAGCCATCTGGACCAGGCGATTTATCCACTCTAAGCATACCCAGCCTTTCTAGTACATCCTGTCTATCAATTTTCACCCCTTCCATTGCTTCTACCTTTTCCACTTTGACCGATATTTTGTCAGCATCCACCTCCTTAGTAAACACCAATAACAAAGTATTCATTGAGTATTCTAGCCTTGCCCTGCGCCTCTAAGCATATATCACCTTCTTTGTCCCTAATAGGCCCCACCCCGCCTCTTACTACCTGCTTACTGTTTACATGCCGGTAGAAGATTTTTGGGTTCACTTTTATGTTAACCGCTATTCTACTCTCATATTCTCTTTTTGCCAATCTTATTTTCATCTTCACTTCTCCTCTCAACTTATTGTATTTGGCCTGGTTCTCCCCTGAAGAATTCACCTGACATGCATCATACACCCTCTTTTATTGTTTCATCATCTTCTCTATCTTCCAATGTGCTTGGGTGCTGGTGGGATCTGGATCACGGGTTCCTCCTGCTCCTGCTCTTCCTCATCTTTCAGCTGATGCTCCTCCTTCTCTGAAGAGGCTGTGCACTCAGAGCCTTGCTCCTCATGCAGCACTTATCCTTGCTGCTGTGCTATGTTGTGCAGGGTGCAGCAGACCACGATGATTCTGGCGACCCTGGCTGGTGTGTACTGAAGGGCTCCTCCAGATCTGTCAAGGCATCTGAAGTGCATTTTCAGCATGCCTATTGTCTGCCCCATGACATACCTGGTGGACATGTAGCTATCATTATATCTCTCCTCGTCCTCAGTACTTGGCCTCCTCAAGGGTGTCATGAGCCACATCTTCAGTGGATAACCCTTGTCTCCAAGTAATCAGCCAGTAAGTACGTTTGGAGGAGCGAAGAGCTGAGGGATGGTGGACTGGTGCAGAATGAAAGAGTCATGGCAGCTACCAGGGAATTTGGTGCGCACATATATGATGATCTTCCTCTGGTTGGAGACGAGCTGCACATTGAGGGAATGGAAGCCCTTGTGGTTGACAAACACTCCTGGGTGATGATGAGGTGCCCTGATGGCCACATGTGTGCAGCTGATGAAGCCCTGCACCCGTGGGAAGCCAACCAGAGAGGCAATGCCGAGCGCCCGCTCAGTAACACTGGCTTCATCAGTGGTAAAGTTGAGATAATTGGCTGACTTGTCAAACATGGCATCGGTGACCTGTGTGATTCAGCTGTGCACGGCCGACTGTGAGATGCACAAATGTCTGCTGCAGATCCCTGGAAGGAGCCTGAGGCGAAGAAGTTGAGGGCACTGGTGACTTTGCCAGCTAATGGTAAGGAGTGTTCATCCGCTCCTCTGGGCTGCTGGTCTTGCTCAAGCAATCTGAATAGGTACTGAAAATAAACAAAAAGGCTAATGGAATGCTGGCCTTTATATCTAGAGGACTCGAGTACAAAGAGATAGAAGATTTGCTGCAGCTATACAATACCCTGGTTAGACTACACCTGGAGTACTGTGAGCAGTTCTGGGCACCACACATTAGGAAGGAGATATTGGCCTTGGCGGGAGTGCAGCGTAGGTTTTTTTTTAATTTGCTTATGGGATGTGGGCGTCACTGGCAAAGCCAGCATTTGTTGCCCATCCCTAGTTGCCCTTGAGAAGGTGGTGGTGAGCCACCTTCTTGAACCGCTGCAGTCCGTGTGGTGAAGGTGCTCCCACAGTGCTGTTAGGTAGGGAGTTCCAGGATTTTGACCCAGCGACGATGAAGGATCGGCGATATACTTCTAAGTCAGGATGGTGTGTGACTTGGAGGGGAACTTGGAGGTGGAAGAGGCCGCTGGTTTGGGAGGTGCTGCCGAAGAAGCCTTGGCGAGTTGCTGCAGTGCATCTTGTAGATGGTATGCACTGCAGTTACGGTACACTGGTGGTGGAGGGAGTGAATGTTTAAGGTGGTGGATGAGGTGCCAATCAAATGGGCTGCTTTGTCCTGGATGGTGTCGAGCTTCTTGAGTGTTGTTGGAGCTAAATAATACCTGTTCAAGGGTTAAGTTATGAGGAGAGATTTCACAAATCAGGGTTACATTCCCTAGAACATAAGATGTAGGCGCAGGAGTAGGTCATTTGGCCCCTCGAGCCTGCTCCGCCATTCAAAAGATCATGGCTGATCTGATCTTGGCCTCAACTCCACTTTCCTGCCCGCTCTCCATAACCCGTGACTCCCTTACCTTTCAAAAATCTGTCTGTCTCCACCTTGAATATATTCAATGACCCAGCCTCCACAGCTCTCTGGGGAAGAGAATTCCAAAGATTCACGACCCTCTGAGAGAAGAAATCCCTCCTCATTTCCGATTTAAAAGGGTGTCCACTTATTCTGAAATTATGCCCCCTAGTTCTAGATTCCCCCACGAGGGGAAACATCCTCTCTGCATCTACCAGGCCAAGCCCCTTCAGAATCTTATATGTTTCAATAAGATCACCTCTCATTCTTCTAAACTCCAATGAGTATAGGCCCAACCTGCTCAACCTTTCTTCATAAGACAACCCCTTTCATCTCCAGAATCAACCTCATGAACCTTCTCTGAACTGCCTCCAATGCAAGTATATCCTTCCTTAAATAAGGAGACCAAAACTGTACCCAGTCCTCCAGGTGTGGCCTCACCAATGCCCTGTGCAGTTGTAACAGGACTTCCCTAATTTTATACTCCATTCCCTTTGTAATAAAGGCCAACATTCCATTTGCCTTCCTTATTACTTGCTGTACCTGCATGCTAACTTTTTGTGATTCATGTACAAGGACCCCCAGATCCCTCTGTACCTCAGCATTTTGCAATCTCTCCCCATTTAAATAATAATTTGCTTTTTTATTTTCCCTACCAAAGTGGATAACCTCACATTTTCCCACATTAAACTCCATCTGCCAGATTTTTGCCCACTCAGTTAGTCTATTTATATCTCTTTGGGGATTCTTTGTGTTTTAGAATTTAGAAGGTTAAGGGGTGATCTGATTGAAGTTTTCAAGATATTAAGGGGAACAGATAAGGTAGATAGAGAGAAACTATTTTTACTGGTTGGAGAATCTAGGGCTAGGGGGCATAGTCTAAAATTTAGAGTCAGACCGTTCAGGAGTGAAATTAGGAAACACTTTTACACAGATAGAAGTTTGGAACTCTCTTCTGCAAATGGCAATTGATGCTAGATCAATTGTTAAATTTAAATTTAAAAAATAGCTTTTAGTTAACTAAAGGTATTAAGGGATATGGACCAAAGACGGGTATATGGAGTTAGGTCGCGGATCAGCCATGATCTCATTGAGTGGCAGCACAGGCTCGAGGGGCTCAATGGCTTCCTCTTGTTCCTATGTCTGCGATGACCTGGCGCGATAGGATGAGCCTCCTTTGGCAATGCTGCTCAGTCATGTTGAGGAAGCTCATCTTCTGCCTGTATATCCTGTGTTGGGGGTATCGCGTCCGGCGCAGTGCAGCCCTGCGCTGATGCCCTCTGTCCTGTGCAGCATCAGGTTGGTGAGGAGAAGGTTGTTGGTGTTGTTGTTGGTGCTGATGGTGTGCCTGGTGCTGCTGGAGTTGGGGCTCATCGAGCTCCGATTCTAAGGACCAAGGTGAGACAGTATAAACGGCACCCATGCTTATGTAATAGATGGCAGGTCAAGTAGAGATGACAGAAGCAAGCTGTGATAGGTGGTACCAATGAGGTGACAGTGGATCCTGATTTTGCTGAAAAGACTTGCAACCTCTAGAAAGCTAAACCTGTGCTGACAATGCACTCAGCAACAGCATCTGCCTTAGGAAAGTAAGCAGGCATCAGGTGGGAGTATTTATTTTCCATGCTGTGCACAAATGAGCTGGATCAATAGCCACTGAACTTCTGCCTCAGGTACACAGACATGATTCCCGAGCTAGATGATTCCCGTGCTCATCCAGGGAAATTTGAATGATAGGGTTAGAAAGATGATTAAGGGTCTGACAAATACCTAATAATCACTTGAATTTACTCAGCCGCCTCTGCAGTTCGGGTTGCTGCTGTGCTGGCAAATGTACCCGAGGGAAAGACGCGTGGGGGGCGGGATGATGGCAGGTTACCGACCCGCTCCAAGTTATTTCAAATTTCCCTCCTGACCTGCCTCCATTCCCGCCCGCACAGACGTCAGAAAATTCCAGCCATTGTCTTCAGTCCCCGCCACAAACTCCATTTCCCCAGCCAACGACTCCATCCCTCCCTCTGGCAGCACTCTGAGGCTGAACCAGACTGTTCGCAAGCTTGGTGTCATATTTGACCCCGAGATGAGCTTCCGACCACGTATCTGTGCCATCACTAAGACCGCCTATTTCCGCCTCTGTAACAGCACCTGACTCCACCCCTGCCTCAGCTCAGCCATGCCTTTGTTTTCTCCAGGCTTGACTATTCCAATGTTCTCCTGGCTGGCCTCCCATCTTCCACCCTCCATAAACTTAAGCTTATCCAAAACTCTGCTGTTCATGTCCTAACTCACATCAAGCCCCGTTCACCCATCACCCCTGACCTACATTGGTTCCCCGTTAAGCAATTCTTCGATTTTAAAATTCTCATCCTTATTTACAAATCCCTCCATGGCCTCGCCCCTCCCTATCTCTGTAATCTCCTTCAGCCCCACAACCCCCCCCCCCCCGAGATATCTGCGCTCCTCTAATTCTGGCCTCTTGTGGATCCCCGATTTTAATCGCCCCACCATTGGTGGCTGTGCCTTCAGCTGCCTGGGTCCTAAGCTCTGGAATACCCTCCCTAAACCTCTCTGCCTCTCTGCCTGTCTTTCCTCCTTTAAGACGCTCCTTACCTCTTTGACCATCTGTCCGTTATCCCCTCATGTGGCTTCAACGTTCCTGTCAAATGCCTTAAGACGTTTTACTACATTAAAGGCAAGTAGTTGTTGTTGTTGTAATGTCTCAAATGAAAGGCAGCGGGTAGGATTTTCATTGAGCCGTGGAGGCGGTATTGGAGGCATGTGGGGGGTTAAATTTGCAAGAACTGGCGTGCGGGACCCCCCCCCCCACCGCCTGGTTCCTGACTCCGAGCAATTTTAACTCAGTCGTGTCTGATGGTCCCGACTCCGTCCCGCATCCAATAGACGGGACTGGTCGTTAAGGCCCTTAACAAGCACTAAATGGCCTCTATAATCCTATTTTAAAAGGCCCTTGTGATTTTAACCCTTTTCCCATGTGAAACACGCCTGGTGGGAAACATGATGGTGAAACCTAGCGGGAGCACTATTGGATTGCTGACTATCAACTGCAGGTCAACCATTAAAGAGGAGATTTGATCAGCCATCATTTGCAGGTGGCAGGACTTAGTGGTCTCAGGTCTGGGGCAACTTTTAGAAGGCTTAACCACACCTGTGGAAGGTTGGAGCCTGACACCCATCTCCATTGTGACCTCCTGGGAAACCCCTCTCGCAACCTTCACTCAGCGCTTCCTCAACTGAGGCATATACCAGAAACATGGGAGCCATTTATTTCCTTCCCATCTGGGCATTAGAGGAGCTCGAGCACCAGCCGTGGCACCAGCAGAACCAGGAACAACAGCAGCAGCAGCACAGCAGCAGCAGCAGGAGTGCCAGAATGCTGCTCACCCACCTGAGGCTGCACAGGCCAGAAGGGACCAGCGCGTGGAAGCCCGTCGGCACAGGAGATACCCCCCAAACAGGGTCTACAGACGCAGGGACACCTATCTCAACATGTCTGAGCAGCAGTGCCAAAGGCGGCTCCGACTTTCGCGAGAGGTAGTGACTGAAATCTGCGCAATGCTACAGCAGGACCTGCTGCCCAGAACACCAGGTGGACAAGCATTACCAGTGCCAATCAAAGTCACCACCGCACTCAACTTTTTTGCCTCAGGCTCATTCCAGGGATCAGCAGCAGACATCAGCGGCATCTCCCAGGCGGCCGCACACACTTGCATCACGCAGGTAACCGATGCCCTCTGCCCTCGCGCACAATCACATCCATTTCACCAAGGATCGAACAAGTGTCATGGCGTGAGCAGTTGGATTAGCTCATCTGGCAGGCTTTCCAAGGGTGCAGGGCATCATTGACTGCACACATGTGGCCCTTTCGGCACCCTATCGCAATCCAGGTATTTTTATCAACCGCAAGGGCTTCCACTCCCTTAAATTTCAGCTGGTGTGTGACCACAAGAAGGAAATTTTGCATGTTTGTGCCATGTACCCTGGCAGTTGCCATGACTCCTTCATACGGCGCCAGTCTAGTGTGTCTCCGCTATTCAGTCCACCAGACCAACTTAACGGATGGCTACTTGGAGACAAGGGCTATCCCCTGAGGACGTGGCTGATGACGCCATTGAGGAGCCCATCCAATGAAGCTGAGGAGAGCTACAACTCCAGCCACATGTCCACTGGAGCCATAATCGAGCAAACCATTGGTTTGCTGAAGATGCACTTCAGATGCCTGGATAGATCAGGTGGAGCCTTCACAACATGGCACAGCATCGTGGCTTGCAGATTCCAGAGGACCAAGTGGCTCCTCACATATCCTCCTCAGATGAGGAGGAGGAGGAGGAGGGTGAAAACAAACATCCTGCAGAGGCCCATCAACCAGCGGCAGTATTAAGCGACAACATTGCTGCCCGGGATGCAAGTAACGCACTCATCCTGGCCAGATTTGCTTAGCCTAGTCAATCAAATACTTTTGCCTCGCAGCTTCGTACCAGAGCATTGACAATGGCCAAGAACCAAAGGATTCCAAGCACTCCGACCACCAAACTGACAGTTGCAAGTATTCCTAAGGCCTCAATGTGGAAGTCCCAATAGCGAAATGACAGACGCCACAACTGCAACATTTGCCATCAGAATTTTTATGTAGAATTACGACGCGATGGCATTTTTACACTAAACACAAAATTCCACCCAAGTGACTACCCTTGTGACTACTTGTGCTTTATCTTCCTCTTACGCGTGCCCCTATGTAGTGCTTCCCCTGTGGCTTCAGCAGATGTGGAGGCCCCTTGCTCACTTTCCTGCTGCTCCTGTCTCGACACCTTTGTTGGACGTCCTCTGGGGTTGTGAGCCTGTGAGGGCTCTTCAACAGTCTGCTGCTCCTGCGGCTGTGCAGGGGTTGAGACATCTATCTAACTTGGGTGTGGACTCCGGTGGGGCTCTGACCGAGGGCTCTGCAGTGGCATGGAAGTGTGAGCACTTGGAGAGGAGTCCCCACTTCCTTGAGGCAGGCCACCAACCTCCCTCTCATGGGTCAGGTCCCCCTCAGTGCCTGCAAGTGGCTGGAGAGCACCTTGCTGCACATCAGGGGGGCCATGGGGAACCGTATCTGCAATGGCAGTCCTACTCAGAAGGACTTCCATGAAGGTCTGGTATCTCTGTTCAATAGATGCCCATCCCTCCTCAAGAGATGTCATTCTATTCTGAACAATTACCATGTCTTTCATTCCCTGGCTCCTCCATGGCCATAGCCCTCCTCTCCTCTACCGTAACCATCCTTTCCTGTACGGTAGCCAGCCGTACCATGGAGGTAGCAATCGTTTCCATGGAGGTAGCCATCCTTTCCGTGGTGATGCGTTCATGCGCCAATGATTCCACAAAGGCTCAGCTCATGTTTGCTATGGACTCCTCCATTTGCTCCACACTCGCAGCGACCCTAGAGACAAAACCTGCCAGAGACTCCTACATCTGTGCCTGGAGTTCCATCACCTCTGATCTTATGGATGGACCCAGAGGCAGAGGGTCGACATGTTGCTGAGCCGAGCTGGCAGAGTCCTGCGCCCTCCGACTAGGACTCTCCACTGCTGTCCCTGTCTCCACAATCTGCTGATGCTCACTTGTGAGCTGTGATACACCAGGTGACAACACTACTGTATGTCCCGAAGGTCCCACCGAGGTGTGAGTTTCTGCACTGGTGCTGGATGCGCTGAATTCTGGTGACGCTGCGCCCTCAGAGGTTGCAGCTTCCTCTGAGGAGTCTGGCTGCTCAGCCTCTTCTTCCTGGCTAGGGGGGATGGATGCTTGTGATGGTGCTGTGGGGGAGTAAAGGAAAGAGTCAGAGATGTGATACAAAGGCTACATGCACATAGCTTTTCACAGATGCTCATAAGTCCATCTGTTACAGCTTCACATTCATTATCAGTGACTCATGCAATGTCAAAGAGAGAGATGGGAAACTTTTCTGCCACCAGCTTACTGTGTTGCACCCGTCTGTTGGTCCCCCACACACGAATCATCCTCAATTTCCAAGATGGCCTCCTCCCAGGGAGTCAGGTGGGCTAATGAGGCTGTCCCTCCTCCTGTCCTGGCTCGCTCTCTCTTGTTGTGAGCTCTTTTTTCCTGCAATGAGGGAGACAAGTGGAGGTTGAGTGGGAATGAAGGAGTGAGTGTAGAGATTGCATAGCATAGATACTTAGAAGGAGACAAAGATGGAGTGAGGTTACAAGACCAAGGGCCCTCGCTGTGTGTTGTCAGTTGTGTTCAAAGCATCAGAGTGATAGGGAGTGTGAGGGCTGCATGGTCGAATAGTTAGGTGAATGTGAGCATAGAGAGAAAGGGAATGGGTAAGGGTGCATGGATGTCAGTGTCAAGTGGGATGTGGAGGAAGAGATTGCTAAAGCTGAGTGCTGGTGAGGAAAGGCAATGGGGATCAGATTGAGGGTGATGGGAAATTCATACTCACTTTTCCAGTGCGCTGAAGGTCATAAAATCTTTTCCTGCACTGTATCCAGGTTCTGCGGGTGACTCCCAAGGAGTTGACCTCCTCAGCCACCTGCAGCCACACAGCCTTGGTCTGAGTGGGAGGCCTCTTCCTCCCTGACGAAGGGAACAGAACCTCCATGTTAGCCCTAGCCCCATCGACTAATGCCTGCAGTGCCGCCTCGTCAAATCGAGGAGCTGATCTTGCCCTCCCGCTTGTCATCTTTCCTGCAGGTCCCTCTGACACCAAATGGAGAAAGCTTGGAAGCCTGCAGAAGAAGCAAGGCTTGCTGTGGACCTTAAATGCAGCAGCAATGATGACGTCATCGGAGGGGACTTTCAGTCATGAAAAACCCATTTGCAAAGGCTTCCCCCATGTCGGAAATCAATTGGCAAATTGAGTTAAAATTGCACCAATCTCCCACATCCATTTAGATTTGTGTGGGAAACACGAAATTCGGATAACACGACAACAGCCCACACCTGAGTTAAAATTCAGCCCAGCACCTCTGACAGTGCAGCACTCCCTCAGTACTGTACTAGAATGTCAGCCTGGATTATGTGCAAATATGGAGCTGTGGACTGCAGTGATTTCACCCTTACCTGAAGAAGAGGAGGAGACAGCTGACGATTATAAACAGGCCCCACTTTGGCATTCCCTTCCCTGTATTAATCATAACAATAACAACAACAACAACAATAATGCCATCGCTGCAGGAGTTCCTCAGGACAGTGCCCTAGGCCCAACTATCTTCAGCTGCTTCATCAATGACCTTCCCTCCATCATAAGGTCAGAACTGGGGTTGTTCGCTGATGGAGCTGTTCCGTTGGGACGGGCTTCACTTGGCCAGTGCTGGGACTAGAGTCCTGGCGGATCATATAACTAGGGCTGTAGAGAGGGCTTTAAAATAACTAGTGGGGGGGAGGTTCCTAGAGAGCAAATAATAAAAATGACAACAGAGAAGGTCATAGACTTAGGTAACAGTGGGGAAATTAAAAACCAGAGCGTGTCAGGAAGGGGCAGAAGGTATGGAGTAAAAGGTAAAGTAATAA
The DNA here is from genome assembly GCF_052327205.1 of Somniosus microcephalus. NCBI lineage: Eukaryota > Metazoa > Chordata > Chondrichthyes > Squaliformes > Somniosidae > Somniosus > Somniosus microcephalus. The sequence continues at coordinate 146,561,185 of NC_140992.1, read as the reverse complement.
AAAGGGCAAAAGCAGGAACTAAGTGTCACAAAACATATTTGAAAGTTCTCTATCTGAATGCACGTAGCATTCGTAACAAAATAGATGAGTTAATGGCACAAATAACTACATATGGGTATGATCTTGTAGCCATTACAGAAACATGGCTGCAGGGTGACAATGCCTGGGAATTAAACATACCAGGTTATTTAACGATCAGGAAGGACAGGCAGGAAGGAAGGGGAGGTGGGGTGACTATGTTAATAAAGGAAGGAATCACTGTAATACAGAGAAATGATATTGGGTCAAAAGATCAGGATAATGAAACAGTTTTGGTGGAGGTAAGGAATAATAAGGGGAAAAAAACATTAGTGGGCGTAGCCTATAGGCCTCCGAACAGTTGCAACTCTGTTGGACGGAGTATCAATCAGGAAATAGTTGAGGCTTGTAATAAGGGAACATCTATAATTATGGGGGATTTTAACTATCATATTAATTGGACAAATCAAATTGGGCAGGGCTGCCTTGAGGATGAGTTCATTGAGTGTATTAGGGATGGGTTTCTTGAGCAGTATGTAACTGAACCGACCAGGGGGCAAGCAACCTTAGATCTGGTCCTGTGTAACGAGACAGGATTAATTAAAAATGTCCTAGTAAAGGATCCCCTTGGAATGAGTGACCATAACATGGTTGAATTCCACCTTCATTTAGAGGGTGAGAAGGTTGGATCTCAAACAAGCATGCTAAGCTTGAATAAAACACGGTGGCATAGTGGTTAGCACTGTTGCCTCACAGCGCCAGGGACCCGGGTTCGAATCCGGCCTCGGGTGACTGTCTGTGTGGAGTTTGCACATTCTCCCCGTGTTTGCGTGGGTTTTCTCCGGGTGCTCCGGTTTCCTCCCACAGTCCAAAGATGTGCGGGTTAGGTTGATTGGCTATGATAAATTGACCCTTAGTGTTAGGGGGATTAAATACGTGGGGATAGGGTGGGATATGTGTTGGTGAAGGGGTTACGGGGAATCGGGTGGGATATGTGTCGGTGCAGGCTCGATGGGCCGAAATGGCCTCTATCTGCACTGTGGGGTTTCTGTGATTCTGTGATTCTGTGAAAGGAGACTATGAAGGTATGAGAGCGGAATTGAGTAGAGTGGATTGGGAAAATAGATTAAAGGGTAAGACGATACATGAACAGTGGTGTACATTTAAGGATTTATTTTACAACTTCCAAAAAATATATACTCCACTGAGAAGAAAAGGGTGTAAAAGAAAAGACAGCCATCCGTGGCTAAGTAAAGAAATTAAGGATAGTATTCGACTAAAAACAAGGGCATATAAGGTAGCCAAAGCTAGTGGGAGGATAGAGGATTGGGAAAACTTTAAAAGACAGCAAAAAATAACAATTAGATTGATTAAGAAAGGGAAGATAGATTATGAAAGTAAATTAGCAAAAAATATAAAAACAGATAGTAAGAGTTTTTATAGTTATATAAAAAGAAAAAGGGTGGCTAAAGTAAATGTTGGTCCCTTAGAGGATGAGACCGGGAAATTAATGGTGGGAAATATGGAGATGGCAAAAACACTGAATGAATATTTTATATCAGTCTTTACAGTAGAAGACACTAAGAATATCCCAACACTGGACAAACAGGGGGCTATGGGGGGGAGGAGCTAAACACGATCAAAATCACTAAGGAAGTGGTACTCGGTAAAATAATGGGACTCAAGGCGGATAAATCACCTGGACCTGATGGCTTACATCCTAGGGTCTTGAGGGAAGTGGCGGTAGGGATTGTGGATGCATTGGTAATAATTTTCCAAAACTCCCTGGACTCAGCAAAGGTCCCGGCAGACTGGAAAACTGCTAATGTAACGCCCTTATTTAAAAAGGGCAGTAGACAGAAGGCTGGAAACTATAGATCGGTTAGCCTAACATCTGTGGTAGGTAAAATATTGGAGTCCATTATTAAGGAGACAGTAACAGGACATTTGGATAATCATAATTTAATCGGACAAAGTCAGCATGGTTTTATGAAGGGGAAGTCATGTTTGGCAAATTTGCTGGAGTTCTTTAAGGAAGTAACATATAGGGTGGATAAAGGGGAACCAGTGGACGTAGTGTATTTAGACTTCCAAAAGGAATTTGACAAAGTGCCACACAAAAGATTATTGCTTAAGATAAAAAATCACAGGATTGGGGGTAATATTCTGGCATGGATAGAGGATTGGCTATCTAACAGAAGGCAGAGTTGGGATAAATGGTTCATTCTCGGACTGGCAATCAGTAACTAGTGGTGTTCCACAGGGGTCAGTGCTGGGTCCCCAACTCTTTACAATCTATATTAACGATTTGGAGGAGGGGACCGAGTGTAACATATCAAAGTTTGCAGATGATACTAAGATGGGAGGGAAAGTAGTGAGTGAGGAGGACATAAAAAACCTGCAAGGGGACATAGACAGGCTAAGTAAGTGGGCAGAGATTTGGCAGATAGAATACAATACTGGAAAGTGTGAGGTTATGCACTTTGGCAGGAAAAATCATAGAGCAAGTTATTATCTTAATGGCAAGAAACTGGAAAGTACTGAAGTACAAAGGGATCTGGGGTCCCGGTGCACAAAACTCAAAAGGTTAGTATGCAGGTGCAGCAAGTGATTAAGAAGGCCAATGGAATGTTGGCTTTCATTGCTAGGGGGATAGAATATAAAAATAGGGAGGTATTGCTTCAGTTGTACAAGGTATTGGTGAGACTGCACCTGGAATACTGCATACAGTTTTGGTGTCCATACTTAAGAAAAGACATACTTGCTCTCGAGTCAGTACAGAGAAGGTTCACTCGGTTAATCCCGGGGATGAGGGAATGGACATATGAGGAGAGGTTGAGTAGATTGGGACTCTACTCATTGGAGTTCAGAAGAATGAGAGGCGATCTTATTGAAACATATAAGATTGTGAAGGGGTTGGATCGGGTGGATGCGGGGAGGATGTTCCCGATGATGGGTGAAACTAGAACTAGGGGGCATAGTCTTAGAATAAGGGGCTGCTCTTTCAAAACTGAGATGAGGAGGAGCTACTTCACTCAGAGGGTGGTAGGTCCATGGAATATGCTGCCCCAAAAAGCTGTAGAAGCTACATCATTACATAAATTTAAAACAGAAATAGACAGTTTCCTAGAAGTAAAGGGAATTAAGGGTTATGGGGAGCGGGCAGGAATTTGGACATGAGTCTAGGTTCGGATCGGTCATGGCCCTGTGGGTAGCGGAGCGGGCCCAGGGGCCGTGTAGCCTGATCCTGCTCCTATTTCGTGTGTCTAATTCTGTTAGATTCAGGAGATGGTTCTGTGATAGTAGATTGGCGGTTAGGATCAGATCAGCCATGATCTTATTGAATGGCGGAGCAGGCTCGAGGGGCCGATTGGCCTACTCCTGCTCCTATTTCTTATGTTCTTATGATTGCACAGTGTTCACTTCCATTCGCAATGCCTCAGATAATGAAGCCGTCCATGCCTGCATGCAGCAAGACCTGGACAACATTCAGGCTTGGCCTGATAAGTGGCAAGGGACATTCACGCCACACAATTGCCAGGCAATGACTATCTCCAACAAGGGAGAGTCTAACCACCTCCCTTTGATATTCAATGGCATACTATTCCCCACCATCCTGGGGGTCACCATTGACCAGAAACTTAACTGGACCAGCCACATAAATACTGTGGCTACAATAGCAGGTCAGAGGCTGGGTATTCTGCAGCGAGTGACTCACCTCCTGACTCCCCAAATCCTTTCCACTGTCTACAAGGCACAAATCAGGAGTTTGATGGAATACTCTCCACTTGCCTGGATGGGTGCAGCTCTTCCAACACTGAAGAAGCTCGACACCATCCAGGACAAAGCAGCCCGCTTGATTGGCACCCCATCCACCACCTTAAACATTCACTCCCTCCACCACCGGCGTACCGTGGCTGCAGTATGTGCCATCTACAAGTGTGAAGGAAAAGCCATGATTCAGAGAAATACACGATACCATGAACAAATTTCTAATATTATTAATACATGATATGCTGGGTTTAAAAATCTAAAGCCTCAGAGACACAAGCTGTAAAACCTCAGAGACATAGGGCTAGATTTTCAGTTGCTTGCGCCAGCAGTTAGCGCCTTAAGAGAAGTGATTTCCGGGCGCTATGCGTGTAGCGCCCGGGCGCAGCGCAGTTTGCGCCCCGCCCCAAATTAAGTTGCCCGTTAGCGCCGGCGCAAAGTTTAGCGCCCGCCCGGATGCGCGCGCAGAAAATGACGTCACATCCTCGTGCAACGCCCTTTGGCCGCCCCGATTGCAAACTTCAGTCGGACCGCCCCATTGTGCGGCGGGCGGCCGGAGCGTTTGGAAAAAGGAACGCAACACAACCAGCGCGGGCCCCGGGGGGCGCTAATTAAAGGGAACGTCCTCTCCAGTATAAAGGCCATCCTTTTTTCTGAAAACAGTCTTGTGCAACGCATTTCTGGAGACACAACAAGGAGGATAGCTAACTGGTTTCAAGCAGCAAGAGCCAGGTATTTTTGGACTCAGGCAATAGCGCTGCAAGTGGCCATTTGGAAATTAGACTGTTTGCCAGGATTTGATGGGGGTTGCATGGGGTGCCAACGCGGAGCTGCAGCTCCATGTCCGTAGGGCTCGCAGACGCATTGTGAGAGGGGCAGCCCTGGCTAGAGGCAGAGGGGGCTACAGGCGTCGGCCACGTAGGCCTTACCCAGTCAGGCTATACCGCCAGCAGCGCTCCTACCTAAACATGAGTGCCACGCGATGTGTTAAAAGGCTCCGATTCCGAAAGGGGGTGATTGCAGAGATCTGCCACCTGCTTCGCCGAGATCTGCGGCCAAAGCTCAGGTGCAGGACGTCTCTGTCGGTGGAAGTGAAGGTGACGGTGGCATTGAACTTCTATGCCACCGGCTCCTTCCAATACGCTGCTGGGGACATAGCAAACATCTCCCAGTACGGCGCGCATCGCTGCATCCGCCAGGTGACCGAAGCACTGTTCAGAAGGAGAAGCCAATTCATCTCCTTCCCCATGGCCCTGGAGAGCCAGCATCAGCGCGCATTGGGATTTTCCAGACTCGGGGAATTCCCCTTGGTGCAGGGCGCCATTGACTGTACGCATGTGGCTTTGTGGGCCCCTCTGGAGCATGGCGAGCAGTATCGCAACAGGAAGGGCTACCATTCTCTGAATGTGCAGCTGGTCTGTGACCACAAGCAGCGCATCATGGCAGTCAATGCCAGCTTCCCAGGCAGCAGCCACGATGCCTTTATCCTGCGGCAGAGTACTGTGCATGACATGTTCCAGGCACAGCCTCCCCCAAGAGGATGGCTACTCGGGGACAAAGGCTATCCTTTGTGCACCTGGCTCATGACCCCGCTCCGCGCGCCCAGGACCGCTGCTGAAGAGGCCTACAACGAGAGCCATCAAACCACCCGCAACATCATCGAGCTAACTATTGGGGTCCTCAAGCAGCGGTTCCGCTGCCTTGATCGCTCCGGAGGAGCTCTCCAGTATTCGCCGGACCGGGTCTCCCAATTTGTGGTGGTTTGCTGCATGCTACACAACCTGGCTATCCGCAGGACTCAGGCACTGCCACCTGACGTTGGACCAGCACCTCAGGAGGAGGAGCAGGAGGAGCATGAGGAGGAGGAGGAGGAGGAGGAGGAGGAGCAGGAGTACGTTCCCAGGAGGGAGCGACCAGGGCCAAGGGCCGCACGACGCCACCTTATTACACGGTACTTCTAAGCCCCCTGTCAGGGAATGGCCAGGGGCCATGAGGGAAGATGAATGCAGCCGCTCCGCAAGCCCTCAGCCGGCGAAGCCAACAAACACTAAGAAGAACAACCATGGAGACTGCATGAATAAAGATAATTTTTTATTAAACAAAAATGAAAAGCCCTTCCCACATGAATCCCCAAAAACAATAAACGGGCCCCACAAAAAGCCCAACAAACGACTCACTCCCACAAACTGGGGAGGAGCCACTCCACCTTTATTGAAACCGGGCCTCAACGTCGGCCTAACGCAAAAAAAAAGCCCTCCAAAAGCACAACCATGGGCAAAATAAAGATGGCCACCGCCATATTAAAGGAAAGCTGGCCACACCCTCTACTGAGTGGCCCGCGAGGGCGAGACCTTGGCCAGCATTTTGCCTCCCCTGCCCTGCCTGCTGCTCCTTCGCAAGCTCTGCCCAGTGGCTGCTGCGAGGCTGGGGGAAGGCGCCTGAGGCTCAGATGCCCTTCCGCCAGATGCCGCTGGGGGGCGGCCTACATGGCGTTTGGGCCTCGAGGGGCCGTCTCCTGAGTGGCACACCTGAGCCTGGCCACCATCAGCTGCAGCCGCTTGCCCTTGACGCCCCAGAGGGGGAATGGCGGCGACGGATGGCGCAATGTGGGCCAGCTGGCGTCTGGGATGCGCTGGCTGGTGCTGTGGCGCGGTGGCACTCGGCCGGGCCCGCACTGCAGGATCCGCAGCAATCAGCCGACGGCCGGCTTGCTGGGATGGTCCAGCGCGGCGCCTGCCCTGGCGATGCCTGCCTGAGACAGCGCGTGTGGCAGCAGTGAGTGGCCCTGTGGTCCTGGTGTGCGCGCGCATCACATCCGCCAGGGTCTTGACGGCATCAGTTAGCATGCGGCCAGTCGCGGCAGTTGCTGCCCCGAACTCGCGCACACTGGTCGCCAGCGACTCGATGGCCTCAGGCATGCGCCCCACCACGCTCATGAGCTCCGTGTGGCGCCGGTCCGAGTCGTCGGCCATCTGATCGAGCTTCCGCACCTCCTCCGAAGTGAAGGTGTCCGGACTGGAGTCGCGACTCTCCCGCTGGGGAGGAGGGGGCCGAACTAGGGGACCCTTGCCGCGTTGGTGACGGCGAGTGTGCCGAGCAGCAGCACTCCCCTCTGATCCTTCCCCCCTTTGGGGGGAAGGCCGCGGGCCACGCGCACGGCTGCTGGGTGGCTGGACGCCACTGGTCCCAGAAGCTGCATTGCCCTGCGACAGTTCCTCCAGGCACTCGTCCAGTGAGGAGGTGTCGAGCATTTCCTCCTCTCCTGCGGGACGTGACTGTTCCCCCGAAGGTCCGGCTTGCTCCTCCTCCTCCTCCTGGTTGGAGGTGCTGTCACTGGCAGCCTCAGGGTCCTGGTCGTCACCAGCTGAAAGCAGGAATGCACAAGAGTAGCTTCAGAGTGAGGAGACGGCGTCAGCGAGGGAGTTAGGACTGGTGGGATTCAGCGCATTGGTGGGACAGTGGCAAAGGAGGTAGCTCGGATGGGCCAGTGCGACGCGAGAGGGCCAAAAGGCGAGGTCCTTACCATTGCCGGGCAGTGGAGGGTCGGATACACCGCACGCTGTGGGGACAATCACACGTGCTCCCATGAGCACACACACGCGCTCCTCCAGCCGAGTGAGCTTCTGCAGCTTGGCGCGGCCACCCCTGGCACGGGCCTGGCGATTAAACGCTACTTTAGCCTGCAAGAGAAAGGACGGGCTGTAAGTGCGCAGTGAAGCCCTGATGTAGTGTGCACTGCCTCCCATGGTGGAATAGCTTGGACAGAGTGAAGCCCTGATGTAGTGTGCACTGCCTCCCATGGTGGAATAGCTTGGACAGAGTGAAGCCCTGATGTAGTGTGCACTGCCTCCCATGGTGGAATAGCTTGGACAGAGTGAAGCCCTGATGTAGTGTGCACTGCCTCCCATGGTGGAATAGCTTGGACAGAGTGAAGCCCTGATGTACTGTCCACTGCCTCCCATGGTGGAATAGCTTGGACAGAGTGAAGCCCTGATGTACTGTCCACTGCCTCCCATGGTGGAATAGCTTGGCCAAAGTGTAGAGTGCCGAATGGCCATTTGATGCTCATGACTGTCCCAATGCTGCTGGCTGAGGGCTGGCCAAAAGGACTTTCAGGTCCCTTTGCCCATCATGTCAGGTGTACATGCAAGAATGAGGAGGAGACTGGAAAGGCTACTCACCCTCACAATCCTGGTCAGATCGTTGTATTTCTTACGGCATTGTGTGTGGGTCCTGGGGGCCTCGCCGGTGAACGTCACCCTCTGGGCGATCTGCTTCCAGGCTTTGGTGTAGTCGTGGTGGGTTGGATTCCTCCCACTGTCTGGAAACAAGATCTTGCGCCTCACCTCCAGAGCTGTGACCATTATGTCCAGATCACCCTCTGAGAAGCGCAGGGCACGCTGACGGGCCTTCTCTGGCGTTGCCATGACTCCCTGGGGCTGAGCAGTAGTGTTGAGGCCTCTTTGCAAGGCTGCAGTGTGCAGGGCGTGGCAGCAGACCAATTCGTCCCTTCCCCCTTTAAGAGCTGGTCGGCACCACGGGGTCTGCTGTCAGTGCAAAAATGACCGCACCCGTGCTGCGCCCCGCCTGGGCGCTATCCCTCTGGACCGCCGGCTTAGCGCCTAAAGAGAGTAGTGGAACGCCTCTTTTAGCGCTCCACCAACCTCTTAGGGCGAAGCCACTGAATTCCCGGCAACGGGGCGCTACTTTGGGGCGGGCGCTAACTTCGGGCGGGCGCTAAGGTTAGCGCCCCAAAACTGCCTATACTGAAAATCTAGCCCATTGGCTGTAAACAGAGAACAGGCTTCTGAGATAAAGATCAGTTGATAACAAAGTTGTAAACAAGCTTTGAAATGGGAATTAGTTAAATATACTAAAACAATGAAAGATTGAAGAAAACCATTGGCGCTTCCGAAAGGTCTACGGTTTGCAACGAACACAATGAGAAGGCCCAGTTTAAAGTGTTAAGAGCTAACACGTAAAACAGAAACACAAACATTAAAAGAGGCATGTGCCTTTGAAAACATGACTTCAAGTAAAAGAAACACCTGCTGGTCAAATAGTTTTATGTTAAACTTGGATGACAGGAAACACGTTTAAATATGCAACCAATTGAGATAGCTAGAAATGCATGAAACACTCTGGCCAAAGTGTCTTTAATTTAGACATAGTAAAAACCATACCCACAAGGACACTTTGAAGAAAATGACTTCAATAGATACACCAAGCAATTGCATTGTGTCTGTATTGAACTTGGAGCAGCACGGAGTCACAATGTCTGGTAAAAACCAGCAAAGCCAATATTAAGAATTGAATGAAAGCATTTTGTAGGAATGGCATCTAACAGAAACCATAGCTGTCATTGTTTTTATGATGGTTTTTGGAACACCTAAAGGTAGAGATATAATTATGCATGCAATAATTGAATAGACAGTAAGAATAGAAAGCATTCGAAAGAGGTATCAATAAAGACAATTAGCTGACATCAGCAGAGAACATCAAAGAAGAAACCACTGCCAAAAGGGTATAAAAATAAGACATTTTCAACAGAAAGGCAGAACTCGCTGAACGGGCAAAGCATTTCTCAACTCTTCAGAGGCAGGAGTTTGACTATGAGTCATGGGAAGTCAAAGTGAATGATTTTGGTGGATGTTCTGGATTAGAAATAAGTAAGAAATAAGCAATGTAACGAAGTAAACATTTGAGAATAAGGATCACTGAGAAATAAGAAATGTAAGCGAATTGTATTTTGAATTGTTAATGTTACGGCTGATTCAACAGATGTTAACTGAAAGTCGGCTCTTAAATAAAACGATATATTTTTTGAATTGTCTCAAAGAGTAATTCTGTATAAACTCATGAACCCAAATTCCATACACTCTTTTGTAAGGAGTTGCAGAATTCTGGGGGGTATTCCGGACCCTCATAATATCCAGAAGGTTACAGTCTAGTTCAACTTATTAAAAGTACTATCTGGAGGACGGTAATGTCAGTCGTTCCTTTCCTTTTGGGAGAGATAGTCTGAACTTTTAGACCCATTTAAGCATCTTATGGAATTCGGCTATCTCTAACTTAAGTTGAGGATGAACATCTGGGGAATACGCTTGATCTGGGATAGCCCAAAAGGGCTAGGACTGTAATTATCCCTTCACAAGATGCACTGCAGCAACTCGCCAAGGCTTCTTCGGCAGCACCTCCCAAACCCACAAACTCTACCACCTAGAAGGACAAGGGCAGCAGACGCATGGGAACACTAGCACCTCCAAGTTCCCCTCCAAATCACACACCATCCTGACTTGGAAGTATATCGCCATTCCTTCATCATTGCGGGGTCAAAATCCTGGAACTCGCTACCTAACAGCACTGTGGGACTACAGTGGTTCAAGAAGGTGGCTCACCAGCACCTTCTCAAGGGCAGTTAGGGATGGGCAATAAATGCTGCCTTTGCCAGCAACACCCGCATCCCATGAATAAATAAAAAAAAACAACAATTTGCAATTATATAGTGCCTATAACATAGTAAAACATCAGAAGGCGCTTCACAGGAGTATTATCAAACACATTTTGACACCAAGCCACATAGGGAGATATTAGGACAGATGACCAAAAGCTTGGTCAAAGATGTAGGTTTTAAGGAGAGAGGTAGCGAGGCGGAGAGGTTTAGGCAGGGAAATCCAGAGCTGAGGGTTTAGGCAGCTGAATGTATGGCCGACGATGTTGGAGCGATTAAAATCGTGGATGCGCAAGAGGACACAATTGGAGGAGTGCAGGTATTCCGGAGGGTTATATGGCTGGAGAAGGTTAGAGTGACAGGGAGGGGTGAGGTCATAGAGGAATTTGAAAAGAAAGATGTGAATTTTAGAATGGCCTCCTTCTGTGCCGTAAATTTCTATGGTGCTATGATTCTATGATGTTACCGTCAATGACAAGCATTCCCCATTAGGCACAACGATGGGTGTACAAGCTCTATGTTGCACAGCTGCTCTGTGCTGGTGATGGGAGCTATGTGGATTGAAGTGGCATCAGTATTGGGAAAAAACTCTTAAAGCAGAATCATTTGCTTAAAGCAAGAACTTGCACTTCTACAATGCCTTTCACATCCGCAGAACATCCAATAAGGACTTTGATGTGTAGTCGTTGTCATCCTGTCACAGCCAATTTACATCAGTAAGGTCCCATGAACAGTAAATGAATGAATCACCAGTTAACCTGTTTTAGTGGTGCTGGTTGAGGGGTGACTATTAACAAGGACACTGGGAGAACTCCAGAAAAATATTGGTGGGGTCTTTTATACTTATCTGGGCATCCAGACGGGACCTCTGTTTTAATGTCTTAGTACTTCCTGAAATATCAATCTAGATTATATTCTCAAGTCCTAGCAGTGGGGCTTGACCCCGCAGCCATCTGATTCAGAGATGCAAGCCCTACCACTGAGCCAAGCTGACATCTTAAGGAAAAGCTATTCAAAAAGGGTAAAGCAATCAACTAGCCTGTCAACCAGTACTTATACTACAAATACCTTGCCTCAGTATTTACCAGAGTGACTAACGGGGTGAACATGACATTAGAAGAAAAGATCAAAAAAGATATAAAGACATTTAAGATAGAATAGAGGGAAATAAACTGGTCCAACTTAGAGGGCATAAAATCCTGGGTCTGGATAGATTGCATCCATGCATAATAAAATAAGCTAAGGAAGAGATAGCAGAGCCGCTATTCTATATCTATATATATATATACTATATCTATCTATAGATAGATAGATATATATAAATCATCAGAAAAGGAAATAGTGCCAGAGGACTGGCGGACAGCTAATGTTATATCTATATTTAAAAAAGGAGATGGAACAAGCCCAGGGAACTATAGACCAGTTAACTTAATGTCGGTGGTAGGAAAGATAATAGAATCTTTACTGAAAGATGTAATAGAAAAACATCTAGAAACCAAAAATATAATGAAGAATAGTCAGCACGGGTTCCTAAAGGGGAGGTCAAGCTTGAACAATCTTATTGAATTCTTTGAAGAAGGAACAGAAAGAGTAGATAAAGATAATGCAATAGATGTAATATACTGGAATCTTCAAAAGGCCTTCAATAAGGTACCGCTTAGTAGATTCACGACTAAGGTAAGAACATGTGGAGTCAGGGGGCAAGTAGCAGAATGGAGAGCAAACTGGCTGCAGAACAGAAAACAGAGAGCAGGGGTTAAAGGTAATTACTCAGACTGCTGGAAGGTGGGAAGTGGTGTTCCACAAGGAGCATTGCTGGGACCACTGCTGTTCACCATTTACATAAACAATTTGGACTTGGGAATCGGAAGTACAATTTCAAAATTTGCAGATGACACCAAATTGGGGTATAGTTAATACCGAGGAAGACTGCAACAAAATACAAGAAAAGGGGGGAAAAATTCGGTACCTTAGCACCTCCCGTTAGCACCAGCAGATGGCAGTAACGGGGCACTGATGCAGTGGTGTCGGGGTGAGGCGAATCTCACACCACATAGCAAATACGGCCCCCCCCCCCCCGTTGTGCTGCCGGTACGAGGTACTGCCGGGGACGTCAACACTAGGCAGATCATAACATCAGTGACGCTCACTGGCTGCCCGATCTGGAAAAATCATTGTCGCCACTTACCTTAGCACCTTGACCAGACAGCAACAGGGTGAACTGGCGTACAGCTGCAGGAAGCTGGCTCCAGCGATGTTATTTAAGGCATCAGCATTAATGACTCCCAGCTGTCAGGGCAGGTTAGTTTCAGTGATTTTTTGTCAGTTTCAGCCACTGAACAGTTTCTATGAGTAATTTTAAGCTTCTTTTGTATCAGCAGTCTTCTGGCAAGTGCAAAGTGGCTACATTTATTGTTCAAAGATTCAAACTGCTACACTTGGCAACATTAATGGGGGCTGTACTGGCATGCCAGCTTGCCCTCCAGGATCTATGGTGGAGGGAGCATAGGAAGCGAGAAATGCGGGACCATGTGCGCAGAGGGATGAGGAGGGACAGCAGGGCTCTCACCGGGAGGCCTTATCCTCCGAGGGTATTCCAACAGCACTTCTCCTACCTTTAATTAAGCGAGAAGCAGTGTATTAGATGGCTCTGCATTGCTAAGGTGGTGGTCACAGAACTCTGCCACCTCTTCCAAACAGACCTCCAGCCTCAACCATGATGACTTAAAACCCAGATCCCTTTTGCTCACCACGTCCCTATCACACCATCCCTGTGTCATGCCATATCACAGCGTCCTCCTGGGTGCAAAGGTGAAATGAGAGAGACCACAAAATATTGCAAACTCCATTAATAAATTTATGCATAAGCATATCACACATATCACATTCATTCTAATAACTAATGACCCTTGCACCTGCCATAGTTGAATAGTTCTCTTTGTGTGCAAGGTGTGAGATGTGGGTGTGAGTGTTGATAGGTAGAGATTGTTGGTGGGTGAGTGCTGGGGGTCTGGTGCTTTGGGCAGTGTGTGAAGCCTGTGGTACAGCTGGTGGTATGTAACATTTATTGAAGCATTCAATCACCCTGACCACCCGACTGAGGTGGATCTGCAATGAGCACACCTGCTTCAGTCCTCCGGCTCCTTCTCCTTGTTGTGCTTCTCCTTGCTGAGGCAGCTGCACAGCCAGCAATGCTGAGAATGAGGTGCTGCAGAATCAATGAGCCTCCCCTTTAAGTACTGGGAAAAGCTTGTGGCAATAATGGCCTAGAAATTGAGTGGGCTTAGTGCCCAATTAGTGGCGCTAGAGGGCCTTGCGCTGGACTTATAGCCGTTTTGCAAATTGACTTGGGCCTTACCATCGGCGTTAGCTGGTAGCGCTGCGCCGGCACCGATGACATCATCGGTGTGCGCAGCGTCCCGGTTGCCGTGGTAACCCGGCCCCAAGCCCAAATTCAGTTGCGCCCGCCTCGCCCGTGGCAGGCGCAACTAACGAATGTGAAAAGTGTTCTTACACGCCTTTGCGCTGGCGCATAAAGGGGGAGCGGCGGCCGGCCACGTTCCCGGCGGCCGCCTGCCCGCACCTCCCTTCCCGGACTCCTGCATCACCCCCCCCGCGGCCCTGATGAGTGTGTGCTGCGAGCCCGGCACTTCCCCGAGGTGCCGGGCTCAGATGTCGGGGGAATCCGCCGGACAGTTGTCGGCTGCAGGCAGCTCCTCCTTAACAGAAGGAGGAGGCCTGCAGTTCCCCAGCCTGCCGCACCGCATCGGGTGCCGCAGCGGGGGATTAGCGCCGGGAAACCCAATTCAACGCCCGTTTTCAGGCGCTAAAACCCTCCTTTAGCGCCCGCCGCCGTCTGGGGCCGGCGCAACCGAATTTTCGTCGGGCGCTGCCGCATTAACGCTGGCGCAAAATTTCTGGCGCTACAGCCCTGGCGAGCCCACAACCCAATTTCTAGGCCAATGAGTTGCGATTAGACTGCACCCGATATTGGTCCACTCTTTGAGTGTAACGTCACTGAGCTAGGCCTTTAAGACTTGAATTAGCACCCCAATCATTTCTTTGAGCAATGAGAATTAATTTTGCGTGCAGCCTAAAGCATTAGCACCTAGCGCTAATTCTCAAACTTTTCTAATGATGCCGTTCATTCCTGGGCTATAATGAATTTCTAGCCCTTAAGGTTAATAAACTTGCAGAATGGGCGTAAATGTCAAATTAATTTCAATATAGACAAGTGTGAGGTGGTGCATTTTGGTAGGAAGAATTAAGGCACCACATATTGCTTGGAAAGTAAGAGTCTGAATAGAATGGAGGAGCAAAGGGACCTAGGGGTACAGGTTCACAAATCAATAAAAGTAGCGACGCAGGTGAAAAAGGCCATAAAAAGTGCAAACAAAGCACTGGGGTTCATTTCTAGAGGAATAGAATTGAAAAGCAGCGAAGTTATGATAAACTTGTATAGAACCTTGGTTAGACCACACTTAGAGTACCGTGCACATTTCTGGTCTCCATATTACAAAAAGAATATAGATACACTGGGGAAGTTGCTGGCCTACTTCCCCACTGACAAAGCTTATTACAGATTTTCTCAGCCCCAAGGAGGCGGGTATGGAGCCGGGAAAATGGCAGAATTTGGGTGTGTGTAGCAAACCCGCCCCCAACCCGCCTCCATGCCATCTTCCCAAGAGGTGGGTAGCTGTCCCGCGCCGGGTCCCGTCTCCTTGGAGGCGGGAAGGGATTAAAGCCTATTAACTGCCTGTTAACAGGTAGGTAACAGGCAGAAAATAGGATTATCCTGTTTTTGTCCTCACAAGTGCGGGCTTCCCGACAGCACTAAAACCCGCCAGCTCAGCGAGGCGAGTACTGGGTCTGCGGAGGTCGGGGGGGTGCAAAAGTGTGATGTGAAGGTAAGTGATGGGTGCAAGAGTGTAGAGGTGAGTATCTGAGGTAAGTTCTAAGGCCTAGAAATTGGGTATAGCCCCGCTTGGGGCGTTAGAATTGGCGCAGCGCAAAGTTTATAGCCAGACACAACTTATCGCCACCTGGCGCGATATTGGGTTGCATCGCCCCTAAAGATGATTGAGGCGCGAATTCAGGCATTACACGGGACTCCTAAGGCGCTAAACTTCCAGCGCAACCCAATATCGGAGCGGACGGGTGCAGCGCAGGTGCTCTCAATTACCGATGACCACGAGACTTCCAGGCGCCGGCCAGCTCTTAAAGGGGTGGGTCAGTCAGCTTCAGCATCCACACTCTTCACCTTGCAGGCCTCAGAATCGGCGCAGGCCCTTCTCTGGCGCTAAAAACTTGGAGCAGATGGAGAAGGTGAGACAGAGAGCAGGGCGCTTCACCAATGAGGCTCTGGAGCAATTGGTGGCTGCAGTGGAGCGCCGGCGAGATGTTCTCTACCCAGACAATGGCAGGAGGCCAAATCATAAGGACTATCGATGAGCTTGGAGGGATGTATGCCAGAGGGTCAATTCCAGCAGCATGGTGACCAGGAGCCCTGTCCAATGCAGAAAGAAATTCAACGACCTCACTCGGGTCGTGAGGGTGGGTGTTGTTTCTGCAAACTTCTGCATCCCTTCATTTGCACCTGACTTTATGGCTACAGGGTGGCCTGTGCCCCATTGGCCATCTGCCAGCAAGCACCCATGGCCCTTTCTGGGCACACACATGCACATTTGACTCAAGGCATCATGTAAGGGCTCTTGCACCATGGGGGGCATGAGATGATCACTCAGGGCATCATGTAAGGGCTCTCCCACCATGGGGGGCATGAGATGATCACTCAGGGCATCAGGTAACATAACTTCCCCTCCTTTCCCCTGCAGTCCAAGCTGGCGAGGATTGGCAAAGACCAGCTTCGCACCGGTGGAGGACCTCCACAAGTGGTCTCTCTCAAGGATCTCGAGGAGAGAGTCCACCAGATTCTTGGAGGACGTCTGAGTGGTCCTGTAACCAATGCAGCTGCCGACCCCATTGTTGCCAGCGATGGTAAGGTTCTCACCTTTTACAACTGTCTCCTTCCACTTGTTCCCCCCGCCAGCATGCTTTCGCACTGTGGACCCATGTCATAGCCCTGCCGCAATCTGGCATCCCTTGCTGCCAAGCTGTGCTTTTGCTAAAGCCACTCTTCCACCTCCCTGCTTTCAGATGCTGCATCACCAGCTCGGGAGCCGGGCCCTCAAGCTGCCAGTGCCAGTGCCTCCAAAGGCTCAATGAGAAAAGTACTGTCCAACAGAAGGTCAGCAACTCTCTCCAGCAACGATCAGAATGGCCAGCCCAAATGGCTGCAGCTTTTATACTAGTGCTGTCCCCTTTAAATAGCGCCCCCCGAGTCCGAGAAGGGCCTGGGAACGCTCCATCCAACTGTCACTAATAGCGCCAGGCGGAAAGGTTGCGGGCGCCACCGAATATCCGGTCCGGGGCGCCAAAAAGGCGTTGCACACTGAAATGACGTCATGATCTGCCTGCGCCCGCGGGCGAGCGCAAAGAGTTAGCGCCGGCGCTAAAAGGATGCTATATTCACTGCGCCCGCCTGAAAATTGGGTAACGCCCCAATTCTCGGGCTCTTTAGGCGCTAATCGCTGGCACTACCAAGCGAATTTCTAGGCCTAAGTGTTTTTCAAAGTGTACTTACCTTTGTTTCTTTCTGCAGGCTTCAGTCAGTTTCTTTATGGAGAGTCTTGCACCTTGTAATGTTATCTTAGTAACGTAATTACGAGTCTCACAAGCAGTTGTTGAGGAGAACCATTTTATTCAGTCCTGCTTCTGTGTCTCCCAGTACAGTCTGAAAGCATGGCCAAGGTGGCATCGGATCCCACCCCCGGATATGACATCAGCTGTCAACCAGCTGTCAATCAAACCCCCGCTGTCCTTACAACAGCTACGGTTATCCTTACATCTTCCCCCTTCAATGAAGACATAACACAGTAACAACATAACATAACATAACACATAGAACTTGTTAGCATCATATAGAACCAGTCAGTGTAACTAATTGCAGGTAGGTATAAACTTTACCCACACCCATGAGTCCATTAACTGTTTACAGTCTTATCAATCCCTGTCTACAGGTCAAGTTTAACTACAGGCTTTCTGGTGCGCTGTGACCTGTGTGGCTGGACGGGTGTTTGCTGAACCACCCCAGTTGTACCCACATTATCACTATTGTGTCCTTCGTCTCTTTGTGGCATTTCCCTCATCTCGTCTCTTTGTGGCATTTCCCTCATCTCGTCTCTTTGTGGCATTTCCCTCATCTCGTCATCCTCTCCATCCTCCTGAGGCTGAAAGGTCTCTGTGGTTTTCAGTAGGTGCCTCCTGTTTCTGCGAAGCACATTGCCGTTCTCTGTCATGACACTGTATGACCTGGGGGCGACCTGTTGTAGAACTGTGGCTCTTGTAGGCCATGACTCAGGCCCTTCAATGCGGACTATATCCTTCTCCTGTAGCGGCACTAGTGTAGTGGCTGTGCGGTCATGAAGTGTTTTTTGTTTCTGTTGTAGCTTACGAGCCTTGTCTGCCCACACCTCATCTCTGTGGTCAGGTGTGACATAACTGGGAAGTCGTGTACCGATTTTCCGACCCAGTAAGAGCTCAGCTGGAGACTTGCCACTTGCTAGCGGGCCCGCCCTGTACGATGTCAGGGCCAGATATGGGTCAGTGTTGCTGTGTGCTGCTTTCTTTAATAGTCTTTTCACAATCTGTACCCCCTTCTCCGCCTTTCCATTAGCCTGAGGATAGAGCGGGCTGGAGGTTACATGATTAAACTCATACTCTGAAGCAAATAACTGAAACTCATGACTGGCATAAGGAGGGCCATTATCAGAGACCAGGGTTAGAGGGATGCCCTGCCTGGCAAAGATTGACTTCAGGTGAGTTATCACAGCTCTTGATGTAGTACTGGACAAGAGAGCAATCTCCGGTTAATTGGAATAATAATCAATAACTAACAAATAGTCTTTTCCTTCATAGTGAAATATATCAGTTCCGACCTTTTCCCAAGGTTGTGATGGGAGCTCTGTGGTAATGAGGGGCTCTTTTGTTTGCTTGTAGTGATACTCCTGACATGTAGCACACTCGCTGATCAACTGGTCAATATCAGAGTTCATGTTTGGCCAGTAGAGTGCCTCACATGCTCTC
Source organism: Somniosus microcephalus (assembly GCF_052327205.1). NCBI lineage: Eukaryota > Metazoa > Chordata > Chondrichthyes > Squaliformes > Somniosidae > Somniosus > Somniosus microcephalus. The sequence continues at coordinate 146,542,800 of NC_140992.1, read as the reverse complement.
CTTTTTGACCTTTCTGCACCCAGATGCTCTTCATGTATCCTGTTGAGCATTTCTCGTCGCATAGAGGTGGGCACTACTATCCTGTCACACTTAAGCAGTAATCCATTGACCACAGAGAGCTCAGACTGAATTTGATAATATTGTTTACATGACCCTTTCTTCCAGCCCTCTTGAAGATTTCTCATTACTTTACTCAGGACTGGGTCCTTTGATGTCTCTGTGATTATCACTGGTAGTTTCTCCTGTGTGGCGGGCAATGCTGCGTAGACCATATCCACATGAAGAGCCACATCCTCTTCTGTTTCACTGTTTTGTGTGGCATACGGTGCAGCCCTGGATAGTGTGTCTGCAATGAACATTTGTGTCCCTGGCACATATGTTAGCTCAAAATCGTAACGTTGAAGTCTCGTCATTAGGCGTTGTATCCGTGGTGACGTTGCACAGATTCTTCTTTGTGATCCCTAGCAGTGACTTATGGTCCATTTCTAGGATAACCTTGGGAAGACCATAGATGTACCCAAATGCCAAGCCAAGGCACTCCTTCTCGATCTGTGTGTACCGGCACTCTGTAGCCGTCATGGAGCGTGACGCATACGCCACTGGTCGCCATTCTCCTTCATCTTCCTGTAGAAGGACAGACCCTAATCCATTCTTAGAGGCATCTGTGGACACTTTTGTCCTCTTTTTAGGGCAGAAGAACTTCAGTAGGGGTTCACTTGCTAGAATGTGTAGCAGCCCCTTCCATTCTCTCTCATGTTCATGTCCTCATTGGAACTCTGTCTCTTGGTGCAGCAGTTTTCTCAGATGAACAGTTTTCTCTGCTAGATTTGGAATGAATTTCCTAGGTAGTTAACCATGCCAAGGGCCCGCTGAACCCCTTTCTTGTCCTTTGGTTTCTCCATGTCATGTATAGCCTTTACCTTTGACTTGTCTGGCTGAATCCCCTCTGTAGAGATCTTGTCTCCGAGGAATGTGATTTCATTGACACTGAACTGACATTTGTCTTTATTTAGTTTGAGCCCATACTGCTGTATTCTCTGAAGTGTTTTCTCCAGTCTGGTGTTGTGCTCCCCTTGAGTGGAGCCCCATACTACCAGATCATCCACGTACACCCGCACTCCCTCTAGGCCCTCGATGATTTGCTCCATTGCTCTGTGAAAGATTTCTGGGGCAGAGCTAATACCAAAGGGCAGACGTTGGTAGGAGTATCGACCAAACGGGGTGTTAAAAGTGCACAGCTTAGCACTTTCTTCATCAAGTTTCAACTGCCAGAAACCATGTGAGGCGTCCATTTTGGAGAAGACTTTCGCTTCTGTCATTTCGCTGACTATTTCCTCTCTCTTTGGAATTTGGTAGTGCTCTCTTTTGATATTGGCGTTAAGGTCCTTGGGATCCATGCAGACATGCAATTTATCAGTTTTCTTTGAATTGCCGCAGACCATGGAATTTACCCAGTCAGTCGGTTCCTCAATCTTCTTTATGACAGCCAGTCCCTCCATGCGGTCTAACTCTTTCCTCAGTTTTTCACGGAGACCCACTGGAACTCTCCTGGGTGCGTGAATCACAGGTTCTGCATCCTCTCTCAGTTTGATGGAGTATGTAAAGGGCAGTGCTCCGAAACCCTGAAAGACATCTGCATATTTGTGTGCTATAGTCTCATGAGTCAGATTTGTAGTATCTTGGGGGGCACTCTGCACACAGTTCTGTTCATTGATAGTATAGATTCGTTTTACCAAGCCCAAATCCACACAGGCCTTGTCCCCCAACAATGACTCATGTCCTTCAGGCACTATAACAAAGGTCAGAGGGTGAATGTGATTTTTTACCTTAACATTCAGCCTACACGTTCCTTTTGTTTCAATGCTTTGTCCATTGTTTGCCTTCAAAGACACAGTCTTGTTCAGTATTTTAGGTCGCACTTTGAGATTCCGTGCATCACTCCAACTTATGAGGTTTGCCTTAGCCCCTGTATCTAGCTTAAAGGGAACAATGGTGCCATTTACCAGCAAGGGAGCTATCCAAACTTTAGTCTGTGGTCCTACAGAGTGCACTTCATTAGCATTGTTGCCCTGTTTTGACTCATTTTGCACCATTCCAACAAACAAATTCTCCGCTCCTGTCTCTTCAGTTGCAATAGCATGCACTGTCTTTTTACCTTCAGTTTTCTCTTCTACAAAACACATCTTGGCAAAGTGATTCCTGCCTTTACATTTTGCGGAGTTCTTCCCATAAGCAGGACACTGTCTGGCCACGTGTTTATAACTGCACCGTCTGCATTCGTAAGGCATATTCGTCTTGAACTCCATGGGCCCTCTTGTGTCCCTTTTGTGTATCACATCCACTGGCAGGTTTTTTAGCCCCAGGACGCTCTCTTCTGCTATGCTGCTCCCTTCGAATGTTTTCGTGTTCATGGCTGAGAGTTCACTAGCATGACAAATTTTCACTGCTGCATCCAAATTTAGGTCATTATCTCTAAGCATTCTCTCCCTCACCTTCTTGTTGAGTATTCCAAAAATGACTTGATCGCGTATCATCGATTCCTTCAGGTCCTTAAAGTTGCATGTTTGTGCTTTTATTTTCAAGTCTGTCAAAAAAAATCAAAGGATTCTTCTTGCTTTTGCACGCGGGAGCGAAACATGAATCTCTCATACGTTTCATTCTTTTTTGGAGTGCAGTATTCGTCGAACCGTTCTATCACCTTGTCCAGATCATTTTTATCATCTTTGGTTGCAAACGTAAATGTGTTAAACAGCTCGATTGCCTGTGAGCCAGCCACTGTTAGCAACAAAGCTACTTTACATGTTCCAGAGCTAGTCGAAGCGTCAATCGCTGTGAGGTAGAGAAGAAAGCGTTGCTTGAAGACACGCCAATTTTCATCCACATTTCCTTCTAGTTGCAGATTAGCTGGAGGTTTAATTCCTTCCATTGTTGTAGTATGTCCTTATCGTGAGTTCTATAAATCCTGATAATGTTATCATAGTAACGTAATTACGAGTCTCACAAGCAGTTGTTGAGGAGAACCATTTTATTCAGTCCTGCTTCTGTGTCTCCCAGTACAGTCTGAAAGCGTGGCAAGATGGCGTCGGATCCCGCCCCCGGATATGACATCAGCCGTCAACCAGCTGTCAATCAAACCCCTGCTTTCCTTACAACAGCTACGGTTATCCTTACACACCTCTGTATTGCAGATGAGAGATGTCCGTTGTATTCTCAGATGCAACAAACATTTCAATTCTGTGAAAGAAAGAAGGTTGATGAGGTCTTGTATGCAAGACCTCATCAAACTGCAGAGATTGTCACTGCTTGACAGCTTCACAGAGCTGTCAAACGATGATAATTCAGCTGTCAAAAACTTTTGACAGATGACACATCATACGTTGACATGCTCTGCAACCGGCTTTCCCTTAATTGGCCTGCTAAACCCGCTGGGTGAGCTTAACAAAGTCAATCAAGGGAAAATAGTATGGGTTGGCCACAACTCGATGGAGGCAGGACTGAAACCCGACAAGCAGCAGTCCCGCCTCCAACCCGCATCTATTCACAAAATCGCCCCCATTGTTGGCAAAGTCAAGTGTCAAATCACATCTGTGGCCAAAACACTCTGTAACAAGTGTCTTAATAACTTCCTCACAGCAGTAGGTCCCTTTAGAGAAGAAAAAGATTTACATGGATGATACCACAACTGAGGCTGGAATTTTCTGTACCTGGGCAGGTCGGGTGTGGGTGGTCGGTGTGGCAGGTCGCGACCCCTTTGTTGCTTTCATCCCGATGCAGAAATCGACTTTGTGCTAATGGGGCCGATTAAGCCCGCCCTGTGCATTATCCGGCCCTATTAAATGGTGCGGGCCTGAATGACTTCATAAATGACGCGTTTTTAGCTGGGATATTTAAAGGAGCCATGGCCACATTGCATTTGTAAGTTCATCTAGGAGTGTGCATGCAGCATACTGGAGGCTTTGATTGCTCCAAACACTTGGAGAGATGGCTGCACTGAGGCAGAGGGCTGCACCCAGTTTATCCGATGATTCCCTCCATGAGCTTGCAGAGGAGGTCAGAGCATGCAGGGAGGTCCTCTTCCATTTGAATGTGTAGGATTCGCAAAAGTGAACTTTATATTATAAAGGGTCGAATGGCAGAAGAGGCCATGATTTTAAAGACTATTTTAAAAGAAGCCCAGGAAAAGGGGCATACAAAATGGCCGCCAGACCCCGTGACCAACTTATTGGGACACTTTAAAATGGTTCCTGCAAATCCTCAGACAGCTTTGTGGATTCAGCCCAAAGTAAGTTCTGGAAGCCATTTCTGAGAGAACGAAACCAGACACCCACATATACATATAGATTGGATGCAGATTCAGTCAAGGTCGGCCTGTAGATAAAGGCCATCTAAATGTTGACCCAGACAAAAGGGAACAGCTTCATATTCATGAGAAGAGCATCAAGGACCCGTTAAAGACATCACCAGGACATTAAAAACAATGAAGGTCATTCCAGACCAGAGATGGCCCTTTACCGGCCATCTCAAGTATTTTAAAATATAATAAATACCCTGTTGTGCTCCCAGCCCGCCAAAATTAAAACAAAAGACTAACCTGATTTGGCACGAGATAAGGGCTTCTGGTGAGAAGTATATCTGGGAACCCAGAGGTAGAAAGAGGTCATCGAGGGAAGCATCGTGGAAAAACGGGAGGAAGCTGTTAGATCCATGATTCTGAGAGTATGATGTTTTTCAATAACCACATGGATGGTGTAACTGAACAATCAACAGGTATTTACTGGAGTAGGGTAGTCTCAAGACTGGGGTACAGAGGCATGCTCAAGGCTTATATACAGGTGTGGTCACTGCCGGTACTACAGTATACAGGAGCTGTAAAAGTAGTTCTATCTTAAAGGTACATACACTACAAGTCCTCCCCTTTTAGATTAGTAGTACCCATTGTGGTGTATGTGCCTTTAAGAGCAATTGTGGTGTATGTGCCTTTAAGAGCCCCAGGTGTGCGTAATGCCGGTAATTGCCACTTGGGCTATATAAGCCTGTGTATTGTGTATATCCTTTAGAACCCCCCCCGAGACTTGCTTAGTAAATACCTATGAACCAACTCCTGTCTTCAGTGTCTTTATCTACACACGGACACTACAGTGGCGACGAGGTGGAAACGGACTTACCTGCAATTCGGCAGCACCTCAAGGACATCGATTCCTCCAGCGTCCAGAAGACTCAAGGAAGTAATAGAAACTGTGGTTTCACCAGCTGGCCAAGCTGGTGGCAGGTACTGCGCTAATCCTTCCTGGGCGTCAGGCTGGGGCTCCAGCGTCGGGCTCTACAGCTGAGACAGGCAGCGAAATCGGAGGCAAGCAATAACGGACTGGGAGGGTGCACTCGGGAGACAGCCAGCGCGGCAAGCAGGTCAGCGTTTAGATCTCCGTCGGGAACGAGTCTCCAACAGTGAATAAACGGAAACCACAGTAAAACAGCATTGTTATCGGTAGCAGTGGCGGGAAAGCGCAGGAAGCGCCATATCGTTGCTACAGAGAGAAAAAAAAAAGCGCGGGAAGCGCCATATTTTTTTTGAAATGCCTAAGTCTGGCAATATTGATGCTTTTGATAACGAAACAGAGCCTAACTTTGGCAATATTGATGTTTTTGACAATTGGACCACATATGTAGAAAGAGTGGAGGTGTTTTGCACCGCAAATGGAATAGAAGATGAAAAAAAAGCTTCAGTGCTTCTGGATCTAATGGGCGCAGAAACATACAAGCTGTTATGCAACTTAATCACTCCAGCCGAACCGATGGACAAGAATTTTGAGGAGATTGTTGATACCCTACACTGCCAATTCGAGGCAGGACTGGCAGATTCTCTGCAAGACAAATTCATCTGCGATCCCCTAAGTGTAGAAACACAAAAAAAGGTATCTTCTGGAAAAGATTTAACACTGGACAAGGCTTTCAGTACAATAGGAGCGGCAAAGGTACAGCAAAGGCCACAGGACTTCAGCACCCATGAAATGACACGGGGTTTCGAGAGATGTTATCGCTGCGGCAGATCCAACCATGACCAGAGGGATTGCTGGTTCAAAGAAAAAGCATGCAGGCGATGCGGAAAGATGGGACACATTCCACGTGTATGCCGATCTGAAAATAAAAAATCCACTAACGGGAGAAGAATCAGTAAGGAAAAGCACAGAAAGGTACAAATGATGACGGACAGTAGCTCCAAAGACCAGAAGAGCGATAGCGGCTCCGGGAACAAGAGACTAAGCTCTCTCAAATTACATAATGTAATTGCCAATGAAGATTACCAGACCATTTGGGTTACCCTCATAATAGCAGGGTCCCCAGTTAAAATGGAGCTAGATACAGGATCAGCTCTAACCGTAATAAATCGACGAGATTACGAGAGGCTATTTTCGCATATACCTCTAAAAGACACATCCATTATCTTAAAAACATATACGGGGCAGAAAGTATACCCCAAAGGAAAAATAAAGGTGCCTGTGGTATACAATGGCAAAGAAATACAAAAGTTGTATTTATACATTCTACAAGATGGTGGTCCACCGTTGTTGGGACGTGAATGGATAAGGAAGATACGTTTAGACTGGCACTCCATTCAGGCACTGACGGTGACCAGTAAGGAAAAAAACAATGATGACATCATACCTGAACGATTAAAAGACATCTTGGCCAACGCCAAAGAAGTGTTTCAAGAGAAACTAGGAACCTTGAAAGGCATCACCGCCTCAATAAAAGTGGAAGATGCAGCAATTCCAAAAATTTTTAAGGCAAGACCGGTGCCATACGCAATACGTCCGGCAGTCGAGGCAGAGCTGGAGAATTTGGAAAAGGCAGGCGTATTATCCAAAATAGATTGGAGCGAATGGGCAACACCCATCGTTCCAGTCATGAAAAAACATTGGAAAATAACTCTGAGGAACAGAGAAAAATTCGCATCTGTGGGGACTTTAAGGTGACTGTAAACCCGGTCCTTCACACGGTACAGTATCCTCTTCTGAGGATAGAAGATATTTTCGCCTCACTATCCGGAGGATAACGTTTCACAAAAATTGACTTGGCACAGGCATATCTACAGATGGAGGTTGAGGAGACCTCTAAAAAGTATCTCACAATAAACACACACAAAGGCCTGTACCAGTACAATCGACTGGTTTTTGGAGTAGCATCAACTCCAGCTATCTGGCAAAGAGCTATGGAGCAAGTCCTGCAAGGGATTCCGGGGACTCAGTGTTACCTAGACGACATCCTTATAACAGGAGAAAACGACAACGAGCACCTTGCCAATTTGGAGCAGGTGCTCACTAGGCTGAAAGAACGGGGCCTACGAGCAAATCGCCCCAAGTGCGAATTTTTCCAAAATCAGATATCATATTGTGGCCACATAATTAATAAGGAAGGGTTGCATAAGTCACCTGAAAAAATTGAAGCAGTTATAAAAGCCCCAGCACCTGAAAATGTTTCACAATTAAGGTCATTCCTGGGATTAATAAATTACTATCATAAATTTTTACCGAACTTATCAACTATTCTACACCCTCTTAATGATCTTCTACACACAGGAGTGATTTGGAAATGGAACGAAGACTGTAAACGTGCCTTCCATAAATGTAAAGACTTAATCACATCCGAGAAAGTTTTGGCTCATTACAACCCATCACTACCAATCAGACTGGCGTGCGATGCATCCCCTTACGGCATAGGAGCGGTATTGTCCCATAGATTCCCTGATGGCTTGGAACGGCTGATAGCTTTTGCGTCACGCTCATTGAACTCAGCTGAGCGTAACTATTCCCAGATAGACAGGGAAGCACTCAGCCTGGTATGGGGAGTGAAGAAATTTAACCATTACCTACACGGACAAAAATTTACCTTGCTGACTGACCATCAACCCCTCATCTCCTTATTCAACCCTAAGAAAGGTGTCCCCATTATGACGGCACAAAGACTACAGAGGTGGTCCCTTTTTCTAGGGGCACACCAATACAACATTGAATACAAAGGGTCAAAACAGCATGGGAATGCTGATGGTTTATCGCACCTGCCGTTGCCAACGATAGAAGAGGCACCTACAGTAGACCCAGTAGAGATATTCCACTCTACCATAGTGGAATGTCTACCGGTGACAAATTCTGCCATTGAAAGGGAGACCAGAAATGACCCTACTCTCTCACGGGTCTACGGTTTAACAATGAAGGGATGGCCAGCACATGGCGAACCACTGTTGCCAGCATTCTCGCAAAGAAGAGAACAGCTGTCAGTGTGCCGAGGAACCTTGATGTGTGGATCCAGAGTGGTGATTCCACCCAAACTCCAGGATAAAGTGCTAAAGGAGCTTCACGAGGGGCATCTGGGTGGAGTGAAAATGAAGAACCTAGCTAGGGCGTTTGTATGGTGGCCAGGTATCGATGGAGACATCGAAGACATGACCAAGAGCTGCCTAGGATGCCAGAAGGTCCAAAATGCTCCGCCACAGGCCCCTCTACATCCATGGGAGTGGCCCTCATCTCCCTGGCAAAGGGTGCACATCGACTTTGCTGGTCCATTTATGGACTCAATGTTCTTAATCGCAGTTGATGCACACTCCAAGTGGCCGGAGGTAATAAAGATGTCCTCCACCACCACGGAAAAAACCATCACAGTATTAAGGACCATATTTGCCAGGAATGGGCTGCCGGAACAGATATGTTCTGATAATGGACCGCAATTTGTGTCCGAAGAATTCAGAAAGTTCTTAAAGAACAATGGGGTAAAGCACTACACGTCCGCCCCATACCATCCCGCCACCAATGGATTGGCTGAAAGGTTTGTCCAGACCTTTAAGAAGGCCATAAAGGCCATGGGTAATGAAGACATAAAACTTCAGCACAAGGTGGATAACTTCTTATTTGCATATAGGAATGCAACACATATGGTTACAAACCAAACTCCCGCCATGATGTTCTACAATAGAAACCTAAGATGCCGGCTGGATTTGGTCAAGCCCAACATCCGAAGGGACGTGGAGAACCGGCAGTTTCAGGGCATGAATGAAAGGCCAACTAGGGCCTTCCAGATAGGCCAACCGGTTTTGGCCCGGGACTACCGTACCGAGAAATGGCAGCCTGGAACTATCTGCACATGACTAGGACCACTGATGTATACCGTGGACATCGGAGAAAGCATAATAAGGCGCCATTTAAAGATAGAATGACAAAATTGCAAAAATTGTTTATACCAATCTGGCATAAAAGGAAATCTAAAAAGGTGACTCAACCGTGGATAACAGGGGAAATTAGAGACAGCATAAAATCCAAAGATAGGGCGTATAAAATAGCCAAAAAAAGCGCCAGAGCGGAAGATTGGGAACAGTTTAAGATAGAGCAAAGGAGGGCAAAGGGCATGATCAAGAGGGGCAAAATAGCTTACGAAAACAAGCTGGCGGAAAATATAAAAACTAACTCCAAAAGCTTTTATAAATATATCAAAAGGAAAAGACTGGTGAAAACCAAAGTTGGTCCATTGCAGTCAGATACGGGGGAATATATAATGGGAAATAAGGAAATGGCAGATCAACTAAATGCATACTTTGGGTCAGTCTTTACGAAGGAAGACACAAAAAACCTCCCTGGGATATCGGGAAAAATAGGGACATTGGCAAAGGAGGAACTGACGCAAATCAATATCTCTAAGGATATGGTGTTAAGGAAGCTAAAGGGATTGAAGGTGGACAAATCCCCAGGGCCTGATAACATGCATCCTAGGGTACTGAAGGAGGTGGCCCTAGAGATAGCGGATGCACTAAGGATGATTTTTCAGAATTCATTAGACTCGGGAACAGTGCCGATGGATTGGAGGGTAGCTAACGTTACCCCACTATTCAAAAAGGGGGGTAGGGAAAAAGCAGGTAATTACAGACCTGTAAGCCTTACATCAGTTGTGGGCAAAATGCTGGAGTCCATCATTAAGGATGAAATAGCGGAGCACTTAGCAAATGGGGACAGGATAGGACAGAGTCAACATGGATTTACAAAGGGTAAATCGTGCTTGACTAATCTATTGGAATTTTTTGAGGGAGTAACTGGTAGAATAGATGGGGGAGAGCCAGTAGATGTGGTGTACCTGGACTTCCAAAAGGCCTTCGATAAGGTCCCACATAAAAGATTAGCATGGAAAATTGAGGCTCATGGGATAAAGGGGAAAGTTTTGGCGTGGATAGGGAACTGGCTGTCAGATAGAAAACAGAGAGTTGGAATAAACGGCTCATTTTCTGAATGGCAGGCAGTAACAAGTGGGGTACCACAGGGATCTGTCCTGGGCCCCCAGCTGTTCACAATTTACATTAATGACCTGGATCAGGGAGTCGGATGCAGCATTTCCAAATTTGCAGACGACACTAAACTAGGAGGGGGGGTGGGCTCAGAGGAAGAGACCAGGAAGCTCCAGAGCGATTTGGACAGACTGGGCGATTGGGCGGATAAATGGCAGATGCACTATAATGTGGACAAGTGCGAAGTTATCCACCTTGGGTGCAGGAACGGGAGGGCAAATTATTATTTAAATGGCAATAGATTGGGAGAGGGGGAAGTACAGAGAGACCTGGGTGTTCTTGTACACCAGTCACTGAAGGCGAGCATGCAGGTGCAACAGGCGGTCAAGAAGGCAAACGGTATGCTGGCCTTCATAGCAAAAGGGTTAGAATACAGGAACAGGGATACCTTGCTGCAGCTGTACAGGGCACTGGTGAGACCACACCTCGAGTACTGTGTACAGTTTTGGTCGCCTCATCTGAGGAAGGATGTTCTTGCCATGGAGGGGGTGCAGCGGCGATTCACCAGGCTGATACCAGGAATGGCGGGAATGACCTATGAGGAGAGACTATGTAGTTTAGGGATGTACACACTGGAGTTTAGAAGATTGAGAGGGGACCTCATAGAAGTGTATAAAATTCTGACAGGTCTAGACAGACTGGATGCAGAAGGAATGTTTCCCTTGGCGGGTGAGAACAGAACTAGAGGACATAATTTAAGGATAAGGGCTAAACCATTTAGGACAGAGATGAGGGGGAATTTCTTCACTCAGAGAGTGGTGAACCTGTGGAACTCATTGCCACAGAGGGCAGTGTACGCCAGCTCATTAAATATATTTAAGAGGGAATTAGATATATTTCTACGGGCAAAAGGGGTTAAGGGTTACGGAGAGAAGGCGGGGACGGGATACTGAATTAAAGGATCAGCCATGATCTCATCGAATGGCGGAGCAGGCACGAAGGGCCGAATGGCCTACTCCTGCTCCTATCTTCTATGTATCTATGTATCTATGACCAAATCATCAAGTCATCCGAAAAGGGACAACCAACACCACCACGCTATACATCTAACGATGAAGTAGAGATACCCATATCTACCTCCGATCCGGTGATACTGGAACCCGATGAACCCGACACTGGCCTTCAAGCTGAATCAGCCTTACCAGAAGAACCTACTACACCACCAGAAACTACTACACCCCCGAGGCGTTATCCGGACCGAGTCAGGAAGCCTCCTGAGAGACTAACTTATAATTAATTAATACAGCAATGTATATTATTTTGCATATAACATGTAATTAATAATTACTTAAAATATGATGTACTAGTTAGCTAGAAGGGGAGGGATTGTGGTGTATGTGCCTTTAAGAGCAATTGTGGTGTATGTGCCTTTAAGAGCCCCAGGTGTGCGTAATGCCGGTAATTGCCACTTGGGCTATATAAGCCTGTGTATTGTGTATATCCTTTAGAACCCCCCCCAGACTTGCTTAGTAAATACCTATGAACCAACTCCTGTCTTCAGTGTCTTTATCTACACACGGACACTACACCCATAATATTCAAATAACAATTAACACTTTAACATGTACATTAAACAACAATAGTCCATTTATAGATTCAGTCTTTGGGGCGGCTTCCTGATCCTTTCGGGATAGCGCCTTTCCTGAGGCTCTTGTTCTTGGTGCGGAGGCGATTCTGGCCCCTTTTCGTCGGTTAGTTCATCGGTTTCCACTGCTACTGGTTCTGAGGTAGATGCTACCGGTATGTCGGGTTCATCCCCAGGTACTCGAGACATGGGGTTGACTCATTCCTGTGACGCTAAGATCTGATCGACATGGCGTCTCACAATGTTCTCCCCGACATCCACTGTGTACATTAATGGCCCTAGCCTTGTGCATATCGTTCCGGGTTGCCATTTCTCTGTTCGGTAGTCACGGGCTGATGCGCTATCAATTACTCATAAAAGACGGAGAGTTAGGAGAGTAACTAAAAGGCTTTTATTAACAAAGAACAGAGCATGCCTCTCGTGGTTGACTGGTTTCCAAGAAGGCAGGGGGCTGCAGAGCAGTCACCTTTATACCTGGGCATGTGGGTGGAGCCAGGGGCGGAGCCAGCTGAGGCATGCATAGATACAACAGTGTGCAACAACAACAACAACGGTGAACAACAATAACAGTGGTTTACCACATTCACCCCTTGTTTAAAATTGAGTCCGGTGGGGTGAAGTGTACTAAAGGTTCGTGTAAGTAAGTCTATCAGGTGGCCTTGTATGCCGTCCTGATCGTCGTGGTGGCGGCGGTGATGGTGCAGCATCCAATGTTGAATCTGGCGTCTCATTGAGTGGTTGGGTGGTCAATGACGGGTCCTGGGGCTGCGGCATGCCATCTACAGGGGTTGGGTTGTGGGTAGAGGTGGATGGCAATGGTAGTGTTTCAGGGGCACCCGAAGGTGCGAGGTCTCGTATGGAGACTGTGTCCTCCCGCCCGTCCGGGTACGCCACGTAAGCATACTGGGGGTTGGCATGGAGGAGGCTCACCCTCTCGACCAGGGGGTCCATTTTATGGGACCTCACGTGCTTCCGCAGTAGGACGGGTCCTGGAGACGTCAGCCATGTCGGTAGCGAGGTCCCCGATGTGGACTTCCTGGGGAAAGTGAACATATTTTCATTGGGGGTGGCATTGGTGGCCGTACAAAGCAGTGACCGAATGGAGTGGAGCGCCGCTGGGAGGACCTCCTGCCAGCGAGAGGTCGGAAGGCCCTTAGATTTTAAGTTTAAGAGGACGGCCTTCCAAACCGTCGCATTCTCTCTTTCCACCTGGCCATTCCCCCGGGGGTTGTAGCTGGTGGTTCTGCTTGTAGCAATACCTCTCGTGAGCAGGTACTGACGGAGTTCGTCGCTCATAAAGGATGAGCCCCGGTCGCTATGGATATAGCTAGGGAAGCCGAACAAGGCGAAAAGGTCATTCAGACCTTTAATGACCGTGGTACTGGTCATGTCTGGGCAAGGGATGGCAAACGGGAAACGGGAGTACTCATCAATTATGTTGAGGAAGTACACGTTGCGGTCAGAGGAGGGGAGGGGCCCTTTTAAATTGACGCTCAGGCGCTCGAAGGGGCGAGTGGCCTTGATCAGACTTGCTCTGTCTGGCCTATAAAAATGCGGTTTGCACTCGGCACAGATTTGGCAGTTCCTGGTCATGGTCCTGACCTCCTCGATGGAGTAGGGCAGGTTACGGGATTTGATGAAATGGAAGAACCTGGTGACCCCCGGGTGGCAGAGGTCATTGTGGAGGGTCTGCGGTCTATCAACCTGCGTGTTGGCGCATGTACCACGTGATAGGGCATCTGGGGGCTCATTGAGTTTCTCGGGCCGGTACAAGATATCGTAATTGTAGGTGGAGAGTTCAATTCTCCACCTCAAGATCTTGTCGTTCTTGATTTTTCCCCTCTGCTTATTGTTAAACATAAAAGCTACTGAACGCTGGTCAGTGAGCAGGGTAAATCGTTTTCCGGCCAGGTAATGCCTCCAATGTCGCATCGCTTCCACAATGGCCTGGGCCTCCTTTTCGACAGAGGAGTGTCGAATCTCGGGGCCCTGGAGGGTCCTTGAGAAAAAGGCCACGGGTCTCCCCGCCTGGTTAAGGGTTGCAGCTAGGGCGAAGTCGGATGCGTCGCTCTCCACTTGGAAAGGGATGGACTCATCCACTGCGTGCATTGTGGCCTTCGCAATATCTCTTTTTATGAGAGTGAAGGCTGCAAATGCCTCTGCTGTCAGGGGGAAGGAGGTGGACTTGATGAGGGGTCTGGCTTTGTCCGCATAGTTGGGTACCCACTGAGCATAGTAAGAGAAAAACCCTAGGCATCTCTTCAGTGCTTTTTGGCAGTGGGGGAGGGGGAGCTCCATAAGGGGGCGCATTCTGTTGGGGTCGGGGCCGATGACTCCGTTCTCCACTACGCAGCCAAGAATGGCGAGGCTCGTGGTGCGAAACATACATTTGTCCTTGTTGTATGTTAGATTCAGCCGCTGGGCCGTACGGAGGAATTTCTCTAGGTTAACGTCATGGTCCTGCTGGTCGTGGCCGCAGATGGTGACGTTGTCTAGATAGGGGAAGGTGGCCTGCAGCGCGTTCTGGTCAACCATTCGGTCCATCTCCCTTTGGAAGACCGAAACCCCGTTGGTGACGCCGAAGGGGACTCGGAGGAAGTGGTAGAGACGACCGTCAGCTTCAAAAGCTGTGTACTGGCGGTCCTCAGCCCTGATGGGGAGCTGGTGGTATGCCGACTTCAGATCAATCGTCGAGAACACCCGGTATTGTGCTATCTGATTGACCATGTCAGATATGCGGGGGAGTGGGTATGCATCTAGCTGGGTGTAGCGATTGATCGTCTGGCTGTAGTCAATAACTAGGCGCTGTTTTTCGCCAGTCTTCACTATCACCACTTGTGCTCGCCATGGGCTAGTGCTACCCTCAATAATCCCTTCCTTCAGGAGTCTTGCTACTTCGGATTTAATGAAGCTCCTATCCCCGGCACTGTACCGCCTGCTTTTGGTAGCGATGGGCTTACAGTCGCGGGTGAGGTTAGCGAACAAGGCGGGGGGGGAGACTTTAAGCGTGGAGAGGCTGCAAATGGTGCGCGGCGGGCGATTTAACAGCTGCTGGCTGCAGACTGTGAGTGGGGGGAGGGGTCCACCGTACGCTAATGTGACACTTTTAAGGTGGCACTGAAAATCCAACCCCAGTAGAACGGCAGCGCAGAGATGGGCAGGACAAGAAGTTTAAAATGTTTGTATTCTGTGCCCCTTACTGAAAGGGTCACTACACAGTAGCCACCGACATCTGCTGAATGGGATTTGGAAGCCACAGAGATCCGATGGCGCGTTGGCAGGACCGGGAGAGAGTAACTGCGCACCGTGTTGGGGTGGATAAAGCTCTCCGTGCTCCCGCTGTCGAAAAGGCAGGTAGTGGCGCGGCCGTTTACCGTAATGTCCATCATGGACCTGGACAGTTGGTGAGGGAGAGATTGGTCCAGCGTCACGGAGGCCAGCGTATGGTCGAGCGAGTCGCTGTGGTCGTCAGACGAGGCGGTGGTTGAGTCCGGGTCACCCGCGATTGGAGTTGGAGGCGTCCAAGATGGCGGACAAAATGGCTGCGCCCATGATCCCGATCCCCACGCGGCTGGAGGTGTCCAAGATGGCGGACAAGATGGCTGCCCCCACTGTTCACACGCGGCGCTGCTGGCGTTAGCGGTTTTACCTTTGCAGGCGCTGACGTAGTGTCCTTTCTTCCCGCAGCCAGAGCAGGTAGCGTTTTTCGCTGGGCAGCGTGCTCTGGGGTGTTTTGCCTGGCCACAAAAGTAACATTTCGGGCCCTTGGACATCGCTGCAGCAGTTGGTGCCGGGGGTGGCGGTCCCATGACCCAATGTTGCGGCGTCCACGGTGCAGAGCGGTTAGGGGAGAATGCGTCCATATTCCGGTGGGCCGCGTCTAGCGAGAGCACGAGGGACACTGCCTTCTTCAGGTCGATTTCGCCCTCCTCCAGCAGTCTCTGCCGGGGGTAGTCGGACTTGAGGCCCACGACGAAAGCATCTCGGATAAGTCCCTCCGTGTGTGTCGCGGCCGATACCTCTTTACAATCGCAGGCTCGGCCGAGTATCTGTAGTGCCCGTAGGAATGCCTCCACCGATTCCCCGGACTGCTGTTTGCGGGATCTCAGGAGGTGTCTGGCATAAACCGTATTTACCGGGCGTGTGTATTGTCCTTTTAGCAGATCGATAGCCGCCGCGTAGGTAGTCGCGTCCTGGATGAGCGTGCAGACTTGGTGGCCCACCTTGGAGGCCAGGATTTTTAGTTTGTTTCCATCTAGTGTCACGGCTGAGGCTTCCAGGTAGGCTTCGAAGCAACGCAGCCATTGTGCGAACTTGGTAGACGAACCCGCCTCTTGAGGGTCTAGGTCCAGGCATGTTGGTCTGAGGGCATGCAGCAGCGCCTGCTGCTCAGCGTTTGGTGCCGTCATTTGCTGCAGCGCCTGCTGCTCAGCGTTTGGTGCTGACATTTCGTTTTTGTTAATAAAATTGATGCGCTATCAATTACTCATAAAAGACGGAGAGTTAGGAGAGTAACTAAAAGGCTTTTATTAACAAAGAACAGAGCATGCCTCTCGTGGTTGACTGGTTTCCAAGAAGGCAGGGGGCTGCAGAGCAGTCACCTTTATACCTGGGCATGTGGGTGGAGCCAGGGGCGGAGCCAGCTGAGGCATGCATAGATACAACAGTGTGCAACAACAACAACAACGGTGAACAACAATAACAGTGGTTTACCACATGGGCCAAGACTGGTTGTCGTACATTGAAGCTCCTTGTCGGCTTCTCATTGATGTGCTGGAATTGTTTATCCTCAACATTTCTTCGCACATTTGGTCTGAGCAAATCCAGACGAGATCTCAACCTTCGGTTAAAGAACATCATGGCCGGGGTCTGGTTGGTGACTGCATGTGTCGCATTTCTGTAGGCTAATAACAAATTGTCCACCTTATGCTGTAGTGGAATTTCATCATCGCACATGGCTTTTATCGCCTTCTTAAAGGTTTGTACGAACCTCTCAGCCAATCCATTTGTGGCTGGATGATACGGGGCAGATGTGTAATGCCTTACCCCATCCTTCACATAAATTTTCGAAACTCTTCGGACACAAACTGTGGTCCATTATCAGAGCAAACCTGCTCTGGCAAGCCGTTTCTGGCAGATATGGTCCGTAGGACTGCAATCGTTTTCTCTGTAGTGGTTGAGGACATTTTTATCACCTCAGGCCACTTCGAATGAGCATCCACTGCTATTAAGAACATTGAGTCCATGAATGGACCAGCAAAATCAATATGCACCCGTTGCCATGGAGAGGAGGGCCACTCCCATGGGTGTAGAGGGGCATGTGGTGGTGCATTTTGGACCTTCTGGCATCTTGAGCAGCTCTTGGTTAGGTCTTCGATTTATTGATCGATTCCCAGCCACCACACATAAGCCTTAGCAAGGCTTTTCAATTTTCACTCCCCCCAGATGACCTTCATGTAGCTCATTTAGCACTCTCTCCCTTAACTTGGGTGGAATCACCACCCTGGATCCACACATCACTGTCCCCTGGCATACTGACAGCTGTTCTCTTCTGGATGAGAATGCTGGCAACAGTGAGTCGCTATGTGTTGGCCATCCCCTCACCGTCAAATCATATACCCGAGACAGAGTCGGATCATTGCGGGTCTCCTTCTCTATATCCGCGTTCGTTACTGGCAATTGTTCAATTATTGACGAATAAAATATCTCGATAGGGTCCACTGCTGGTGCTTCTTTAACAGTAGGCGCGATAGCCGATAAGCGTTTCCATGCTGTTTCGTGCCTTTATATTCTATTTCATATTGATTCGCCCCTAGAAACAGGGACCATCTTTGTAACCTTTGTGCAGTCATCACTGGAACGCCCTTCTTAGGATTAAAGATGGAGACAAGTGGTTGGTGGTCAGTCAGCAAGGTGAACTTCTGCCCATGCAGATAGTGGTTGAATTATTTTACTCCCCATACTAGGCTGAGGGCCTCCCTGTCAATCTGGGCATAATTGCGCTCGGCTGAGGTTAGTGACCGAGACGCAAAGGCTACTGGCCTCTCCAACCCGTCTGGGAATTTGTGCGACAGCACCGCTCCAATACCATAGGGTGATGCATCACATGCCAAACGAATTGGTAGTGCTGGGTTGAAATGGGCCAACACCTCTTTTGATGTGATCAATTCTTTACACTTCTGGAAAGCTCGTCTACGTTCGTCATTCCACTTCCATGTTTGCAGTAGGGTGTTCAGTGGGTGTAATACCGTGGACAAATTTGGTAAGAACTTATGGTAGTAGTTTACCTGCCCGAGGAACGACCTCAGTTGTGACACATTTTCCGGTGCTGGAGCCTTGACTACTGCCTCAATCTTTTCAGGAGACTTATGTAACCCCTCTTCATCGATGACGTGGCCACAATACGAGATCTGCTTCTGGAAAAACTCGCACTTGTGGCGATTAGCTCGTAGCCCATATTCCTTTAATCTGGTGAGCACCTTCTCCAAGTTGGCGAGGTGATCACTGTCATTTTCGCCCGTGACCAGGATGTCGTCCAAATAACACTGGGTCCCTGGAATCCCTTGCAGGACTTGATCCATCGCCCTTTGCCAAATAGCCGGAGCCGATGCTACCCCGAACACCAGCCGGTTGTATTGATAAAGACCTTTAAGAGTGTTAATCGTAAGGTATTGTTTCGAGGCTTCTTCTACCTCCATTTGCAAGTACGCCTGGGCTAGATCAATTTTGGTGAAGCGTTTACCTCCAGATAGCGAGGCGAAAATATCCTCAATTCGTGGAAGCGGATATTGTACCATGTGAAGGACTGGGTTCACTGTCACCTTAAAATCCCCACAGATGCGGACCTTCTTTTGTTCCCCAGGCGTATTACTCAACAACCTCTTCATTACAGGAACGATGGGTGTAGCCCACTCACTCCAGTCTACTTTGGACAGTACTCCTGAACATTCCAACCCTTCCAGCTCTGCTTCGACAGCTGGTCTGATCGCATAAGGCACTGGTCTGGCCTTAAGAAACTTTGGGATTGCATTTTTCTCTATTTTAATCATTGCTGTTATGCCTATGCCTTTTAGTGTTCCGAGTCCCTCCTGGAGCACTTCTTTTGCATCAGCTAGCATTTTTGACAGTCGTCCAGGTGTGACATCATCATCCTTTTTGGCCTCAACCTTCAGTGCCTGTATGGAATGCCAATCTAATTGTATCTTCCGGATCCATTCACGTCCTAGCAGTGGTGGTCCTCCATCTGGCAATACATATATATCCATTTTAGGTATTTCCTGGCCTTTATATATCACTTTCACCCTTATTTTTCCTTTGGGGTAGACTTTTTGCCCCGTGTACGTCTTCAAGACAATCTCTGTAGCTTTCAGGGGTATATGTGAAAATAGCCGCTTGTAGCCCCTTTGGTTTATGACTGTTAGGGCTGACCCTGTGTCCAATTCCATTTTCATTGGACTCCGTCTATCTTGAGTGTAACCCAGATAGTCTGGTGATCCTCCATTTTGGTTACCTTATGTAGTTTCAGACAACCCAGCTCCTTGCTTCCGGAGTCTGTGTCACTTTTCTGTTCATCTGAACTACTGTCCATCACCTTGTGTACCTTTTTGTACTTCTCCTGTGGAGATTTCTTACTGTTGGTTTTCTTCCCAGACCTGCAGACTCTTGCTATGTGTCCTGCTTTTCCACACTGTCTGCACACTTGGTCCTTGAACCAACAATCCTTCTGGTCATGTGTTGTTCTGCCGCAGCGATAGCACTTCCCTGTTCCATAGGACATTTCATTGGTGCCATATTCTTGCGGTCTCCGTTGTATCTCTGCAGCGCCCCTTGCGGCTGCTTCATGTGATACTGCCATACTGAAAGCCTTGTCCAGCATAAGATCCTTTTCTGATAGAAGCCATTTCTGGGTTCCTTCACTTTGCAGCCCACACACAAACTTGTCCCTCAACGTATCTGCTAGTCCCGCTCCAAACTGGCAGTGTTTCGATAGCTTGCGCAGTTCCGTTAGGTACTCAGCATTGCTTTCATTTTTGTGTTGGTTCCTTTTATGGAACTTAAATCGTTCTGCTATCAGCAGCGGTGTGGGGTTTAAGTGGTCCTGTAGGATTTCTACTATGCTTTCGAAATTCTTGTTCACAGGCTTCTCTGGGGTTATTAGGTTTTGCAGTAACCCATAAGTTTTTGCACCCATGTAATTTAACAAAACCAGTGCTTTCCTAGCATCTGGCACTTCATTCGCCCTGCAGTACACCTCAATACGTTCCACATATGTCGCCCAATCTTTGACTTCATTGTTGAACGTAGAGATACTGCCACTCTTCGGCATCCCTGGGTGTGATTTAACTGTCAAAAATGTTGTCTCCCGCGCTTCCCCTTCTTCTCCGCTGGCACAAAATGGCGTCTCCCGTGCTTTCCTTCCTACCCGTGCTCGCCCTACTTCTCCGCTGCGGCTTCTAAAAATGGTGTCTCCCGTGCTCTTCCTTCTTCTCCGTGGCTCAATGGCGTCTCCCGCGCTCTCCCTTCTTCTCCCCGCGGACACTGTTCAGCCCTTGAGCCCTGGCTGTGCTCTGCGCATTGTTTTTTTTTGTGCGCCTTTCCCATTTCCGCCGCTCGGTCCTGAACCCGGCTGTTGCTTTACCCTCTCTCTCTTCATTTTGTTTTTCCTCGACGCTGCTCGGTTTTCAACCCCCGGCTGCGCCCTGTGCGCTTCACCCTCTGTCTTACCCCGTCGATGCTGCTCGGCTTTCTCTCCACCGTCGGTCGGCTCCAGCCGCCGCTGTCCGGGAAGGGTCTGCGCTGTACCTGTCGTCAGTCTATTGCTGATCGTCGTGGCTGTGGAACCAAGCCTGGCTCTCCACAGCCTCCCCTGCGATGTTCACTCTCTGCCGGACGACTGGGCGGTTGCTCGTGGTCGACGCCCGTGCTTCTGGCCTCGACTTTCTTCCACCGCCCTCCCGGAGTGAATCCTTGAAGGGAAATGCAGAGTTGCAGGTAGGTTCGAATCGACACTCGTCGCCACTGTTAGATCCGTGATTCTGAGAGTATGATGTTTTTCAATAACCACACGGATGCTGCAACTGAACAATCAACAGGTATTTACTGGAGTAGGGTAATCTCAAGACTGGGGTACAGAGGCATGCTCAAGGCTTATATACAGGTGTGGTCACTGCCAGTACTACAGTATACAGGAGGTGTAAAAGTAGTTCTCTCTTAAAGGTACATACACTACAGAAGCCATAAATGGAGCGGCCATCATCGGAGTGGAAGATGGTTCGAGCCGGCATCCCGCCCCGGGTTAAAACATCTGGAGATCATCGACCAACCCCGGGCCGTTGACGAAACGAGAGGCCATCGACCCACTCCAGGCCCAGGAGAAGAGACAAAAATAAACTACGGAAGGAACCTTCCAAGATAGGGGGCCAGCCCAAGGCTCCTCTGACCGGGGGCGAGCAAACGATCCCTGACCCCGCCGACATCCAGACCAGCCAGTGTCCAGCCGTCCCCGACTCCCACCTCAGGAGAGAGGTGTGGCGCAGTTCGCTGGGGCTCCAACAACCACGTGGAGACGGGACGCCTGAAAGGATCAAACGCAGACCTGTTTCAAAACCTTGCACTTCCTAGTTGGATTGGTGAGCATATTTTTGGCCCTTCATAATCAGATCTAGATAAGTTTAAGGGGGTGGATATTTAAGGGTATAATTACATTGAGTTGTTGCCCCTCGATGTTCCGTGTGTTTCCCTATTTCATGATAATCTTTGTAGAGTTTAATATGCCTGTATTTGCCTCAGTTAGTATTGTGTCGTTATGATTTGTTTGTGTTTTTCCCTCCCATGTACTCTCTTATTTGCTTGCATTTGATTTGTTTTACCATATGCAATAAAATTTCATTTTGTTTCATCAAACTTGGTCTATAAGAGTTTTCTCTACATTGTAGTTCCTGCCCCAAAGTCCAGAGTACAGAATCTAAGGGGCGAGTGGGTCGAACCACTCAAGGTTTTACTGTGCAAGAGAGAGAGGCCTCTAGAGAGAGAAACGCCTGCGATCTAAAACCCCTTACAGAAAATGGCGACCGCGGCAGGACTCTGGCAGCAGGATTGCAATGTACTAGATCCAAGTTTGAATGGTCTAAATGCAATGGATGAGAGGATAGCGGATTATGTCTTTGGCAAGGTAAATCTCACTAAGCAGTGGATTTCCGATCTGTTACTGGATGGGCGTCTGTTGGACGCAGCCATCAGGTGGACAGAGAGCAAAGAGCATAAGAAGTCAGTGGAGAAGGCAGTGTGGCTGATGTGTTACAAGAAGCAGGTCCAGATCTTGGACCGATTCGTTGCAGCACAGGCAGCCAGGATCACAACCCAGGCAGCAGAGATAGAGGAAAAGACCATGGGTGGGGAAAAACTCATCACAGCGCTTCACGTGCTGAATCAGGAACGCCAAGTGGTAGCTAGTCAACATCAGGCTAGGATAGAGTGCCTGGAGTGCCAGGTTACTGAGGCAATGATCAATGAAGCGAGGATACGGGAGAAAAACGCCCGCCTTGCACAACAGCTAAGAGTGCAGGAGGAGAGAGTAGTGGAGGTTAAGGCAGCTTACAAGCTGGCCCTCGAGCACGGGTTTGAGAGCACAGACCATGGCTCCTGCCAAAAGACCATAGAGGACCTAAGAATGGCTCTGGTTAAGGCAAAAGGCATGGTGTGTCTCGTCAGCCCGAAAGCCAGTCACATGGACTTTTTAAAGGAATCGAAACAGCCGATTCCAGCAGAAGTAGTTGTGGTACCAGCCACCGAGCCCTCAGCACCACCGAGCTATAGTGAGACTTGGTCGGAAAATCAGGGGGTGGTAAAAGAGGAGGTAGCCGAGGTGGAGTGTGAGGAAGAACAGCCACTGGTAGCAACGCCGGGACCGGCACCAATGTGTCCCGCTCGGCACCAGAGGTTCGGTCCCAACGCCACAAATGGCGATGTCGAACCCCACCAGAACCAGCTCATGGTGCCCTATGCTGCCCCGCAATTAAGGTCCATGGTGAGCCACCTCGCACGACTCACAGTAAAGGGAGATCCCTCGATTCATTTCAGGGAGATAGAGGAAACAGAAGCCATTAATGACTGTGATGAACAGGAACAGGTGAAACTGTTGCTTTTCTCCCTGGATTGCAGAATCCTTCAGTGCCTCTCAGATGAGAGTAAGAGGGAACGGAAAGGGTATGCGGATCTCAGGGTGGAAGTTTTAGAAGTAATGGGAGTGGACGACGGTAGTCCGTTCGACCATGTGGAAGGGACCGTGCAGCTATCTGGAGAACCCCCACGGGTTTTCGCAGAAAGGCTGTGGCCAGTGTATCGACGCAGCTGTCCGGGCATGCCTGAACGGGTTGCAATGAACGACGAACAGCGGGTTCATTGGCTCCGTTGCTTGGTCACCAACAGCTTGCCGCAGATACGGGCCCTAGCCAGATCTTGGTTTGATCCCCAAGGTCCCGGTGTCAAGGAGGAGACGGTACTCCGCCAGCTCAACGTTGCGTATAACAATTGTAGAGGTCAGGAAACACCTCCCCAGAAGGGAAAGGTGCATGAGGCAAAACCCGCAGCCCCAAGCAAGAAGGAGTGGCGTCAGGAGGGGAATAGCCCTGCCCAAGCCAAGCTCAATTGCTACGGGTGTGGGAAGGATGGACATTGGCGCAAGGACTGTAGAAATCCGTGGAAGGATAACAAGGGAAAATTTCCCGCAGCCCAAGCCCAAGCCCAGACCGCCGCCCCAGCATCAGCCCAAACCCAAGCCGTAGCTCCTGCCCCAGCACAAGGAGTTGGTGCAGCTATGGATCCCGCTGCGATTGAATCAATCCTAGGGACAATGCAGTCTCTGATGATCGCGCAGGGGAAGATAGCCGTCACCACTGGTCTTGTTGTTCCCGAAACCCCGACCGCTGTGCCCAAATGACTAGAGCCGGCGCAGCCCGTTTACTTGTGTGCGCTGCGATATGATGTATGGAGGCGACCCCTCGTGGAATTGGAGGTGGGGGAGGTGAAGGGGCTCTATCTGTTGGATACGGGGCCATCGTGCACCGTGATCCATACAGATGACCCTGTCACCTCACCTCTGTCCACCGGGGTTCCCTATCTTCTATCGGGCTTCACAGGTGAAGAACAGGCTGACGCATATTCCATTCCCCTCTGCATTCGTTTAGGACCACTTCGCACCACGTGGAAGTGTACGCTAATGAAATGGGAGGTGGGAGGTGGAACAGGAGTCCTTGGAGCCGATTTCTTTGTAGCGCACGGGATCCTCATGGATCTGAGAAATCACTGTCTCTGGGGAGCGGGCACGGGGGAACAAGGAGTAGGGGGAGTCAAGGCAAACCCACCGAAAGCACGGGTCAACCGGCAGGAAGTCAAATTCCTGGGTCAGACCCTCCGCGCTGGCGAGAGAGGCACAGGCCAGGATAGACAGGAATCGGTGCAAGATCCACCAGTCCCCGCCAGTCGCGCAGTGGAGGTACCCCGACGCAATAAATGGTTTCACATCAAGCAGTGCAAACTGTTTAAGCCAGGTGCAAGAGTACCAGCATCTGAAGCAAGGTCTGAGGGTGAAAACCTTCAGCCTGAGGCGTGCAAAAAGTCACAGACCCCACAGGCTGGCGTTGTAGCCTGCTTGGAAGGAGAAGCTGTCCCGCCCACCTGGGAGGTTTCCCCTATGGCCTGGGACTCAGACGAGGAGGAGCCCGAACAGCAAGGCCCCGCTCTCGACACGATTCTGGAGGAGGTGGAGTCGGAGGACGGATGTCCCGCCCTCGACTCAAGCGTGGGGGAGGTAGAAATTGGGGGCGGAGATTCTCCACCTGTAGGGACAGGTGAGGAGGAGCCATCTGCCACAGGCCCAATTCCCGAAGGGGCGGAGCCTGAGGGGAGGGAGCCGAAGCCCACAGTCGTGGAAGAGCCATGGGCTGTGAACGCTGAAGTCCCACCTGAAGGTCCACTCGCTAAAGGAGCCTGCCCAAATCCCAAAGGGGCGGAGCCTGGAGGAAGGGAGCCGAAGCCGGCAGCCGTGGAGGTGCCACGGGCTGTGAGGGCTAAAGTCCCAACCGAAGGTCCGCTCGCTAAGGGAGCCACGCCCAAAGTACCTCTTCGCAGGTCGACTCGTACGCCTCAGCCGGTAAAACCTTGGCCCGATTCCCCCGTTCTCAGTAAACGCCGACTTGGGAAATCCCCGACAAAACGCAGTCCCCGATTGACAGCAAAAGGCTGCGGGGAGCCCAAGCCACAGGTCATTGCAGCCCCGCCACAGGGAGCGGCGAGCTGCAGTCCAATCAGGGATTAGGCAAGCCGCCTGGGGACGGGCGGCGCTGTACATAAGTTAAGTTTAAGTTTTAAGTTCAAGGTGTGTAAATATTAAAGTGATTAGATTTATAAGTAGGTTTAAATCTGCTCAGTATGTGTGTTGTTTTGGATCGAGGTCGAAAGACCCGATCATGCCTTCACCTAAGCCAGAATCTCTCGGGAGCCTGGTGGCATTGTTTAATTTGTTGCAGGAATAGGGAGAAAGATGAGAGGGATCCTCATCACGTTCATGATGATCGGGTGGAGCTGGGCCTATCAGGGCCGCACTAAGGACTCCACCATTTATGGGTGCTCTGGCAACAGAGGCCCCGTCGCGACTGATGGAACCGGCCCACGGGACGCTGAAGAGACTGCCATATACTTCCATGAAGGGAGATGGCCAGGCTGGCTGGGGTCGAACTCTACTGAATACTCCAGCCAGACGGGGTTTGCATACAGAGAAACGTCTCTGATGTGCCCCAGGGTGAGGGTCATCGCACCCAGGATCAGCGTCACTGCTGGGAAGAAGATTTGCCTTGTTTGCCACGGACAGGTACCTTTGAATCGCTGGTGGTGGCTGCGCAAGTTGAGCAGCACCATGAAGAACTCCACGGTTGAGTGGGAAAGACTGGGTAACAACACCCATCGGACTATTACGGGAACTCATGGGGGGTTGAGTGTCTGTTGGGACAAATGGTGGGAACCAGATGAGGGGATCTACATCTGTATGTGGGGTTCAGAACGCGCTTGCCCCACAGGCGTTTCCATCTTTTTCCAAAGGCAGTGGCAGGATGCTGGACAAGGAATGAGGTGGGATGTCAGCACACGGGCGTGCGCAGTCCCATACTCTCAGATCCCAGTAAATGCCACTGAGCTCATCACCCGCCCCCGCAAGCCCCTGCCCACGATTCCGGTAGCTAAAGCCCTTAAGGAAGGGTGCCCCACCACAACAAAGGGACCCAGGAATGGATTGGTATTGGTACCCACAGGCCAGGTGCTGTACCAAGTGGTGCACTACGCGGTGGCTTCGGTGATTTTAAACCTCACCGAGGTGCGCTTGCCTGAGTGGTGCCCCAGGGAAACAGAGCAATTATACCAGGTCCTGTTAACAAACATGTTTAAACAGTTTTACGAATTCGACTTTGCCGATGTCGATAGAGCCAAATTGTACACCACACCACATGAGGTCTTGGACAGAATAGGGAGACAAAGAAGGGGTGCAGTAAATGATATTTTCACAGCTTTTAATACAGGAACTTCCGTCATCAACACTTTGGATGATGTGGAGCTGCAAACCCAAATCAATGGTTTGAAAACACAGTTAAGAAAGATACTGACTGATGAAAATAAGGTAGTGGGTTCTGAGTTACATGAGGACCAGGCCATGACACTACACTTAAAAGAGATAATAGCTGAGCTGGAAAAACATGCCAGAACAGTAAATGCTCTCATCAGGTAGGATCGGAATGCGTCCGATCAGGCTGCGCAGAACGAAGCTTGTGTGCTGTACGGGGCGTGGTTACTGGGCGAGGGCCGCAGCAACCTGGAGGATTTGAAACAAGGTTTAGTCCCCTCCTGGGTCAGCAGCAAGCACCTCACAGCCTTCCACCCTTTTGATAATGCATTGAGTCCGTGCCAGTTCAGACTAGCTTCAGAAGCCTACCCAGTCCCAGTGGAATGTGGACGGTCTAATCACACCATTATGGGTATAGTGGTAAGAATGCCGGTGATGGGAAAGACAGCTAAACCCGCCCCGGTATACAGGGTGGAGAACATTGGAGTCATTCAGGGGGGTGTGCACATTCGCTACACAGGGGTCCCACCTTACGTCATTCGATGGGAGCATGCAATGACGGGTACCGACCTCTCGGGGTGCTGGAGCCGGGGAGCACACATCATCCTGTGTCCCCAGCACTTGAATGCCCATTCAAAACCACAGTGCGGGTTCAGAACTGCTGGCGCGGAGCCTATAAATTGCACCATGGAGGCAATGGCACAAGGCCATGTGCCCCCGCAGGTGGCATATATAGGAGGTGGGACATACTGTGTCACCACTGCAGCGCCCCACTACCAACATGGACAGCACGGTTGGTGTCCGGTTAGTGACAGCAGCTCCTGTTTCAAGCCCAGGGCAGAAGTTCAAGTGGCCCAAGAGCGAATTGTCTCCATTCCTGAACCTTCCACTGTTCACATCACCGTTAAAGAGAATTTCACTGATCTGCAGCGATTCATTGCACATTTTGGATGCACCATTCCCCCTCTCCCTGAACACCTCACCAAGATATTGAAAGCCGTTGTTTCACAGAAACATTTCTATACACTGGAGCAGAAGACTTTAGAGATAGGGGCAAACATATTGGATATAGTGACCCCACCGTGGTGGGACCTGTTCACTAATATAGAAGTCCCTTCTTGGATTAGGATAGCCTCCCACATTCTTGTAGTGTGCCAGGTTATCATTGTAGTTTATTTACTGTTTGTACACTGTAAAAAGGTCAAACATTCGCAAAAGTACGAGAATAGAGGGGAATGGAGGGAGCATTATGTGCGGGTAGAAGAAGAGACACCCGTTTAGATTTTTGCTGCTCTGTATAAAGTTAAAGTTATCCCTCCCTCCTCTGTATTATTTTTGATATGTATTCATGTGCATTTGATTTTCATGTGTGTACTTTATTTTTTTTTATTATTGGAGTTTATTAGATGTGTTGTTATTATTAAAAGATAGTGTGTATGCACCAGGTGATGTAGGGGTACAAGGCCCCCTCCACGCCTGGAAGTAAGTTGTCAGATTTTAACTCCAAGGTATTGCCATCTGTAGATGCTCAATGTACACTAGGTTTTTCTGAAATGGGAAATGCATGTGTCGTGGGGTCATAGATAGGTAAATACTGGGGATGGTTAGATTATGGAAAGTCAGAAAATTTTGCTCACCCAGAATTATGATACTTCAAGCAAGTTACAGTATCATCAGGGGGGAGTGTAGGATTCGCAAAATTGAACTTTATATTATAAAGGGTCGAATGGCAGAAGAGGCCATGATTTTAAAGACTATTTTAAAAGAAGCCCCGGAAAAGGGGCATACAAAATGGCCGCCAGACCCCGTGACCAACTTATTGGGACACTTTACAATGGTTCCTGCAGATCCTCAGACAGCTTTGTGGATTCAGCCCAAAGTAAGTTCTGGAAGCTGTTTCTGAGAGAACGAAACCAGACACCCACAAATACATATAGATTGGATGCAGATCCAGTCAAGATCGGCCTGAGATAAAGGCCATCTAAATGTTGACCCAGACAAAAGGGAACAGTTTCATATTCATGAGAAGAGCATCAAGGACCCGTTAAAGACATCACCAGGACATTAAAAACAATGAAGGTCATTCCAGACCAGAGATGGCCCTTTACCGGCCATCTCAAGTATTTTAAAATATAATAACTACCCCGTTGTGCTCCCAGCCTGCCAAAATTAAAACAAAAGACTAATCTGATTTGGCGCGAGATAAGGGCTTCTGGTGAGAAGTATATCTGGGAACCCAGAGGTAGAAAGAGGTCATCGAGGGAAGCATCGTGGAAAAACGGGAGGAAGCCATAAACGGAGCGGCCATCATCGGAGAGGAAGACGGTTCGAGCCGGCGTCCCGCCCCGGGGTAAAACATCGGGAGATCACCGACCAACCCCAGGGCATTGACGAAACGAGAGGCCATCGACCCACTCCAGGCCCAGGAGAAGAGACAAAAATAAACTACAGAAGGAACCTTCCAAGATAGGGGGCCAGCCCAAGGCTCCTCTGACCGGGGTCGAGCAAACGATCCCCGACCCTGCTGACATCCAGACCAGCCAGTGTCCAGCCGTCCCCGGCCCCCACCTCAGGAGAGATGTGTGGCGCAGTTCGCTGGGGCTCCAACAACCACGTGGAGACAGGACGCCTGAAAGGATCAAACGCAGACCTGTTTCAAAACCTTGCACTTCCTAGGTGGATTGGTGAGCATATTTCTGGCCCTTCATAATCAGATCTAGATAGGTTTAAGGGGGTGGATAATTAAGGGTATAATTAACATGAGTTCTTGTCCCTCGATGTTCCGTGTGTTTCCCTATTTCATGATGATCTTTGTAGAGATATGCCTGTATTTGCCTCAGTTAGTATTGTGTCGTTATGATTTGTTTGTGTTTTTCCCTCCCATGTACTCTCTTATTTGCTTGCATTTGATTTGTTTTACATTATGCAATAAAATTTCATTCCGTTTCATCAAACTTGGTCTTTAAGAGTTTTCTCTACATTGTAGTTCCTGCCCCAAAGTCCAGAGTATAGAATCTAAGGGGCGAGTGGGTCGAACCACTCAAGGTTTTACTGTGCAAGAGAGAGAGGCCTCTAGAGAGAGAAATGTCTGCGATCTAAAACCCCTTACAAATGGGTGGAAGAGACCTCCTCAGGAGATAAAAGGAGGCTGGCTCCAAATTGCAGAGGAAGTCAACAGCAGGGAAATGTTCAGGAGGGCTCGGGTGCAGTGCCGCAAAATTTTAAATGATCTCATTAGATCTGGAAATCTGAGTACAAAGCCACACTCAACGTCATCCTGCTGTGCCTCTCATCACATAGAAACATAGAAGATAGGAGTAGGAGTAGGCTATTCAGTCCCTCGAGGCTGTTCCGCCATTTAATGAGATCTTGGCTGATCATCCAAATTCAGTACCCTGTCCCTGCTTTCTCCCCATATCCCTTGATCCCATAGCTTTACAAAATATATCTAACTCTTTCTTAAATATATTTAATGAATTGGCCTCAATTGCCTTGTTTGGTACACCATTCCTCCTCATCTCAGTCCTCAATGTCTTACCCCTTATCCTCAGACTGTGACCCCGGTTCTGGACTCCCCCGCCATCGGGAACATCCTTCCTGCATCTAGTCTGTGTAGTCCTGTTAGAATTTTATGTTTCAATGAGATCCCCTCTCATTCTTCTAAACTCTAGCAAATATAAGCCTAATCGACCCAATCTCTCCTCATACATCATTCCTGCCATCCCAGGTATCAGTCTGGTGAATCTTTGCTGCACTCTCTCCATGGCAAGAACACCCTTCCTCAGATAATGTGACCAAAACTGCACACAATGCTCAAGGTGTGGTCTCACCAAGGCCCTGTACAACTGCAGCAAGACATCCTTGCTCCTGTACTCGAATCCTCTCACTATGATGGCCAACATACCATTTGCCTTCTTAACCGCCTGCTGCACCTGTATGCTTACCTTCAGCGACTGATGCACAAGGACACCCAGGTCTCGTTGCACTTCCCCTTTTCCCAATCTATTGCCGTTCAGATAATAATCTGCCTTCCTGTTTTTGCCACCGAAGTGGATAACCTCGCATTTATCCACATTATACTGCATTTGCCATGCATCTGCCCAATCACCCAACCTGTCCAAATCATACTGGAGTTTCTCTGCATCCTCCTCACAGCACACACGCCCACCCAGCTTTGTGTCGTCTGCAAACTTGGAAATATTACATCTAGTTCCCTTGTCTAGATCATTTATATACATTGTGAATAGCTGGGGTCCTAGCACCGATTCCTGCAGTACCCCACTTGTCACTGCCTGCCACTTGGAAGAAGGCCCTTTTATTCCAACTCTTTGCTTCCTGTCGGCCAACCAGTTCTCTATCCAAGACAGTACCTTACCCCCAATCCCTTGTGCTTGAACTTTGCACACTAATCTCTTATGTGGGACCTTAGCGAAAGCCTTCTGAAAGTCCAAATACACCACATCCACTGGTTCTCCATTATCTATTCTACCAGTTACATCCTCAAAAAATTCCAGTAGATTCGTCAAGCATGATTTACCTTTTGTAAATCCATATTGACTTTGTCCGATCCTGTCACTCTTTTCCAAGTGTTCTGCTATTATATCTTTTATAATGGACTCTAGCATTTTCCCCACTACCGATGTCAGACTTACCGGTCTATAATTCCCCGTTTTCTCTCTACCACCTCCAACCTCAGCATTACTGTTTGGGGGTCTGTATACAACTCCCAGTAATGTTTTCTGCCCCTTGGTATTTCTCAGCTCTACCCATACAGATTCCACATCATCAGAGTTAATATCCTTCCTTACTATTGTGTTAATCTCCTCTTTAACCAGCAATGCTACCCCACCTCCTTTTCCTTTTTGCCTATCTTTCCTGAATATTGGATACCGCTGGATGTTGAATTCCCAGCCTTGGTCACCCTGGAGCCATGTCTCCGTAATCCCAATTATATCATATCCGTTTACATCTATTTGTGCAGTTAATTCATCCACCTTATTACGAATGCGCCTTGCTTTAAGACACAAAGGCCTAGAAATTCAGTATAGCCACGTATGGGGCGCTACAGCATGGCGTTCGCTAACTTTTGCGCCTGGCGCAACTTAGCGCCACCTTCGCCGATATTCAGTTGCATCGCCCCAAGAGGTTGCTGCTGTGCTAAAGCGGGCAATGCACGACTATCATTAGGCGTTAAGCCAGCGATCCGGGGCGCAAACACCGAAGGCGGGCGCAGCGCAGGTGCAGCGAGTTGCTCATTGAGGGCAGACAGTCAGGCGCCGGTCAGCACTTAAAGGGGGAGGGTGGAATTGTTTGGCTGCCACGCCCTGCACACTGCAGCCCTAAGGCAAGGTCTGAACACTGCTTCTGGAACTGCTCCACGCCCAGGAGAATGGAGAAGGCCAGGGAGAGAGTGCAGTGCTTCGGCGAGGGTGACCTGAGGCTGCTGGTTGGCGCAGTTGACCGCAGGTGCCACATCCTCTTCCCTGAGGGTGGCAGGAGGCCGCTGCCCGCCGAATATCGGAAAGCATGGAGGGAGGTGGCAAACAGGGTCATTTCCAACAGCGTGGTTGGCAGGACACCAACCCAATGCCGGAAAAAATTCAACGACCACACTCAGGTTGTCAGGGTGAGTACCCTTTCCAGTACCCTCCTCATCCCTGCATGTGCACCTCACTTTATGGCCAAAGCGGCCTGAAAGCCCTCATGGCCAGCCCTCATCCAGCAGCTATGGGACGGTCATGAAAAGCACTTGCACATTCAGGACTGTAGACACTGTCAGGGCTATTCGACCATGGGAGGCAGTGCAGGCGAGATCAGGGCTTGACACTGTCAGGGCTATTCGACCATGGGAGGCAGTGCAGGCGAGATCAGGGCTTGACACTGTCAGGGCTATTCAACCATGGGAGGCAGTGTGGGCAAGATCAGTGCTTGGCACTGTACTTAGAGGCCGTCTTTCTCTTGCAGGGCAAGCTGGCGCATAACAGAAGACAGCAGCGACAGACCGGGGGAGGCCGCCCTGACCTGAAACAGCTGAGCGACCTCGAGCAGCTACTGGAGCGGATCATGGCAGGCCGGCTGAGTGGCCCCGTCGCCACTGGCGATGCTGACCCTGTCCTGGGCACCAATGGTAAGGTCATCACCTTTTGGACCTTTCTCTTTCCACTTTCACCTTACACCAGCATCCTTTGCCACTATCGAGCCAATGCAGTGCACAGCAGCACTCATGCCTCCCTCGCTGCCGCCCTGTCCTCACTCTAAAGCATCTCTTGTGCCTCCCTGCTTTCAGATGGTGATTCGCCAGGTGAGGAGGCGGCCCCTCAAGCTGGCACTGTGTCCGAGTCAGACATAGAGGAGAAGGAAGAGGAAGCCGGCCCATCAGGGACACCCTCAGCCAAGGCAGCCCATGGCCATGATGGTGACACGTCTTCCCTGGAGGGGAGCAGGGGGGAAGGGTCTGAGGACAGTGAAGCTCCGGGGACCAGCGGGCTGCAGCAACGCGGGAGGGGTGGGGAAGCTCGGTGGCCTTCTCCCCGGAGAGTGATTGCGGCCTCCAGTCCTGCTACGGTGAGCGCAGAGGAGGTGCAGCTCCTAGCGGAAATGGGCGCCCAGGCTGAGCGCAGGCACACTGAGCTCATGGCTGCAGTGGCAAGGATGCCTGACTCCATAGAGTCACTGGCAAGGAGTGTGCAGGAATTCGGGGCAGCACAGGCCAGGAGTCTGCAACAATTCAGTGCAGCACAGGCCAGGAGTCTGCAGGACTTCGCGGCAGCACAGGCTAGGAGTCAGCAGGACTTTGCTGCATCACAGGCGGCTTCTAGCCACCTGCTCAGTCGTGCCGTGCATTCACTGGCTGGTGTCATGCAGACACAGATCAGGGCCACACGGGCACTAACTGCTGCCACCCTCGCTGGATCAGCCAGGCATCACCGGGGCACTCGCCGCGCCGCAGCAGCCCAGCAGTCTGTGCTTCAGCAGATTGCTGCGCATGCTGCAGTGCTGGCCCGTGCGAGTGCCAATGTATCAGCCGACCAGGGAGTGCCTGTGATCTGTCAGGTTGGCAGCATTCCTGCAGCCAATACTGTCACTCCTCCACTGCAGCTGCCACCAGCCGTTGGACAGACTGATGCCGCCCAAGCAGAGTTGGAGCAGTCAGCAGCCGGCCCCTCCAGGCCCAGAGCTGGTCCAGGCCGACCCCCAAGGGCATCTGCCGACTCACCATCTGACCCTCAGCAGCCTTCCCCCAGCCTTGCTGCAGCCACTGGGGTCCCATTGAGGAGGAGCTGCAGGGCGAGTAGGGGCCAGTCACGGAAGCGAGACGGATAACCCTCGCAGGGGAAAAAGTAGAAGGTGTGGCCAAATGTTTTGTTTTAGATATAAAGGCCGAGACTGCTGTATTTGTTTTAGATATAAAGGCCGAGACTGGTATATTTCTTTTATATTTAAAGGCCGAGACTGGTATATTTGTTTTATATTTAAAGGCCGAGACTGGTATATTTCTTTTATATTTAAAGGCCGAGACTGGTATATTTGTTTTATATTTAAAGGCCGAGACTGGTATATTTGTTTTATATTTAAAGGCCGAGACTGGTATATATGTTTTATTTATAAAGGCCGAGACTGGTGTATTTCTTTTATATATATAGGCCGAGACTGGTGTATTTGTGTTTTTGAGGGGGGGTTTCTCTCCATTAGTTTGTCATGTGCGAAGGGCACAGAGGTATCACAGTAAAAAAAATTCTTAAATCGCACTGTCCATGTTTTCCTTTGGAAGTCCTGGTTGCCCTGCTCAGCTGAGGGCTTGTGGAGCGGCTACATTCATCTTCTGCCATTGGCACAAGCCTTTCCCTGAGAGGGGGCCTAGAACCGAGTTGCAATAAGCCGCCGACGGGTGGCCCTTGCACTTTCTACCTCCCTCCCGTGCTGGTCCTCCTCCTCCTCCTCCTCCTCCTCTGGTGGTCCTCCAATGTCTGCTGGCAGTGGCTGAACCCTGCGGATAGCCAGGTTGTGCAGCATACAGCACACGACAACGAAATGGGAGACTCGCTCAGGCGAGTACTGTAGGGCTCCCCCGGAACGATCCAGACAGCGGAACCATTGCTTCAGCATGCTGATTGTTTGCTCAATGATGTTCCTGGTTGCTTGATGGCTGTCATTGTATCGCTCTTCAGCAGGGGTGCTGGGCGCACGGAGTGGGGTCATCAGCCAGGTGCACAAAGGATAGCCTTTGTCCCCGAGAAGCCATCCTCGTGGGTGAGGCTGGGCCTCGAACATGTCTGCCACAGAAGTCTGGCGCAGGATGAAGGCATCGTGGCTGCTGCCTGGAAAGCGGGCATTGACAGCTAGGATCAGCTGCCTGTGGTCACACACCAACTGCACGTTGAGCGGATGTTAGCCCTTCCGGTTGCGGTAATCCTCAGCATTCTCTAGAGGTGCCCGCAAAGCCACATGCATGCAGTCAATGGTGCCCTGCACCATGGGGATGCCTGCTAATACTGCAAAGCCCATTGCACGCTCTTGCTGCTTGTCCACGGTCATGGGGAAGGAGATGAACTGACGTCTCCTTCTGAAAAGGGCATTGGTCACCTGGCGGATGCAGCAATGTACCGCGAACTGGGAGATGTTGGAAATGTCCCCAGTAGCGGATTGGAAGGAGCCGGTGGCATAGAAGTTGAGAGCCACCGTCACCTTCACTACCACCAACAGAGATGTCCTGCTCCTCAGCTGTGGCTGCAGATCTCCACGAAGCAGGTGGCAGATCTCAGTGACCACCGCCCTTCTGAATCGCAGCCTCTGAACACACTGCTCCTCAGACATGTTCAGATATGAGAACTGCTGGCGGTATACCCTGGGTGGGTAAGGCCTCCTTTGCCGACGCCTGTTGGCCCTTCTCCATCTGGCCATGACTGGCACTCTCTCACGGCGTCTCTGAGCCCTTTGAATGCAATGGAGAAGCCCAACGTTTCCACCCATTGCAGCCCCCATTATATGTTTCCAATCAATGCTATGACACTGAAGTTAAAGACAAGTGCAAAGCTCTGGCCTGAAGACACAAGTACCTGTACGAGTGTTGAGCCAAACCAGAAAGCTCTCTACCTTTGTCTCTCTCCAAATATCCGTCTCTCACAAAGAAGGAGTGGAGCAAAATGGCTGCCATTTATACTGCAGGAGGAGTCCCCTTTAATCTGCGCCCCCCGCACCCCGCAGTGACTGGGAACCGTTCCCCTCTACCAGTCGTGGGGGGCGCCAGGCGCACAATAGGCTGGCGCCACTGAATTTCTGGGTCGGGGTGCACAAAGGGCGTTGCACCATGAAATTACATCAGGATCTGCGCACGCAGCTGAGCGCGCGCAAAGGTTTTGCGCCGCCGCTAAATCTTAACTGAATTTCGCGAGAGGCACAGATCGCACCGCGCCCGGGCACTAGCCGCTTAGCGCCCCACTTCTCCTCCTCCTAAGGCTCTAGCGGCTGGCGCAAACAACTGAATTTCTAGGCCAAAGCCTTCAGGCTTGTTTTTTTAACACTCTTAGACCTTTTAGAATTATTATTTACTGTGGCCATGTTTGATTTACACCCTTCATTTCTCTGACTGCCACTTTTGCTTTTCTCCTTCCTGTCTTTTGCTTCTATCATTGCTTCCCTTTCCTCTGTCTCCCTGCACAGGTTCCCAACCCCCTGCCATTTTAGTTTAAACCCTCCCCAACAGCACTAGCAAATGCTCCTCCTAGGACACCAGTCCCGGTCCTGCCCATCCCCATTACTCTGCATTCCCAACCCTATTCCTGCACATCCTTACTCACACCAACATACCTTGCATGTCCACCCATCTCTCTCTCTATCAACATTATCACATCCCCATCTTACTAGCCACCCCTCACACTCACCCTCATCCTAATGCAATCATACCAACTAACAACACACAAGGAGGGCACTTGGAATTGCCAGCTCAATCCATCATAGTCACGCTCTACAGATGTAACCCATCCATTCCTTACACTCATTCCATCGTTCTCACCCAACCTTCTCTTCTTTCCCTCCTTGCAGGAGAAGAGAACGCATAGTAAGAGGGAGCGGGAGAGAACTGGAGGTGGGCCTCCATCATTGGCCACCCTCAAAACAGCAGAGGAGGCTGTGTTGGAAGTATCGGGAGTGGCCGAGCAGCCGGAGGTGGGAGATGGAGAGAGGGGGGCATCTCAGCAACCTGGTGACAGAATTACATATCATACAGTCACATGGCATACAGCAGTCACTCATATGGGGACTGATGTCAGCAGCCAGTGAATGGTCATCATGTGCATAATGGTATTGTTACCCATTCTTGATATGACATATCTAAATCATCTCTTTACTCTCCTACAGTTCCATCAAGAGCCACCCCCCCCCAATGTCCAGGAGGAAGAGGAAGAGGACTCCACAGAGGAGCCTTCAGCCTCTGAGGGTGCGCAGTCACCAGACATAAGCGCAGCCAACACCAACGCAGGCACGTATGCCTCAGTGGGTCCGATGCGAGATAGAGTAGTGTTGTCACCGGGTTCATCACAAATCACAAATGAGCAAGAGCAGATGGTGAAGACAGGGACAGCAGTGGAGGCACCTCACCGGAGGGCGCAGGACTCTCAAAGCTCTGCTCAGCTGCAAACGCTGAGCCTTGGGGGGCATCCAGAAAGTGGGTGCTCTTGGAGGTGCAGCAAGAAGTGCAAGAGGCTGACAGGTTTTGCGACCACGATGTCTGCAAATGTTCAGAGAATGGAGGAGTCCATCTCCAACATGACCACCATCATGTCGCAAGCGATGGGGACTGTAGGCTCTTCCATGGATAGGATGGCCACCTGCATGGAGCAGCTAATGCGCCACTCACAGGAGCACATGGTCTCTATGGAGAATAGAATGCAATCTATGGAGCACAGATGGCAGAGGATCATAGGCCTCCTGTCTAGGAGGGATGTCAGTGTAGACATGGGTCCTCATGGCCCCACTGATGTGCAGCAAGGTGCACTCCAGCTCCTTGCTAGCAGTGAAGTGCGGGTGGCCCATGAGAGGGATGTAGGTGAGAGGGAAGTGGGGGCTCCTCTCAAAGCGCTTACACGTCTCCCCCATTGCCACCCCCTCAGTCAGAGCTCCAGATGGCTCCTCGGATCATGATGGCTGAGTCTGCCCCTGCACAGTCACAGGAGGAACAGACTTTGGCAGTGCCATCGCAGGCTCCAAAACCCAGAGGACGTCCGCCAAAAGTGTCTATGCAGTGGCAGCAGGGAAATTAGTAGGCTGCCTCTACCTCTGCTGAAGCCACAGGGGTTGCACCTCATAGAAGCAAGTGGAAGGGAAAGCTGACACACAAGCACATTTACAAGAAGTGTTTTAGTCAATGCTAATGTCAAGTTTTCATTAGTGTATTGTCAACCACAAAAATCTTTATTTTCACCACTTTCCCGTCTTGGACACATTTGTGTGCACCTTTGGAAGTGGTTTAGTGAGCTACAGTGAATGGTGTGACATAACAGTATCTCCAGCAATGGTGGTCAGTGTGAAAGGAATGGCTTGGTCATTGTAGGGATCCTTTATGATGTTGCTGTGGAGTGGTGTCAACCTGGTGCAGCATGTGGCAGCCATATGGGTGTACTGCATAAAGTTAAGTAAATCTGGACATGATAAGCCCATCCCTGGCCTCCCTGGCAGCAATGTTCTCGGGTGCTGGTGGGATCTGGACTGCAGGTACTTCCTGTTTCTCCTCGTCTTCCAGCTGATGCTCCTCCTCCCCTGAAGAGGCTGTGCGCTCAGTGCCTTGCTCCTCATTGAGTGCTAATCCTCGGTGCTGCGCTATATTGTGCAGGGCGCAGCATACCATGATGATTCTGGACACCCTGGCTGGTGCGTAATGAAGGGCTCCTCCAGATCTGTCAAGGCATCTGAAGCGCATTTTCAGCATTATCTGCTCTATGGCACATCTGGTGGAAATGTGGTTTTCATTGTATCTCACCTCAGCCTCAGTACTTGGCCTCCTCAAGGGTGTCATGAGCCACATCTTCAGTGGATAACCCTTGCCTCCAAGCAGCCAGCCGGAAAATCTGTTTGGAGGAGCAAAGAGCTGAGGGAGGGTGGACTGGCGAAGGACGAAAGGGTCATGGGAGTTGCCAGGGAATTTGGCACACGCATGCATGATGACTTGGATTTTCAGAAGGCCTTCGATAAGGTCCCACACAAGAGCTTGGTGAACAAAATTAGGGCACGTGGAATTGGGGGTAATATACTAGCATGGATTGAGAATTGGTTAACAGACAGAAAACAAAGAGTAGGGATAAACAGGTCTTTTTCAGGATGGCAGGCTGTGACTAGTGGGGTACCGCAAGGATCGGTGCTTGGGCCCCAGCTATTCACAATCTATATCAATGATTTGGATGAGAGGACTAAATGTAACATTTCTAAATTAGCTGATGAAACAAAGCTAGGTGGCAGTGTCAGTTGTGAAGAGGATGTGAAGGGGCTTCAAGGGGATCTCGACAGGCTCAGTGAGTGGGCGAGAACATGGCAGATGGAATATAATGTGGATAAATGTGAAGTTATCCACTTTGGTAGAAAAAATAGAAAGGCAGAGTATTTCCTAAATGGTGAAAGATTGGGGAATGCAGATGCTCAAAGGGACCTGGGAGTCCTTGTACATGAGTCACTGAATGTGCAGGTGCAGCAAACCATTAGGAAAGCAAATGGTATGCTGGCCTTCATTACAAGAGGATTTGAGTACAGGAGTAAAGAAGTCTTACTCCAATTATATAGGGCCTTGGTGAGACCACACCTGGAGTACTGTGTATAATTTTGGTCTCCTTACCTAAGGAAGGATATACTTGCCATAGAGGGAGTGCAACGAAGGTTCACGAGATTGATTCCAGGGATGGTGGGACTGTCGTATGAGAAGAGATTGAGTAAACTAGGCCTATATTCTCTTGAATTCAGAAGAATGAGAGGGGATCTCATTGAAGCATACAAAGTTATTACAGGGCTTGATAGGGTGGATGCTGGGAGAATGCTTCCCTTGGCTGGGGAGTCTAGAACCAGGGGCCACAGCCTCAGGATAAAGGGTAGGCCATTCAGGACTGATATGAGAAGAAATTTCTTCACACAGAGGGTGGTGAATCTTTGGAATTCTCTACCCCAGAGGGCTGTGGAGGCTCAGTCATTGGGTATATTCAAAACAGAAGTCGATAGATTTTTGACTAGTATGGTCATCAAGGGATATGGCGATAGGGCCGGTAAATGGAGTTGAGGCAGAAGATCAGCCATGATCTCATTGAATGGCGGAGCAGGCTCGAAGGGCCGAATGGCCTACTCCTGCTCCCATTTCTTACGTTCTTATGTTCTTCCTATCATTGCAGACCAGCTGCACATTGTCAACTGCAAGGGCTTCCACTCCCTCAAAGACTCCTGCGTGATGATGGGGTGCTCTGATGGCCACATGTGTGCAGTCAATGATACCCTGCACCTGTGGGAAGCCAGCCAGAGTGGCAAAGCTGAACACCCGCTCAGTAAGACTGGCTTCATCAGTGGCAAAATTGACATAATTGGCCGACTTGCCAAACATGGCATTGGTGACCTATGTGATGCATCTGTGGGTGGCCGGCTGTGAGATGCCACAAATGTCTGCTGCAGATCCATGGAAGGAGCCTGAGGCAAAGAGGTTGAGGGCACTGGTGACTTTGACAGCCACTGGTAAGGCATGTCCACCCGCTCCTCTGGGCTTCAGGTCTTGCTTGAGCAATATGCAAATGTCTGCGATGACCTGGCGCAATAGCCTGAGCCTCCATTGGCACTGCTGCTCAGTCATGTTGAGGAAGCTCATCCTCTGCCTCTATACCCTGTGTTGGCAGCATCAGATGGTTGAGGAGAAGGTTGGTGTTGTTGTTGTTGGTGCTGCTGGTTTGCCTAGTGCTGCTGGTGTTTGGGCTCATCGTGGTCCAATTCTGAGGACCAAGGCGAGACAGTACAAATTGCACCCATGCTGATGGAATAGATGGCAAGTCAGTAGAAATCAGAGGAGCAAGCTGTCAATGGTGTGATAGGTTGTAACAATGAGATGAACTGGAGGGCAACATTGCTGGAAGCACTTGCAGCCTGTAGAAAGCTAAACCTGTGCTGGGATTGCAGTCAGCAACAGCTTCTGCATGAGGAAAGTGACCAGCTGTGAGGTGGGAGCTTTTATAGTACATTTCATGCTGTCAACTAATCAGCTGGAGCAATGGCCACTCAACTTCTGCCTCAGGCTGACAGACATGGTTCCCGAGCTGCATGAATCCCGTGGGCAGCCAGGGAAATTCGCAAGGTAGGCTGGAAAATGCTCTTGAGCATCTGGGAACTACCTGTTAATGATTTGAATTAGATCGCCCACCTCTGCCTGTCGGGTCGCTGCCGCACTGGTAAACGTACCCGAGGGAAAGGCATGTGAGGGAGGGATGACGGCGGGGTTTTGACCCGCTGCAACTTATTTCAAATTTCCCACATGACCTGCCTCCAATCGTGCCCGCACGGACCCCAGAAAATTCCGGCTTGAGAGTTTATAACTACTGTATCAGGAAAGATTGAACAGGCTGGGGTGATTTTTTTCTAGAAAAGAGAAGGCTGAGGGGCAACCTAATAGAGCTCTTTAAAATTATGAAGGGGTTTGAAAGGGTAGACGTAGAGAAGATGTTTCCACTTGTGAGAGAGGCAAAATATTGTGGATACTGGAAATCTGAAATATAAACAGAAAATGCTGGAAATACTGAGATAACGTTTCTCTGTATCTCTCTGCACGGATGCTGCCTCACCTGCCGAGTATTTCCAGCATTTTCTGTTTATATTTTAGGTCATAAGTATAAGATAGTCACTAATAAATCCAATAAGGAATTCAGGAGAAACTTCTTTACCCATGTAGTGTATGTAACCTGTACTACCTTAAGAGGATACCTTAAGGTGAAGGACTACTTTTTAACAGCTCCTGTACATTGTAGTACCGGTAGTGGCCACACCGGTATATAAACCCTGTGGAGTAATATGTATCTCAGTTCCCGCCCTGACCCTCAATCACTAAAGACCTGTTTAGTTACTCTCTGTTGTCTGTGTCGTGTTATTCATAATAACTGCACTTGTAAACACAGACTCAACAGTGGCGACAAGTCTGATCGAACCTAGCAGCAGTTTTGCATCACCTCCCCCAGTACTGAATCTGGGGTACATTGGAAGGAGGCTGCGTCCTGGAACACAGGCGCCGACCAAGGTCCGCCCTCAGCATCCTGCAGAGCGGTGCATCGCAAGGGAGGCCATCGAGAACCGGGCTTGGTTTCCTGGCCACGAAGTCCAGGTAGTGTGCAACCCTTCTAAGGCAGCGGCGGGTAAGCCCGATCGAGCGGCGCGGGGGAAGACGGCCGAGCTTGTTGGAGGGAGAAGGGGAGGAAAGCATAGAGGGCGGAGAACAAGACCGCAGCCGGTGTCAGGGGCCGGACTGCAATCGCGGGGCAGAGACGCGCAGCAGCCAGAAAGGCGCTCCATTGCCACGAGGACCGCAGAAAGCGGTGTGGCAACAACAACAACAGCAGCTCAAGGAAGCGCACATACAGGGAAAAACAAGTACAGGAAGGACCGCTGTGAGGCGTGGGCAGCAGCAGCGCTGGAAAAGACGCCATCTTGAGCCAGCAGAGAAGAAGACGAGCGCGGGAGCCGCCATCTT
This sequence comes from Somniosus microcephalus, assembly GCF_052327205.1. Lineage (NCBI taxonomy): Eukaryota > Metazoa > Chordata > Chondrichthyes > Squaliformes > Somniosidae > Somniosus > Somniosus microcephalus. The sequence continues at coordinate 146,500,592 of NC_140992.1, read as the reverse complement.
AAATAAAAAAATTTAAAAAAAATTATATCCGAAGGGAAAGAAGAAACTCAGCTAGGATGCCAAAAACAGTCAACATTACTGCATTCGACAACGATGTGGAAGATTGGTCCACTTATGTGGAACACATTGAAGTTTATTGTAGAGCGAATGAAGTGCCGGATGATAAGAAAGCACTAACCCTATTAAACTTGATGGGTGCGAAGACGTACGGGTTATTGAGGAACCTGATAACCCCAGATAAACCGGTAGAAAAACGTTTCACGGATATTGTTGCTATCCTGCAGGAGCACCTAAACCCTACACTGCTGCTGATAGCAGAACGATTTAAATTCTACAAGAGGAATCAGCATAAAGATGAGAGTAACGCTGATTACCTTACGGAATTACGCAAGCTATCAAAGCACTGTCAGTTCGGAGCAGGACTGACAGATTCCCTACGGGACAAATTCGTCTGCGGTCTCCTGAGCGAAGGAACCCAGAAAAGGCTAATCTCAGAGAAAGAGTTGACACTGGACAAGGCTTTCAGCGTGGCCGTATCGTACGAAGCAGCAGCACGGGGAGCTGCGGAAATACAGCAAAAGCCACCTGAATTCAGCACCAATGAAATGGCATTGGGTGCAGTAAAGTGCTATCGTTGCGGTATGACAACCCATGACCAGAACCAGTGCTGGTTCAAAGACAAAGAATGCAGGCAATGTGGCAAACTTGGTCACATAGCTAGAGTCTACCGGTCAGGAAAGAAGACCAACAGCAAAAAGTCACCGGAGGAGAAGTACTAAAAAGTACATAAAGTGACACAGAACAGTTCGGATGACCAGAAGACTGATTCAGACTCCAGCAGCAAGGAACTGGGTTGTCTGAAGATACATAATGTGGGCAACACAACAGACCACCAAACTATTTGGGTCATGCTCAATATAGCAGGAGTCCAAGTGAAGATGGAATTGGACACAGGATCGGCCTTAATGGTCATAAATAAGCGAGACTACAAAAGGTTATTCTCGTACATTCCCCTGAGGGATACGCAGATTGTATTGAAAACATACACGGGGTGATGTGCCTCAATAAATCCGAGACTCGATGTTAGCGAAACAAAACAAGGCTTTTATTGACTTAGAAGGTAACACACAGAGGAGAATGTATCTTCCATCCAGAGGTCTGCCGTACTGGATGTGCTGCAGGCTGGGCCAGCTTACATAGGAGCCCGGTATGGGCGGAGCCCTACACACAGTACAATACAATGGAAATGAAACTGAAACCAACCACAGTCACAGGCAGAGAAATACTGATGAGTGATGAATGGAATATTTCATCACATTCACCCCTTCTATAGATTTAGTCTGTTCGGGGGTTTGATAGTCCTCTGCGACCGACGTGGCTGTTGTGGTGCCGCGGGTGTCGGCTGGGTGTTCCCGGTGGCCTCCTGGGTCTCTGCCGGGGGTGCCGCCAGGGTTGTTGAAGGGGTAGTTGGTGGGGGTACCGTTGGTCGATGTTCTTCCGGGGGTGATGAAAGAGTAGTGGGTGGGTAAGAGTTGCTGTGGTCGTTGTTGCTGCTGTTGTCGTGGTTGTTGTCGTTACCGGCTGGGGCGACGTCTTTTATGGACACGGTATCCTCCCTTCCGTCGGCGTGCCGGACATACGCGTATTGGGGGTTGGCGTGGAGTAGGTGCACTGACTCCATGAGAGGGTCCGTCTTGTGGCCCCTCACATGCCTTCGGACGAATACCGGACCTGGGGTGGAGAGCCATGACGGCTGAGGTGGATTTCCGGGGAAAGACAAACATTCGCTCGTGAGGCGTGGCATTAGTGGCAGTACACAATAGCGACCGTATCGAATGGAGCACATCTGGGAGGACTTCCTGCCAGCGGGAGATAGGGAGGCCTTTGGTCCTTAGAGCTAGAGTGACTGCTTTCCATACTGTCCCGTTCTCTCGCTCCACTTGACCGTTACCCCGGGGGTTGTAGCTGGTGGTACAGCTCATGGCGATCCCCCTGGACAGCATGTACTGGCATAGCTCTTCACTCATGAAGGACGCCCCCCTATCCGTATGGATGTAGCTCGGCATACCGAACAGGCAGAACAGGCTGTTGAGGCATTTAATGACCGTGGCGCTGGTCATGTCTGGGCAGGGGAAGGCGAATGGGAAACGAGAGTATTCGTCCACAATGTTCAGGAAGTAAACATTGCGGTCGACGGACGGGAGGTGGCCCTTGAAATCTGAGCTGAGCCGCTCAAAGGGCCGTGTAGCTTTGATTAAGTGGGCTCTATCTGGGCGGTAGAACTGAGGCTTGCACTCAGCGCAAGTGCGACAGTTCCTGGTCAGGGACCGAACTTCCTCAATCGAGTAGGGTAAGTTGCGGGACTTTATGAAGTGGAACAGCCGCGTGACCCCTGGGTGGCAGAGGTCATTGTGGAGGGTCTGTAGCCGATCCCCGGTGGCGCTGGCACACATCCCTTGTGAGAGGGCGTCGGGGGATTCGTTAAGGGCCCCTGGCCGGTAAATGATGTCATAATCGAAGGTGGAGAGCTTGATCCGCCACCTAAGAATCATATCATTTTTAATCTTCCCCCTCTGTTTATTATTGAACATAAACGCTACCGACCGCTGGTCGGTAAGTAGGGTGAAGCGTTTGCCGGCTAGGTAGTGGCGCCAGTGGCGCACTGCCTCCACGATGGCTTGGGCCTCCTTTTCTACGGAGGAGTGTCTGATCTCGGGCCCTTGGAGGGTCCTCGAGAAGAAAGCTATGGGCCGCCCCGCCTGGTTGAGGGTGGCCGCCAAGGTAAAGTCAGACGCATCACTTTCCACTTGAAAGGGAGTGTTCTCGTCCACTGCCTGTAGCGTGGCCCGTTCAATATCCTGCTTAATGCTTTTGAAGGCGGCATGGGCCTCAGCAGAGAGCGGAAAAGAGGATGCTTTCAAGAGGGGGCGGGCTTTGTCGGAGTAGTTGGGGACCCATTGGGAATAATAAGAAAATAACCCCAGGCACCTTTTCAGGGCTTTGGGAGTGTTGGGCAGGGGCAGCTCCCGTAGGGGGCGCAATCGGTCGGTGTCTGGTCCGATTTCCCCATTCTCCACCACGCTGCCTAGTATGCAGAGGCGCGTGGTGTTGTAAACGCACTTGTCCTCGTTGTAGGTGAGGTTGAGTTTTTGTGCGGTTTTCAGGAACCTCTCGAGGTTCGAGTCGTGATCCTGCTGGTTGTGACCGCAGATGGTGACGTTGTCGAGGTAGGGGAAGGTTGCCTGCAAGTGGTGGTCATCGACCATGCGGTCCATCTCCCTCTGGAAGACCGAGACCCCATTCGTCACCCCAAAGGGGACTCTGAGGAATTGGTAGAGGCGTCCGTTCGCCTCGAAGGCGGTGTACGGGCGGTCCTCTGGTCTGATAGGGAGCTGGTGGTACGCTGACTTGAGGTCGATGGTGGAGAACACCCGGTATTGGGCGATTTGGTTCACCATTTCTGATATGCGGGGTAGCGGGTAGGCGTCTAGTTGGGTGTACCTGTTGATCGTTTGGCTATAGTCGATCACCATCCGTTTCTTCTCGCTACCCCTTACCACCACCACTTGGGCGCGCCACGGGCTATTGCTGCGTTCAATAATGTGCTCTTTCAGGAGCCTGTCTACCTCGGTCGCGATAAACCGCCTGTCCTCCCAGCTGTACCTCCTGCTTTTGGTCGCTATTGGCCGGCAGTTAGGGGTAAGGTTCGCGAATAGCGAAGGCGGCTTTACCTTCAGGGTAGCCAGACCGCACACTGTGAGGGGCGGCTGGGACCCACCGTAATTGAGCGTGATGCTTTGGTGGTAGCACTGGAAATCCAGGCCCAAGATCACGCTCGCACATAGCTTCTTCATGATTAATACATTAAAATTATCGTATACAGTTCCGTTAACGGACAATTGTACCGTGCAGTAACCCATAATGGTCGATGTCTGGGTTTTATCAGCCATAGAGATGGTACCCCGAGTAGGGACCACCTTTAGGGAGAGTTGTTGTACCAGTTCAGGGTGGATAAAACTCTCCGTGCTTCCACTGTCAATTAAACATTTAACCCTGCACCCGTTTACCTCGATGTCCACCATTGATTTGGATAGCGGGTGCGGCCTGGTCTGGTCCACTGTGACCGATGCCACTGTAGGGCCCTGATTGAGACAAGATGGCGTCCACGCTGTCTGCTCACAAGATGGCGGACCCCACGAGGTCGGGCAAGATGGCGTCCAAGATGGCCGCTCCCACGGCGCACACGCAGCGGTGGCGGGTTTTCTGGCGGGGTTCCCTCTGCACACCTTCCCGAAGTGCCCCTTCTTACCGCACTTAAAGCAGGTGGTGCCTTTCGCCGGGCACAGGTTTCTGGTGTGCTTCGGCTGCCCGCAGAAGTAGCAGTTGGGTCCCCGACGCGTCACGGCTGTCGTAGGGCTTCTGGGGGGAGAGCGGGGCCCCGACGGTGTCCGGCTGCCGTGCGGGGAAGATGCCTTCCAAGATGGCGGCGCCCTTGGTGCACACGTGGTGGCGTGGACGGCGCAGGCTGAAGAGTAGGCGTCCGAGTTTCTCTGGGCCACATCCAGGGATCGTGCTGTGTCCGCAGCCTGTTTCAGGTCCAATCCCATTTTTTCCAGCAGTCTCTGCTGGATGTAAGTGGAGCTGAGGCCTGTGATAAAGGCATCGCGAACAAGCTCGTCAGTGTACACTGCGGCTTTTACATCTTGGCACTTGCAGTCTTTGCCAAGCGTTTTCAGGGTGCCTAGGAACTCCTCCACCGATTCCCCAGGTCGCTGTGCGCGAGTAGCGAGCAGATGCCTAGCATACACCTCATTCGTAGGCTGCTGGTAATGCGCCTTTAAGATGTCGCAGGCGGCCGGGTACGTGTCGGCGTCTTGGATGAGGGGGTAAACCCGGTGGTTTACCCAATTCCGCAGAATTCCGAGTTTCATACTCGCAGCGTCCGTAGCGTCTTTGACAGCTGCGGAATTGTCCAGGAAGAATTCCATACACATAAACCAGTGTCCGAAGTGTGCCGATGCGTCCGAAGCATGCTGGTCCAAATCCAAACGTTCGGGTTTCAAGAGTTGATCCATTGTGTTGAAAATTAAGTCAATAAAATTGATGTGCCTCAATAAATCCGAGACTCGATGTTAGTGAAACAAAACAAGGCTTTTATTGACTTAGAAGGTAACACACAGAGGAGAATGTATCTTCCATCCAGAGGTCTGCCGTACTAGATGTGCTGCAGGCTGGGCCAGCTTACATAGGAGCCCGGTATGGGCGGAGCCCTACACACAGTACAATACAATGGAAATGAAACTGAAACCAACCACAGTCACAGGCAGAGAAATACTGATGAGTGATGAATGGAATATTTCATCACATGGGGCAAAAAGTATACCCCAAAGGAAATATAAAAGTAAACGTGGTCTACAATGGTAAAGAAAGTCAGAAAATGGACTTATATGTGTTACCTGATGGAGATCCACCACTACTAGGACGTGAATGGATCCGGAAAATACAACTGGATTGGCATTCCATACGAGCACTGACTGTGGATGCCAGTAAGGAGGATGACGTCAAACCTGGACGACTGTCCAAAATCTTAGATGATGCTAAGGAGGTGTTCCAACAGGGACTTGAGACACTGAAAGGAATTACTGCAACCATCAAGGTTGAAGGAAATGCAAGCCCAAAATTTTTCAAAGCCAGACCGGTGTCTTATGCGATACGACCTGCTGTGGAAGAAGAGCTGGAAGGGTTAGAACGTTCAGGAGTACTGTCCAAAGTGGACTGGAGCGAGTGGGCTACACCCATTGTTCCTGTCATGAAGCGATTGTTGAGCAACACGCCTGGTGAACCTAGGAAGGTTCGCATCTGTGGTGATTTCAAAGTCACTGTTAATCCAGTTCTTCACACAGTGCAATATCCGCTTCCGCAGATTGAAGATATCTTTGCTTCGCTATCTGGCGGCAAGCACTTCACCAAGATAGACCTGGCGCAGGCGTACCTGCAGATGGAAGTTGATGAAGTGTCGAGACAGTATCTCACGATCAACACGCATAAGGGCTTATATCAGTATAATAGGCTGGTTTTTGGAGTGGCATCGGCTCCGGCTATTTGGCAATGGGCCATGGAACAGGTCTTGCAGGGAATTCCAGGGACACAGTGTTACTTGGATGACATCTTGGTTACAGGAGATAACGATAGTGATCACCTCGCGAATTTGGAACAGGTGCTCATCAGATTGAAAGAATATGGGCTAAGAGCTAATTGCCAGAAATGCGAGTTTTTTCAGAAGCAAATTTCGTACTGCGGCCACGTTATTGACAAGGAGGGGTTACATAAGTCCCCTGACAAGATTGAGGCAGTAGTCAAGGCTCCAGCACCGGAAAATGTGTCACAGTTGAGGTCGTTCCTCGGGCTGGTTAACTACTACCACAAGTTTTTACCAAATTTATCTACGGTGTTACACCCACTAAACACCCTCTTGCAAACGGGAATACCATGGAAGTGGAGCGATGACTGTAAGCGGGCTTTTCAGAAGAGCAAGGCATTGATCACGTCTAAGGAAGTGTTGGCTCACTTTAACCCAACGCTACCTATTCGGTTGGCTTGTGATGCATCTCCCTATGGTATCGGGGCGGTGCTCTCACATAGGTTTCCAGATGGCTCGGAAAGGCCAGTCGCTTTTGCATCCAGATCATTGACCTCCGCTGAGCGCAACTATGCTCAGATAGATAGGGAGGCCCTCAGCCTCGTGTGGGGAGTGAAGAAATTTAACCACTACCTGCACGGACAACAGTTTACACTGCTGACAGATCATCAACCATTGGTTTCCATATTCAATCCTAAGAAGGGTGTTCCGGTAATGACGGCGCAGAGGCTTCAGAGATGGTCCCTTTTCCAAGGGGCACATCAATACGATATTGAGTTCAAAGGTACAAAGCAACATGGTAATGCTGATGGGCTGTCGCGCCTGCCACTACCTACAGCGGAAGAGGCACCGGCAGTTGATCCTGTCGAGATATTCCACTCGACCATCATCGAATGCTTGCCAGTCACCAATGCGGGTATTGAGAGAGAGACCCGAAATGACCCGACACTGTCTCGGGTCTACGATTTGACGGTGAAGGGATGGCCAGCTCATGGCGAACCATTGTTACCAGCATTCTCAGCCAGACGAGAACAGCTGTCCGTATGTCAAGGAACACTGATGTATGGAACAAGGGTGGTTATTCCTCCTAAATTACGGGAGACAGTCTTAAAAGAATTGCATGAAGGTCATCTGGGGGGAGTCAAGATGAAAAGCCTTGCTAGGGCTTATGTGTGGTGGCCAGGTATAGACAAACAAATAGAGGACCTGACAAAAAGCTGCTCAGGGTGTCAAAAAGTCCAGAATGCACCTCCAATTGCACCGCTGCATCCGTGGGAATGGCCTTCAGCTCCATGGCAACGCGTGCATATTGACTTTGCAGGTCCATTCATGGATTCCATGTTTTTGATAGCAGTAGACGCACACTCTAAATGGCCAGAAGTGATCAAGATGTCGACCACTACCACTGAGAAGACGATTGCAGTCTTGAGAACTATATTTGCAAGGAATGGATTGCCCGAGCAAATTTGTTCAGACAACGGACCACAGTTCGTGTCAGAAGAATTCCAGAAATTCATGAAAAAGAATGGGGTGAAACACTATACATCTGCCCCATACCATCCGGCTACAAATGGGTTGGCCGAGAGATTTGTACAAACATTCAAAAAGGCAATAAAGGCCATGTGTGAAGATCATATTCCACTACAACACAAGGTGGACAATTTCCTAATGGCATATCGAAACGCCATGCATGCAGTGACAAATCAAAGCCCTGCCATCATGTTCTATAACAGAAGGTTGCGGTCCCGGTTGGATTTGTTAAAACCCAATGTGAGATGGGAAGTTGAACACAAGCAATTTCCAACACATAAATGAAAAGGCTACTCGGAGTTTTGAAATAGGACAACCAGTGTTGGCCAGGGACTATAGAAATGATAAATGGCAACCTGGAACAATTTGTGCACGGCAGGGGCCTTTGATGTACACGGTAGACACTGGGGAGAACGTAATACGACGTCATGCTGACCAACTTGTGGGATCAAGAACAAGGGTCAACCCCATGTCTCCGGCAGAGACACCAGTTGAAGAATTTATTGAGCCTGTAGCATCTACCTCAGACTCGGTTGTATTAGATGATGTTGAATCCATAGAAGATCAATTGAATGAGTCACCCCAGCAACGGGAACAAGAGATCCCTGAAAGGCGTTATCCGGCACGGATCCGGAAGCCTCCTCAGAGACTGAACCTTTGAATATTCATTGTGTGTAAATTGTATATATGTATATATATTCATGTACTGTATTAATGGGGTGTCCACTGTTAAGCTAAAAGGGGAGGAATTGTAGTGTATGTAACCTGTACTACCTTAAGAGGATACCTTAAGGTGAAGGACTACTTTTTAACAGCTCCTGTACATTGTAGTACCGGTAGTGACCACACCGGTATATAAACCCTGTGGAGTAATATGTATCTCAGTTCCCGCCCTGACCCTCAATCACTAAAGACCTGTTTAGTTACTCTCTGTTGTCTGTGTCATGTTATTCATAATAACTGCACTTGCAAACACAGACTCAACAACCCAGAGAGTGGTGAGAATGTGGAACTTGCTACCACAGGGAGTGGTTGAGGTGAATAGTATAGACGCATTTAAGGGGAGGCTGGACAAGTTATTCAGGGAGAAAGGAATAGAAAGATCTGCTGATAGGGTTAGATCAAGTAGGGTGGGAGGAGGTTTGTGTGGAGCATAAACACCGGCATAGATCAGTTGGGCCGAATCTGTGCTGTAAATTGTATGTAATTCTATGTAATTCAATCAAAGCCTAGGTCAATTAAATTAAACTCCAGTCCTAGAAATACATACATCACTAAAACTTTAACGAGCACATGTATTTATGTACAAATAATATGTTCAGATCAGCTATTGTCATGTTCCATGGTCCCTGAGAGATGAGTCTTACCCATCCTTTCCCTCCTTGCCTTATGGCAGCATTTTTCCTGCTGCACGTTAGAAATAAGGACTTGTGAAGTGTGGTCATTGTGGGGCTCTTGAGAGATCAAGTCCCTACCTTGCTGGCCTACTTCCCAACTGACAAAACTCATTACAGATATAGTTGGCAAGATCAAGAGTCAAGTCACATCTGTGGCCAAAACACTGTGTAACAAGTGTCTTAACTACATCCTCACAGCAGTAGGACCCTTTAGAAGAATGCCACTACACAGCTTGACTGCATTGACAGTAAAATGGCAGTGTTTTAATTCTATTCCAAATACACATTATCATCAATTAATGTACAAGTTTGCCTGGAGCTTGCTGCCGATATTCTGATGTTACCAGCGAGCTGGGGCTGATAAGGCTCCACTTCTATTCATTATAATGGAATGTAGAGCTCACTGTGAATTAAGTAGGACACCCAGTTGTTTCGGGCTACTGATCTCAGCTGTACAAAGAGTCTATCTAGCAATTATCTGGCACCGTGATTCAAACAGGTGATGCTAGTAATTTAAATACAGGCAGTCCACTTCTCTTTGCAATGAATTAGATGGGGAGCTTTTTGCAGATAATTCAACATAGTTAATTTGGCTACTGGGACATTTCAAAGAGCTGTCACTGCTCTATCGTAACAGGACGGGTTTATTTATAGCATAGGCTTCAAGAAGCAACACCAGTATTCATCCATCACTAGCATTATAGGATGTTCATTCAACAATTAATTACAGCAACAGTCCACCCCAAAGCCCCGCGAATACATGCCACAAGCAGATCCTCCTTTGCATGTTCATAAAATTAATTTTTAATGTGATTGATTATATACATAGAGAACTGTGCAAAACAGAATTTATTGCAAGGCAGTGACGACCTTACGATAACTCGTAAGTTGTTGTGATCTGGAATGCGCTGCCTGAAAGGGCGGTGGAAGCAGGTTCAATAATAACTTTCAAAAGGGAATTGGATAAATACTTGAAAAGAAAAAAATTGCAGCGTTATGGGGAAAGAGCCGGGGGGAGTGGGACTAATTGCGCAGCTCTTTCAAAGATCTTCCAACGATGGGTCACATGGCCTCCTTCTGTGCCGTTAGATTCTATGGGGAAAAAATTTGGTTGCTTTGCGCCTCCTGTTAGTGCCCTAAGAGGGCGCTAATGGGGCGCAAAGCAACTAGCGCTCGGGCACGGCCGTGTTTGTGCCGCTCGCGAAATTGACCAGACATTTTGCAGCGGTGCTAAACACTACAGCCGCGATCTCCTGCGCCCGCAGATTGTGATGTCAGTCGAGCGTGCAATGCCCCGGTAGTGCACCGGACCGGATATTGGGTGGCGTCCCCTGCCTTACCGCCTGCCACTAGCAATGACAGGTTGAGGGGAGCATTTTGTAGTCAGGAAGGGACTGGGAGAGCGCTATTTAAAGGCGGCCGCTTCCTGCCTTTTTTTGTCGTCGACATTTTTGCACCACGCATTCTGAGAGAGGGAGAAAGACTTTTGGAGAGATTCAACGCTGTGTGAAGGAGTTTTGGGTACTGAGCAGTACTTTGCAGGTTCATTTTGATTTGACCTTCCTTGCATCGATTTAGAAGAGACTATGGGGGCTGCACTCTCAGCACTTTCCCTGGGCCTCTTCATTGTTCTTTCCAGCAGAATTGATGTACAGGTCTGTCCAGGCCGAGATTCAAGGCTGCAATGAGCAGGGTGTGGATGGAGAGCAAAATCGACCCTCCTCTTTAAGAACTGGCTGGCCCCAGTATGCCTGTTTTCCATTGCTAACTGACATCACATGAGCTTCGCCAGCGCTCTGAGGTAACGCCTCACTCCTTGATGTTAGCGCCTTAAGAGAGGTGTGTAGCAGCTGATTTAGCGCTCCAATCACCACCAGGGGCGATAGAAGCCAAGTTTGCAGTCGGAGGCGATAATTAGCACCAGGCGCGAAACTTTGTCGATACCAAATTTCTCCCCCTATGATTCACATGAAAAGGGGTAGAAAATGAAAATGATAAATAAAACCTAAATGGTGTGGAAAAATAAAGACATTAGCTGGTTGTAGATAAGAGCTGCTAACCCGTTCTGATGAAAAGGCAGGGCCTGCGGATTGGTTTTTCCCAACCAAAGCTCCCTGACAGCACTGCTCCCTGTTATGAGTGCTCCATCAGGAAATCAATCCTTTGCTTTTGGTAAAATGGAATAATAATCAGTAGTTAGTTGTTTTCTCCCTGCATGTTATAAACCAGAGGTCTTCTAGTGCATCCAGTAACTGGCAGTACATGGGGGGAATCCCAGAGGTGATGTTACACTGGAGAAATCACAACTCATGGCCTCACCCACTGGGAACATCCACCAGGAAATCATGCACACAATCCCCAATATTTTCTATCCGGCAGAAGGACTTCATGGAGCCCTCCCTTCTGTCTTTCTTTCGAACCCTACACTCAAAATGACAGGTTTTATGATTTTACACCATTGGCTCAAGTTCTCAATCCCCCCTCTGCTAGCTACTGAAGTTGGGATCTCTCCTGACATTAATATTGGGCAGACTATTATTCTGGGTATTTTCTCATTGATTGCTCCTGCTGCCTTTGAAAACAATTTTGCTTTTATTTTTTAATCTGCGCTCGGATAGAAAATTCAATAGAACAGAACTATAAAGCAAAAGTGATTAAATAAGTAAACTGATCAGCATTACTATTTAACCCATGATATTGTATAAAGAGACACTGATGCAATTACTTGTGTTCATCACCCCATCTTGGCGGAAGGGGAGCGAATTTGACCAGCTCAAACACTGGCCTAGGGTTTCATGTGAGACCGGGGAGGGATGGCGGGACCGGGGGTAGTGGGGAGGGAGGCACTCGGGAGGAGGGAGACACTCGGGAGGAGTGTAGTGGGTGAGGGAGACACTCGGGAGGAGTGTAGTGGGTGAGGGAGACACTCGGGAGGATTGTAGTGGGTGAGGGAGACACTCGGGAGGAGTGTAGTGGGAGGGAGACACTAGGGAGGAGTGTAGTGGGTGAGGGAGACACTCGGGAGGAGTATAGTGGGAGGGAGACACTCGGGAGGAGTGTAGTGGGAGGGAGACACTCGGGAGGAGTGTAGTGGGAGGGAGACACTCGGGAGGAGTGTAGTGGGAGGGAGACACTCGGAAGGAGTGTAGGGGAGGGAGACACTCGGGAGGAGGGGAGGGGGAGAGAGACGCTCGGGAGGAGTGTATTGGGAGGGAGACACTCGTGAGGAGGGTAGTGGGAGGGAGACAGTCGGGAGGAGGGGAGGGGGAGGGAGACACTCGGGAGGAGGGTAGTGGGAGGGAGACACTCGGGAGGAGTGTAGTGGGAGGGAGACACTCGGGAGGAGTGTAGTGGGAGGGAGACACTCGGGAGGAGTGTAGTGGGAGGGAGACACTCGGGAGGAGTGTAGTGGGAGGGAGACACTCGGGAGCAGGGTAGTGGGAGGGAGACACTCGGGAGGAGTGTAGTGGGAGGGAGACACTCGGGAGTAGGGTTGGGGAGGGAGGCACTCAGGAGGAGGGTTGGGGAGGGAGACACTGAGAAGGAGGGTAGGGGAGGGAGTCACTCGGGAGGAGGGTAGGGGGAGGGAGGCACTCTGGAGGAGGGTAGCGTGAGGGAGACACTTGGGAGCAGGGTAAGTGGGAGGGAGACACTCAGGAGGAGGGTTGGGGGAGGGAGACACTTTGGAGGAGGGTAGTGGGAGGGAGGCACTCTGGAGGAGGGTAGTGGGTGAGTGATGGACGGCAGTGGCCTGTGGTTTTAATGTGATGCTGAGAGGAGCATGCCTGCTTCTGCTTTCTCCACATTAAGGTAAATAAAAAACTTGAAACTTATCTTCTGGATGCAGCCTCGAGTGGTCCCTTTAAAAACTGTTGCTTTGGCTGCCGTGCGCCCCAGAAAACTGAGCGCAGCATCCACGGTGCTCAGTCGCAAACCAATTTCATCAAGCGGCCTGAAATGGGTGTCAGGCCTCCGATTTGCATAAGTAATGTGCCTAACACCAGTTTCAGGCTGGCTGCATGATTACTTTTCATTTGAGCATCTATGCTTTCTTTGGCTGCTAATTACCGTTTGATTGATTTCTGCCTTTACACTGTTCCTTAAAAGGATTCAAACTCTTCATCATAATCAGCGCACTTCCACACAGCTCGATTAATTCTCAGATCAGCAGACTAAAGTAAAAGTAGATATGTGCCTGCCTGACTTCCCATAAATATTTGCATTGGAACACATTTATTCCATTTCTGCGCTATCTCTCTGTATTTTGTGAATTATTCTGCAGAACCAGCGGCAAACCAAATTTGAAACCGAATATGACGTGTAAGAGCCAAGAGCTGATAAATGAGTATCTGAATATTGCCAAAAGTGCCTAATTTTACAATTGTGGCGGTTGCTCTTGTTGTGTATGTAATATGTGTGCTACTTTGAACCTATGGACAGGACTGCACTACTTGTAGGGCGTAGTGATACGCAGTACCACTCCTGGCCATAGGGGTATAAATAGTACTGTGGGTACTGATCTCCCCTCAGTTCCCGCCTGTGGGCATGAAGTAAAGACCTACGTATAGTTCCTACCTCCAACCAGTAAAGATCTGTTTGAGTTATACGTTTAAGTCTTTGTGTTAATTGTTCAATACAATACACATACTTAACACTGGCGACGAGTCAGGTTCTTACCCTGCGGCAGTTGAAGAGAGGTTTCAAACATCACCACCCCACTAGAAGTGACAGGCTTTAGGACTCTGAAGCCTCCATCAGCGACTGAGCACTGGAGTGCAGCAGCCATCCTGACAGCTTCCAGCGACTGACAGAAGTCTTTCTGCAGTTTCCTTGTTCAACCTAGGTGGTGGGGTAAGCCGTGCAGCGTTGGCTGCAAAGACAGGGCTGGGGAAGTTGGAGAAGATAAGGGCGATCGCAATCCCTGATAAGAGCCGCGGTGAAACGCGCGAGCGGGTAAGCCAGAGCCCGGGAGGGAGCGAGCAAGAGCCGCGCGAGCGGGTGAGCCAGAGGCCGGGAGCCGCTTCAAGTGCGAGGCGCAGCGCGGGCCAGCGATCGGGACCAAAGATAAGGGCCGCACTCGGACTGAAAGGCGCGGCGGCTGCAGAAGCTCAAGGTGCGAGAGCCGCGGTGCACAGCGCGGGCTATCGATCACGGCGAAGATAAGGGCCGCACTCGGGGGCTGAAGGGAGATGGCGTCGGGGGACGGGTGAAGACCGCCAAGCGCGGGAAAACCGCCATTTTGTGGGCGGAGGACGATGGCAAGAGCGGGAAGCCGCCATCTTTGATAACAAGTAAACAAAATAAAATCTGAGAAATTGCAAATCTACAATGCCTAAACACGGGAATATTAGCACCTTTGATCGTGACCTCGAAGATTGGGCCATATATGTTGAAAGAGTAAAAAATTATTGTAAGGCCAATAAAATTCGTGACCAAGATAAAGCTCTAACATTATTAAATTTAATGGGTGCGAAGACATACGGGCAATTGAAACACCTGTTATCACCAGATGAACCGGCGGATAAGACATTCGATGAGATTGTTACTGTCCTGAAAGATCATCTAAACCCCACACCGCTGATGTTAGCGGAACGATTTAAATTTTACGACAGAAGGCAGCTACAGCATGAAAGCAATGCTGAATATTTGCTGGAATTGCGTAAATTAGCGAAATATTGCCAGTTTGGAACGGGACTGACAGATGCACTACGAGACAAATTTGTGTGTGGTTTATTTAAACAGGATACACAAAAGCGACAGCTCGAGGAGAATGAGCTGACGCTTGAGAAGGCGGTCACTATGGCAGCAGCACACGAAGCCGCAGCGAGAGGCACAGCAGTAATGCAGCTACGGTCACCGGAGCTCAGTGCACACAAATTGGGTGTGAGTTCTGGCAAATGTTATCGTTGTGGAAAGACAACGCATGATCAGAACCAGTGTTGGTTTAAAAACCAAGAATGTAGAACTTGTGGTAGGCTTGGACATATAGCTAGAGTATGCAGGTCAGGGAAGAAGACCAGCAACAAGAAGTCACCGCAAGGAAAATACGCAAAAGTACACAAGGTGGCCGAACAGGAGTCCGATTCAGACGCTAGCAGTAATGAACTGGCTGGCTTAAGCAGTATTGAACTGGCTAGCTTAAGGGTACTCAACGTTGGTAAGGGTGCAGACCTCCAGACAATTTGGGTTACTCTTCAGATAGAAGGAGTCCAAGTAAAAATGGAATTGGACACTGGATCGGCATTGTCGGTCATGAATAAGAAAGATTACAGAAGGTTATTCCAACATATTCCCCTACAGGATACGGAGATTATATTGACAACCTACACGGGGCAGAGAGTGTACCCCATCGGGACAATAAAGGTTGCAGTGGTCCACAAGGGCGAAGACAGTCAAATAATGGACTTATATGTGATATCTGAAGGAGGTTCTCCACTACTAGGATGGGAGTGGATTAGGAAAATGAATATGGACTGGCATTTCCTACAAACAATAACGAGTGAGAACTCGGTGAAGACAGTCGGCCCAGACTCTGGAACGGATGATGGTAAGCCCAACTCAGGTGCAAAAGACAAAGTTTCAGCACAGAATTCCACTGAGCAACAACAACATAGTTTAACTGTGGATTCTGAGTCTGGCAAATCTACTGATGTCCCCATTTCTGAGGGACACCGGGCTCAAACTCAACTCCATTTCAAACTACAACAGCAATTAGAACAAATGCTTCGCCGATTTGAGCAAGAGTTGAATGCAACGAAAGAGTTCTTTGATATAGAGTTGGAGAATCTGGAAAGACAACAGAAGCAGCTGATGGAGAAAATGGAGCAGGAGCACACAAAACGTCTGATGTCAGAGGAGTTAACGGTCAGCCAACTCCTGCATATGCTGAAGGACAGGACTCTGAAATGGGAAAAACTTGAACACGAACTTCAATATTCAAACAAAAGGGGTTCGGAGCTCTCAAAGGTTATTGGAAGAGCTGAGGTGGCAACACAGACTGAGATGACTGCAACAGAGCAGCCCTTGGATGCCAAAAGTACGCTGACTCACGTCAACGTAGAACAACAGACCGCTGAAACAGCTGCTCTGGTAGAGGGATTGAATAGTCCGATCAATCAATCTCCAAAAGAAGTTGAAGTAGTAAAATCTCAAATGAGGTCATTAGTAAACGACTTGCTGAAAGCCCAGAAAAAGCTGGATGAAGAGGTACGCATGAAGAAGTCTCTTCAGGAAAGATGTCTGGACTTGGAACAAAAGCTGGCTAACGCCCAGCTGGGTATGGAGGAAATAGAAGACCCTCTCGCTGGCCTAGATCAGGACGACACCGAATATTACTATGTCCTGTCCTGCCCAACTTGTAACTTCGACTCCCACCATACAGAAATCATGGAGGAGCACCGAAAGTCTACGGAACATCGGGAGAAGGTGGCTCTACTACGGAAAAAGGAGGAAGAGAAGGAGGAACTACGCATGCAGCTGGCAGCTGACAGTGGAGCCCAGAGAGTCTCCAAGAAGCAGAAAAGGAAAAGTCGAAACAGAAGATGACCCATCTGAACCATTATTACCTCTACCAGATCACACACGTGGTCCCTCCGAACGGAGCCAATTCAGTTCGGAAGTTCAAACTGTTAAATCCATGGAAGGACTATTGAATGAGTCACTCCAGCAACGTGAACCGACTACACCACAGAGATTGAATCTGTGAACTGTTTTCCGCAGAGACTGAATCTGTGATCTGTTTTGACATGAAGTTATCTATGTATCTATGTTATTCTGTTATGTAAACCTGAAGTTATATATGTATATATGTTATTACGTTATGTTAAATGGGGAGATGACTGTAAAGCTAGGAAGGGAGGAATGTTGTGTATGTAATATGTGTGCTACTTTGAACCTATGGACAGGACTGCACTACTTGTAGGGCGTAGTGATACGCAGTACCACTCCTGGCCATAGGGGTATAAATAGTACTGTGGGTACTGATCTCCCCTCAGTTCCCGCCTGTGGGCATGAAGTAAAGACCTACGTGTAGTCCCTACCTCCAACCAGTAAAGACCTGTTTGAGTTATACGTTTAAGTCTTTGTGTTAATTGTTCAATACAATGCACATACTTAACAGCTCTCTCTGTAAAAAATGGTAGAACAGACAGAGGGCAAAGCGTTAATTAACAGTGTAGAGCTAAGCATGTGTACATGTGTGTGTGTGTATATATATATGTGTATATATGTTTGTGTATGTGTGTGTGCATATGTGCATTTGGGATGTTTCACTATATTAAAGGCGCTTCATAAATGCAAGTTGTTGTATATGTTTGTGCATATGTGTGTATAAATGTGTGTGTGTATATGTATGCATGCGTGTGTGTGCATATGTATGCGTGCGTGTGTGCGCGCGTGTATTGTATCTGTGTTCCTTGGCTGTTAGGAAGACTTACTTGCCAGTTACCAGGCTAGCTTATGAACATACGAACAATGACGGGCAGGAAAAGACCCTCTGGTCCACCCAGCCTGTCCCACACAACCTTGTTTATCACAATATATACACTCCCCACCCAACCCAAAGCCATGTGATCTCCTGGGAGAGGTGAAAAAATAGATAAAAATCCAGGTCAATTTGGGAAAACAATCTAGGAATTTCCTCTACCACCCCCTTAGGCAATTGAAACTAGTCCAGATGATCACCACTCTGGCCCTGATAATTCCTTGCAGTTCCTACCTTTTGTAAGAGGTGACCTCCGCCCCAGCCAGAAACAGGCCCAGCTCTCACTTGAAGGAATTCAGTGAACCGGCATCCATAGCACGAGCTGGCAGCCTGTTCCAGAGGTCCACTATTCTCTGGGAAAAGAAGCATCTCCTGACATTTAACCTAGATCTGGCCTTAGACAACTTAAAAGTGTCACCCCTGGTCCTCCCTAACCTATTTAATTGAAACAAACAGTCAACTGGAACACAATCTATTCCCTTCATCATCTTATAAACCTTGATCAGATCACCCCAATCTGCGCTTCTCTAAAGTGTACAGTCCCAGTTCTTTTCACCATAGATATTAATAACTTGGATGAGGGAATAGAGAGTTTTACAGCCATGTTTTCAGATGACACTAAGTTAGGAGGTGCAGTAAGTTGTGTGGATGGGACCAGGAAGTTACAAAGAGGCGTAGACAGACTAAGTGAGCAGGCAAAACTGTGCTCTCCCCGCCCACTTCAATGGCGGTTTTCCCGCGCTTCTCGTCGCTGACTTTCAGCCCGACTGCGGCCCTTATCTCCTGTGCGATCGCTGGTGCGCCGCCCGCCCGAAGCGGTTCTCAGCCCTTATCACCGGTGCGATCGCTGGCCCGCTAAGCGCCTCCCGCTTGAAGCGGCTCCCGGCCTCTGGCTTACCCGCTCGCGCGTTTCACCGCGGCTCTTATCAGGGATTGCGATCGCCCTTATCTCCCGATCGGTGGCCCTGTCTTTGCAGCCGACGCTGCTCGGCTTACCCACGAGGTTATGGAGGCTTTGGGGTCCTAATGCCTGTCGCTTCCAGTCGCTGGAAGCTGTCAGGATTTCTGCTGCCCTTCAATTTTCAGTGGGGTGTTGAGGATTGAAACCTCTCTTCAACGTCCTGTCTTTGGACGAAGCCGCCGTGGAATAACTGCCGCAGGGTTCGAACCGACTCGTCGCCAATGTTAAGTATGTGTATTGTATTGAACAATTAACACAAAGACTTAAACGTATAGCTCAAACAGGTCTTTACTGGTTGGAGGTAGGGACTGCACGTAGGTCTTTACTTCATGCCCACAGGCGGGAACTGAGGGGAGATCAGTACCCACAGTACTATTTATACCCCTATGGCCAGGAGTGGTACTGCGTATCACTACGCCCTACAAGTAGTGCAGTCCTGTCCATAGGTTCAAAGTAGCACACATATTACATACACAACAGGTGGGACTCTGACCGAGGGCTCTGCAGTGGCATGGAAGTGTGAGCGCTTGGAGAGGAGCCCCCACTTCCTTGATGTCTGCCACCAACTTCCTTCTCATTGGTCAGGTCCCCCTCAGCGCTTGCAAGTGACTTGAGAGCACCTTGCTGCACATCAGGGGGGCCATGGGGACCCGTATCTGCACTGGCAGTCCTACTCAGAAGGACTTCCATGAAGGTCTGGTTTCTCTGTTCAATAGATGACCATCGCTCCTCCAGAGATGTCATTCTATTCTGAACACTCACCATGTTTTCTGCACGCTGGCGACTCATCACCTCCATGAAGGTTGCCATCTTTTCCATGGTGATGCGTTCATGCGCCAATGACTCCACAAAGGCTCTGCTCATGTTCGCTATGGACTCCTCCATTTGCTCCACACTCGCAGCGACCCTGGAGACAAAACCTGCCAGAGACTCCTGCATCTGTTCCTGGAGTTCCAGCACCACTGATCTTCTGGATGGACCCAGAGGCAGAGGGTCGACATGCAGCTGAGCCGAGCTGGCAGAGTCCTGCGCCCTCCGACTAGGACTCTCCACTGCTGTCCCTGTCTTTATAATCTGCTGATGCTCACTTGTGAGCTGTGATACACCAGGTGACAACACTACTCTATGTCCCGAAGGTCCCACCGAGGTGTGAGTGTCTGCGCTGGTGCTGGGTGCGTTGAATTCTGCTGCCGCTGCGCCCTCAGAGGTTGCAGCTTCCTCTGAAGGGTCTTGAGGTTCATGCTCTTCCTCCTGGCTAGTGGGGACAGTTGCTTGTGATGGTCCGTGGGGGCGTAAAGGAAAGAGTCAGAGATGTGATGCCAAGGTTACATGCGTATTGCATATTGCAGATGATCATAAGTCCATCTGTTAGAGCTTCAGATTCATTATCAGCGACTCATGCAATGTCAATGAGAGAGATGGAAAACTATTCTGTCACCAGCTTGCTGTGATGCACCCCTCTGTTCGTCCCCCACTTGCGCATCTTCCTCCACTCCTACGATCTCCAGTACTGTCTCCTCCCAGGGGGTGAGGTGGGCTACTGAGGGTGGCCCTCCTCCTGTCCTCGCTCTTTCTCACTTATTGTGAGCTCTCTTTTCCTGCAATGAGGGAGACAAGTGGAGGTTGAGTGAGAATGAAGGAGTGAGTGTAGAGATTCCATAGCATATATACTTAGAAGGAGACAAAGATGGAGTGAGGTGGCAAGACAAGGGCCCTCCCAGTGTGTTGTCAGTTGTTTTCATAGCATCAAAGTGATAGGGAGTGTGAGGGCTGCATAGCCGAACAGGTAGGTGAATGTGACCATAGAGAGAGAGGGAATGGATAAAGGTGCATGGATGTCAGTATCAAGTGGGATGCGGAGGAAGAGACTGCTAAAGCTGAATGCTGGTGAGGAAAGGCAATGGGGATCAGATTGAGGGTGATGGGAAATTCATACTCACTTTTCCAGTGCACAGAAGGTCATGAAATCTCTTCCTGCACTGAATCCAGGTTCTGCGGGTTACTGATTATGAGTTGACGTCCTCTGCCACCTGGACCCACACAGCCTTGGTCTGCTGGGGAGGCTTCTTCCTCCCTGAAGAAGGGAAGAGCACCTCTTTATGAGCGCTTGTTCCCTCAACTAAAGCCTGCAAGGTGTAATGTATATACCTTTAAGGGGGGGAACTACTTTTTACAGCTCATGTATACTGTAGTACCGGCAGTGACCACACCTGTATATAGCACTGAGTAGTAATCTGTACAGTCAGTTCAACTGTGAGCCACGTTGAGTAAACACCTGTTGTACCGTTTCTGCTGCAGTCTGTATCTTATTATACCCAGACACAACATTGACGATGAGGCAAGTTTGAACCTACCTGCAACTCTCCATCACCTCCCGGGGATTCGTTCCTGGAGATCAGTGGATTGGAGGTCAAGGCCAGAGACTCAGGCATCGACCACGGGCAACCGCCCAGTCATCCAGCAGAGACTCGAGAATTACGGGGGAGGCTGTCGAGAGCCAGGCTTGGCTTTCCAGTCAAGGTGGTCCAGCGAAACGGGCTGGCAACAGGTAGTGCGCAGACCCTTCCTGGACAGCGGCGGGCTAGAGCCCAACCGAGTGGCACAGCAAAGGGCCGAGCAGCGTTGACGGGGGAGAGAGAGGGCAGAGCACACAGGGTGCAGCCAGTGTTCAGGGGCCGAGCAGCGTCGGAGAGAGGGAGAGAGAGACGCGCAGAAACCGGCGAGGCACCGCCATTGCCACGAAGACCGCCGAGTGCAGTGTTGGCAGCAGCGGGGGAGGAAGGAAAGCGCGGGAGACGCCATTTTAAGCCATTGGGAGACGCCATTTTAAGCCACACCCAAAATGCCGAAGAGTGGCAGTATCACCGCATTTGACAATGAAGTCGAAGATTGGACTACATATGTCGAGCGAATAGAGGTGTACTGCAAGGCAAATGAGGTGTCAGATGACAAGAAAGCGTCAGTATTGTTAAATTTAATGGGTGCAAAGACGTATGGGTTATTACGAAATCTAGTCACCACAATGAAGCCAATGGAAGAGAGTTTTGAAGACATAGTAATGATACTACAGGAACATTTAAACCCCACACCGCTGCTGACAGCAGAAAGGTTCAAGTTTCACAAACGGAACCAGCATAAGCAATGCTGATTATTTAACAGAACTGCGCAAACTATCGAAACACTGCCAGTTTGGAGCAGGACTGGCAGATACCTTAAGGGACAAGTTTGTGTGTGGGCTTCAAAGTGAAAGAACCCAGAAACGGCTTTTATCTGAAAAGGACCTTACGCTGGAAAAGGCTTTCAGCATTGCGGTATCATATGAAGCAGCAGCACGGGGCGCTGCAGAGATACAACAGAGACCGCAAGAATATGGCACAAACAAAATGTCATATGGAACAAAGAAGTGCTATCGCTGCGGCAGAACAACACACGACCAGAATGATTGCTGGTTCAAAGACAAAGTGTGCAGACAGTGTGGGAAAATAGGACACATAGCACGAGTCTGCAGGTCATGAAAGAAAACCAGCAATAAGAAACCTACCAAAGGAAAGTACAAGAAGGTACATAAGATGACGGAGAATAGTTCAGACGAACAAAAGAGTGATAACGACTCCGAAAGCAGGGAACTGAGTTGTCTGAAACTACATAATGTGATCACAACGGAGGATCACCGAACCATTTGGGTCACTCTCAAGATTGCAGGAGTCCAGGTAAAGATGGAATTGGACACACGATCAGCCCTGACAGTCATAAACCGACGGGACTATGAGCAGCTATTCTCACACATACTCTTGAGAGACACAAAAATTATTTTGAAGACGTACACGGGGCAAAAAGTCTACCCCAAAGGAAAAATAAGGGTGACCGTTATATATAACGGTAAGGAAACACCAAAACTAGATCTGTATGTATTGCAAGATGGAGGACCACCATTACTGGGACGTGAATGGATCCGGAAAATACAACTGGATTGGCATTCCATACAGGCACTGACTGTGGCTGACAAAAAGGATGATGACGCCACACCTGGGCGACTGTCAAAGATCCTAACTGATGCAAATGAAGTGTTCCAGCAAGGACTTGGAACACTAAAAGGCATGACAGCAACGATTAAAATTGAAGAAAACGCAAGCCCAAAATTTTTTAAGGCCAGACCGGTAACTAACGCTTGTATCGAAAAGGAAACCCGAAATGACCCGACACTGTCTCGGGTATATGATTTGACGGTGAAGGGATGGCCAGCACATGGCGACTCACTGTTGCCAGCATTCTCGACAAGGAGAGAACAGCTGTCAGTGTGCCGGGGGACCTTGATGTGTGGATCCCGAGTGGTAATTCCACCCAAGTTAAGGTATAGAGTGCTCAATGAGCTTCATGAGGGTCATCTGGGAGGGGTAAAAATGAAAAGCCTAGCCAGGGCTTATGTGTGGTGGTCGGGAATCGATAAACAAATTGAGGACCTGACCAAGAGCTGCTCAGGATGCCAGAAAGTCCAAAATGCACCACCACAGGCCCTTCTACACCCATGGAGTGGCCCTCATCTCCATGGCTATGGGTGCATATTGATTTTGCTGGTCCATTCATGGACTCAATGTTTTTAATAGCCGTGGATGCGCACTCGAAATGGCCTGTGGTCATCAAAATGTCCTCCACCACCACGGAGAAAACTATTGCAGTCCTACGGACCATTTTTGCCAGGAATGGCTTGCCAGAACAGATTTGCTCCGACAACGGACCACAGTTTGTGTCCGAAGAGTTCCGGAGGTTCTTGAAAAAGAATGGGGTAAGGCATTACACATCCGCCCCGTATCATCCAGCCACAAATGGAGTGGCTGAGAGGTTCGTACAAACCTTTAAGAAGGCAATAAAGGCTATGTACAATGACAACATTCCGCTGCAGCACAAGGTGGACAATTTCCTGTTCGCCTACCGGATTGCGACACATGCAGTCACCAACCAGGCCCTAGCCATGATGTTCTCTAGCCGAAGGTTAAGTTCTCGCCTGGATTTGCTCAGACTAAACGTACGAAGAGATGTTGAGAGTAAGCAATTCCAGCACATCCATGAGAAGCCAACAAGGAGCTTCAATGTAGGGCAACCAGTCTTGGCCCGCGACTACCGAACAGAAAAATGGCAGCCAGGAACGATATGCACATGGCAGGGCCCACTAATGTACACAGTGGACGTTGGGGAGAGCATCGTGAGATGCCATGCTGACCAGATCCTAGAGTCACAGGAACAAGTCAACCCCATGCCTCGCCCATGCGTACCTGGTGATGAACCCGATGTACAGGTCGCATCTACCCCAGAAACAGTAACATCGGAAGCTGATGAACCAACCGACGACAGGGGGCCAGAATCGCCTCCGCACCAAGAGCAAGACACTCGGGAAAGGCGCTATCCAGAAAGGATCACGAGGCCTCCCCAAAGACTGAATATATAAATAGACTATTTTCAGCTAATGTTGCATGTTAAAAGTGTTGATTCTAATTAGTTTGATATTTAATTGTTAAATGAGTGTTATGGTACTGTTAATCTAAAAGGGGAGGAATTGTAATGTATATACCTTTAAGGGGGGGAACTACTTTTTACAGCTCATGTATACTGTAGTACCGGCAGTGACCACACCTGTATATAGCACTGAGTAGTAATCTGTACAGTCAGTTCAACTGTGAGCTACGTTGAGTAAACACCTGTTGTACCGTTTCTGCTGCAGTCTGTATCTTATTATATCCAGACACAACACAAGGCAACGTCATCAAACCTGGGAGCAGACCTAGGTCTCTCGCTGGTCATTCTGCCTCCAGGTACCTGTAGCATGAAAGGCCAAAAGGTTGGCAGTCTGCAGAAGAAGCAAGGCTTGTTGCAGACCTTAAATGCAGCAGCAATGAAGATGTAATCTGAGGCGACTTTTAGACTGGAAAAACTCATTTGCCATGGGTTCCCACACGTTGGAACTCAATTGGCCAATTAAGTTAAAATCGCATCAATCTCCCACATTGATTTAGATTCGGGTGGATAACACGAAATGTGGATTACATGACCCCAGCCCACCCCTGAATTAAAATCCAGCCCATTGTGTTCAATTCTAGGTGCCACACCTCAGGAAGGATATATTGGCCTTGGAGGGGGCAGTGCAGATTCACCAGAATGATACTGGGGCTTACAGGGTTAAATTATGAAAACAGATTCAAAAACTTTATAGTGGCGCTCCGTAGTTTTCAATATGCAGCCACTGAGCTTTGAGGCTTTTAGCAATGGGTAGACGCATGTCGAAATAAAACGTTCCAAAACGTAACTTTGTCTTTTAACTGTTTACTGTATTACATTTCAAACAGGATTTCAAAGTAAAACACATTAAACACGCACACGGTCAAAAACTGTATTGCACCACAGCCCTCAAAGCTTCTACCTTGTCCAGCCTCGTGGAGCTTGAACTGTACAAATGGCTGGATATCATGTGACAAGCTTAAGGACTGTACCATTGTAGCAAGAATAAAGAGGGTCTCTCAGACGATACTATTGGAACAAGAAAAGAGGGGGTTTCTCAATACAATAAGTCAGTCAGGTAAATTAACTATATTATACTAGAATATGCATCAATAATAAACAAATGTACATACATACTGTACCATAATATTTAACCAATATTTTAAAGTATTTTCTTTCTTCTTTACACTTTCTTAAACTTTCATGACTCTTACATTCCGGCCCCTAATTGACTAGGCACATGAAGCATAGCAATTACTCAAACATTCTTAAGAGTCATAGGCCTAGAAATTAGGTATAGCCCCGCCAGGTCTTTAGCGCCCGAAATTTAGCGCTCAGCCGGATTCCCGTAGCGCCCGCCTGAAATTCAGTTGCGCCGCCCCAACACGGAGGTGGGCGCTATTGGAGGGTTTGGCCGCCTCGTTTGGGGCGAAGAATGTCAGTTTCAGGCGTCCAGCTGCCGCTGCAGCACCCGATGCGGCGCGGCAGGCTGGGGTACTGCAGGCCTCCTCCTTCTCTTAAGGAGGAGCTGCCTGCAGCCATGAGATCGCCGCTGGATTCCCCCGGCAAATGAGCCCGGCACCACGGAGAAGTGCCGGGCTCGCGGGAGTGACACACCAATGCCGCGGGGGGGTGGTGCAGGAGTCCGGGGAGGGAGGTGCGGCCAGGCGGCTGCCGGGAAAGCGGCCGGCCGCCCCTCCACCTTTATGCGCCGGCCTCTCGGAGCTGCAAGGCACCATTTTGCAAACGCTGTTTGCGGCCGCCACGGGAGAGGCGGCCGCAACTGAATTTGGCGGTCGGACCGGAATTGCATTGGAACCGGGGCGCTGCGCACACCGATGACGTCATCGGTGCCGGCGCAGCGCTACCGGCTAACGTCGATGTTACGGACCAACTGAATTTCGGGCGCGAAAAAACTTCCGGCGCAAACCACTCTATAGCCCATAAGTGGGCGCAAACGCGACTGAATTTCTAGGCCATAAACTAATGAGTTCAACATATTTACAATATAAATGTCCCCTTTTTATTGTTCAGGAAACTTTCACGCTGCTTCTTGTAGCAGGCAGAGCTTTGTGATCAGTCTTTCCAGGGTCGTGTAACCGTCTGCAAACAATGCATTCAGAGTATTTTTCTTATTACAGTATTAGCTCCTGGAATCCAGTATCTTTGTCTCAGCTTCGCAAGCACGTGGTTCCTCCGACTGTGTCCAATACTCTGGTGTATATGCTGAAGAATGAGAGTAGCAACCCGGAGGTCCTTAGAAATGATAGCAGGATGCTTGGCCTCCTCTGGCATAGCAGATTTGTTTAGTCGCCCTCCCACCCTCAATAATCCATCTTGGAGTGTAGGGTCCAGCTTGTAGATATGACTACCTTTCTTGATTGGAGTATTTCGCTGTAAAGCTTCGATTTCTTCTGGATATCTTTGTCTTTGACTGAAGCAAACTATCTCCATCTCAGCCTTGGCCAAATTCTCCACGGTCAATGAATTCTTACCCAATGTGGTCTTGTGCTGGTGCATATACTGCCGTAGAAGCATTCCCTGCTTATTAGGGTTACTTTGAGACTAACTGATCGTGGCTCGATACTTTTCTCTTACCGCTCAGGTGTAGCAGCAACTCTTTCAGCCTTAGAAACCATGCAACTGCTTTCCTCAACTGGTGCCATCCTGAGAAATGGTTAACAAGCTTGTTCACGGTGTCAAAGTTCTCTTTCGTAGTTATGAGATTTGCTGTGACTGATCTCTTGACTTCGACGTCGTCTTCAGCAATCTGACTTGGCATATCTGATCTTTCTGGCCATGATCTCTCTGTTTCCAGCAGATAACTTGGACCTTATATCCAAGTTTCGCTCCTCATAAAGTTTTCAGCCTTCAATCCCCGTGAGGCTTGATCTGCGGGGTTTAATGAGGTGTTTACATACCTCCACTGAGATGGTTGTGTAGCTTCTCTAATGGATGAGATTCTGTTTGCTACGAAGGCCTTGAAGCGTATCTTCTCATTTTCTATATACTTCAGCACCGTAGTGTTATCCGTCCAGAAAACAGATTCTTCGAGTAGGAGCAGTAAATCTTTCCGCATCACCTTGTCAACTTTAACTGTAACAACCGCTGCCGTCAACTCCAGTCTCGGGATGGTGACCTGCTTCAGCGGAGCCACCCTGGATATCCCCATGAGGAAGGAACAATGTTTCTGGCCCTGTTGATTTGTCAGCAAGAGGTAAGTAGCCGTGCCATAGCCGTCCTCACTGGCATCCGAGAAATGATGTAGTTGAGCCGTCTTTGTAACTCCAAAACTCACAGGCTTGATGCATCTACTGACGTTGAAGCTAGAAAATTGTTGCAAATCTGTCAACCATCTGAGCCATCTCTGAGCTTGACCTTCTGGAATATCTTCATCCCATCCTGCCTTGTCCCTACACAGCTCTCGTAGGATCAGCTTACGGGCAGATTGAGTGGTGCCAGGAATCCAAGAGGGTCGTAGATGGAACTGACCATGGAGAGAATCCCTCGTCTTGTGGATGGTCTTTCGTTCACCATTATTCTGGAGTTGAACATGTCTGACTCAATGCACCATTGTACACCAAGAGCTCTCTCGATAGGAAGGACATTGTGGCTCAGGTCCAGATCTTTGACTTCAGTGGCCCTTTCCTTTTCTGGGATAGAAGCTAGAACTGCTCTGCTGTTGCTTATCTACTTAGTCAGATGAAATCCTCCATTCGAACACAGAGTTCTAAGGTCTCTTGACAGTGCAATGGCATCGTCTTCTGTTGACACGGACTTCAGACAGTCATCGACGTAAAAGTTTCTGAAGATTGTCTCCACAGCCTCTGATGGTGCCTTGCCTTTGCCATCTTCTGCAGTTTTTCTGAGAGCGTAGCTTGCACAGCTGGGAGATGATGTGGCTCCGAACAAGTATACAGCCTTTCTACATTCCACCATAGCTTGACTAACGTCGCCATCTGGCCACCAAAGGAAACGCAGAAGATCAGCATCTTCATCAGGGACTCTGACTTGGTAGAACATTGATTCTATATCTGCCATCATGGCAACGAGCTCTTGTCTAAACCTCGTCAAGATGCCAATGAGGGTATTAGTAAGATCAGGACCTTGAAGCAGCTGATCATTCAGTGAAGTTCCTCTGAATGAAGCGGTGCAGTCAAACACTACACGGATCTTTTTCTTCTTTGGGTGATACACACCATGATGAGGAATGTACCAGACCCTACCATCTTCTCTGTTCGACTGTTCCTCAGGCACTTTTACAGCATAGCCTTTCGCTATGATGTTTCTCATGAAGCCTTTGTAGTCTTCGTGAAAGTCGGGGTCCTTGTTCAGCTTTCTCTTTAGACTGATGGCGCGCTGCTCTGCTATGCAGCGATTATTCGGCATCTTCACGGTCTGTCTTCTCAGTGCCAAACCAATGTGATAGTGGCCATCAATGAACTGTGTAGACCTTGTCATCAAACCCATGAACTGATGGTCTTCTTGTGACATCTCTATCTTTTCCTCACAGCTGCGTTCTGAGAAGTCTGCGTTGAACTGCTGTATCAACAGCTCTTCAATGCTTGTGAAAGAGATACGATTAACTGTGACATTTTGTCGTTGCTCCTTGTTCGACTTGTTGCCATCATCTCTCCTTACCGGTCCATTGACTACCCATCCAAGGGCTGTCCTGACAGCGTAGGGTCTGTCATCCTTGCTGTTTATCACCTGCCATGGCTCGATAGTTTTGTAGGCATTGGTTCCAATTAATAGGCCAATTTCTGCTTCAATGTATGGGGGACGCACCTTTTCCAGGTAAGGCTATCTCTCCACATCCTTCTGCAGGGCTAAGTTCCCTATTCTAACAGGAATCTCCCTCTGTGTAAAAACATTAGGCAGGTCTATGAAGTCCTTCTCTTCAAGTCCACACACTTCTAAGTCTGACAGGATATAACTTTGCATTGACTTCTCATGACCCATGGTGCGTAATAGGATTTCTGTTCTTCTGCCTCTAACGTTCAGCTGTCGCATGAGTGTTTCTGTGCAGAACGTTGCTGAACTACCTGGATCCATGAAGGCGTAAGTCTCCACAAACTTCTCACTCCTCTTAGACTTGATCTTTACAGGTACGATGGCAAGAACACAATCACTGTCACCGGCCCCAGTGAATTCACAAGTCTCTGGTTCTAGCGACACCAGAGCACTTGAAACAACCTTCTCGTCGGTATTGTTTTCTTCACTCTTATTAAGAGACTTGTTCTTCTTTATGGATATGCAGCAGACTGGGATGTTTCCGAGTGCACTCTCTGCATGTTATTCTTTGCTTACAGTTTCTACTCAGGTGCCCCTGAGAGAGACATCCAAAACATAGGCCATTGTACTTCAGAAATTCAATTCTGTCTTTATGTGGCTGTGCTTTGATGTCACTGCAGAAATCCAATGTGTGATTCTTCTGGCAGAATAAACATGGCTTCTGAAAGGCATTAGCACGCCTTTTTGGGAGATCAGTTCTGAGACTTTTCTTCCCCAGCTTGAGTGACAATAGTTGCAAAGCTGCTTCCCTTGGAACCACCTTTCCTGAGAGTCTTTGATTCAGCAGGCTTGGCTTTCACTCTTCCATCAGTAGTTGGGCTGGCATCCTGGATGTTTCCGAAGAATGGGTCCATAGCAATTTTAGCCTGTTTGTCTATGAAATTCACTATGTCTGCACACCTGGCTCCACCTTTCCGTCTCTCCATTATCTTAAAGGCTGTTCCTCTCCATTGTTCTCTCATCCTGTAAGGAAGCTTAGAGATGATGATTCTCATAATCGTAGGATTGTCCATCTCTTCCATGAATTCAACATCCTCCATGGTGTTGCGACATCCTATGAGAAAAAGAACATATGTGTTCAATGCCTCCCCGTCCTCCGATCTGATCTGTGGCCATTTGATAGCCTTTTCAATATATGCAGTGGCTATCTTCAGCGCATTGCCATAGTGCTCATGCAGCAACTTCCTGGCTTCTATGTATCCCCGTTCCGGTCTCATGTGTTCACAGCTTCTGACCAGGTCTTGTGGTTTACCACTGGTGTACTGTCCCAGGTAGTACAACTTATCACTGCTGCTCTCTGTTTTGGAGTCAATGGCTTGTTCGAAGGATCTGATGAAGGGTTTATACTTGAGTGGGTCACCTTGGAACACTGGTATGTCTCTTTGAGGGAGTCGAAACAGATTCTGTTGTTTTACAAGCATCTCTGTAATTTCGTTCTGACGTTGCATCACTCGGTATAGGCTTCTCCCTGGGTCTTCAGGCCTCTGGTGGTCATCAGCAGGGTCTAGTCTAGACCGTCTGACGTCTGGGGTAGCATCACGTGCTCCGGTTAGTGGAAATGCCTCCCTTCCATGCTGTAATGCCAGGAGATGGTCTTCAGACTCTCTTTTAACTCTTGAAGGTGCCCTGGATTCAACTCTGTGTGACAACATTGACTAGCAGTATTCGTTCATGCCATCCTGTGAGCCTTCATAATCTTCAAACACACTCAACTTGGCATTTGAGGCCGCAATAGCTGTTTTTAGCTCCAGCTGTTCTTTCTTTGCCTTCAGTTGGGCTTGCAGTTGGGCCTGCAGTTGGGCCTCTTCCTGTTCAAGAGCTCGCTTCTCCAATAAAGATGCTGCACGCGCCATCAACGCTGCCCGTTCAACCTCCTCTCTAATGCGCCGCGACGAGCATGTGGTAGAAGCGACTGACCTGTGTCCAGAAATAGAGCTACCTTCTTTTCGATTTTTGCTCAGTCTGGCAGAAGTCTCTGAAATGCTATCATCTGGTCCGACTTCATCGTCATCTTTATCTTTCTCTGCTGTATCAGCATCTTGACGAATCTTTAACATCCATTGTTCTGTGGCCTTGACATAGTCCTTAATGTTAGATGATTTAAGATCAAACCAGTTGTGCTGATCAGCATTTCCCTCATCTTCAGACAAAAGTGCTAATACATCTTCATTGAGTACAGTAAATTCTTCATGCAACTTGAAGAAATCATAATGCATTATGTCTTCAACTTTCTTAATATTAGCATTATCTTCCATGAGACAATCAGTTATCTTCATTTTTCCAGTTATCTGAGCTAATTTAGCTCTCCTTGCACCTATGCTTCTATGTAACTTCTCTTCCATTGCCTTTGGGGTGAGCTTTACTTCCCTCTTTTGGCCAACAATCCTTCGTACAGCCTGGGGAAGCTCCTCACGGCTCCATAAGGCCTCGGCCATTTTACCCGCAGCTCTTATTTAGCTTCTCAATGGAATGAACAAGGCAAGTAACAGTCACTGTACCTTTGCTTTCTTATATTGTCGTCTGGCTCCGTGACCATTCCTGTATATACGTTCGCCGACAATTCCGTCCTTTCCTTCTTAGGGAGCTAGTTTTTGACTAATGTAGTGGCGCTCTGTAGTTTTCAATATGCAGCCACTGAGCTTTGAGGCTTTTAGCAACGAGTAGACGCGTGTCGAAATAAAACTTTCCAAAATGTAACTTTGTCTTTTAACTGTTTACTGTGTTGCATTTCAAACAGGATTTCAAAGTAAAACCCGTTAAACACGCACACGGTCAAAAACTGTATTGCACCACAGCCCTCAAAGCTTCTACCTTGTCCAGCCTCGTGGAGCTTGAACTGTAAAAATGGCTGGATATCATGTGACAAGCTTAAGGACTGTACCATTGTAGCAAGAATAAAGGGGGTCTCTCAGACTATACTATTGGAACAAGAAAAGAGGGGGTTTCTCAATACAATAAGTCAGTCAGGTAAATTAACTATATTATACTAGAATATGCATCAATAATAAACAAATGTACATACATACTGTACCATAATATTTAACCAATATTTTAAAGTATTTTCTTTCTTCTTTACACTTTCTTAAGCTTTCATGACTCTTACAAACTTGTCTTGTATTCCCTGGAGTTTAAAAGATTGAGGGGTGATCAATTAGAAGTGTTTAAAATGATAAAGTGTTTTGATAGGGTAGATACAGAGAAACTATTTCCAGAAAAAGGGGGCATAATATAAAATTAGAGATGGTAATTTAGGAGGGAAATTAGGAAGCATTTTTCACACAAAGCTTATGGGAAATTTGGAACTCTCTCCCCCAAAAGGCTGTGGATCAATTGAAATTTTCAAGACTGACATTGATAGAATTTGTTGGGTAAGGGTATCAAGGAATAAGGATAAATGGCAGGTAAATGGACTTGAGGAACAGGCTCGAAGGGCTAAATGGCATATTCCTGTTTCTATGCTCCTAATGTGTATATTGTGTAGGCACTGCTCAAGCTGTCTACAAGTAGGAATGTTGTCCATTTACTAAATTTGGATGTAGAAAGGCAGGCTGTTCATGTCCACTGAGAAGTAACTTCAAGTCTTGCATGTACGGCAGTGAGGCCTTCACTAGAGGATATTTTACTTATTGCGCTCTGGTGACCAGAGCCAGATTAAGGATTCTTGGGGCCTTGTGCACCAAGGCCCAGAATTTCTTCTCAAGCAGTGGAGCAAAACGGGCGGAATCGGATTGGCCAACGTTATACGCAGCACCTGAGATTCAGTTCCATTGCAATCAAGAATGGCCCAAGAACATCCAGGGCCTCTCTGCACCCTCTCCATTTCCCTCACTCTCTCCCTCTCCCCACTCTCGCCCTCTCCCTCTTCCTCACTCTCTCCCTCTCCCCACCCTCTCCCTTCCCACACCCTGTCCCCATCTCTCCCTCTCCCCACTCTCTCCCTCTCCCCTCTCTCTCCCTCTCCCTACCCCCACCCTCTCCCTCCACACACCCTCTCCCCACTCTCTCCCTCTCCCCATCTCTCCCTCTCCCTCCCCACACCCTCTTCCCACTCTCCCCCTCTCCCTCTCCCCACTCTCTCCCTCTCCCTCTCCCCATCTCTCCCTCTCCCCACTCTCTCCCTCTCCCTCCCTCTCTCCCTCTCTCTCCATCTCTCCCTCTCCCTCTCCCCACCCTCTCCCTCCCCACACCCTTTCCTCACTCTCTCCCTCTCCCTCTCCCCCTCTCTCCCTCTCCCCAATCTCTCCCTCTCCCCACTCTCTCCCTCTCCCCACTCTCTCGCTCTCCCCACAACCTCTCCCCACTCTTACCCTCTCCCCACTCTCTCCCTCCCCACACCCTCTCCCTCTCCCTCTCCCCACCCTCATCTCTCCCCACGCTCTCCCTCTCCCCACTCCCTCCCTCCCCACACCCTCTCCCCACCCTCATCTCTCCCCACGCGCTCCCTCTCCCCATGCTCTCCCTCTCCCTCTCCCCACCCTCATCTCTCCCCACTCTCTCCCTCACCACACCCTCTCCCTCCCCACACCCTCTCCCTCTCCCCATGCTCCCCCTTCCCCACTCTCTCACTCTCTCCCTCTCCCTCACTCTCTCCCTCTCCCTCTCCCCACACTCTCCCTCCCCACACCCTCTCCCCACTCTCTCCCTCTCCCTCACTCTCCCTCTCCCTCACTCTCTCCCTCTCCCCCTCCCCACACTCTCCCTCCCCACACCCTCTCCCCACACTCTCCCACTCCCCATCTCCCCCTCTCCTCTCTCCGTCTCCCTCACTCTCTTCCACTCCTCACACTCACCCTCTCCCCACTCTCTTCCTCTCCCTCTCCCCACTCTCTCCCTCGCCCCACTCTCTCCCTCTCCCCACTCTCTCCCTCTGCCTCACCCTCTCCCTCTCCCCACTCTCTTCCTCTCCCCACTCTCTCCCTCTCCCTCACTCTCTTCCTCTCCCTCACTCTCACCCTCTCCCCACCCTCTCCCTCTCCCCACTCTCTCCCTCTCCCTCTCCCCGCTCTCTCCCTCCCCACACCCTCTCCCCACTCTCTCCCCACCCTCTCCCTCTCCCTCTCCCCACCCCCACTCTCTCCCCACTCTCCCCACCCTCTCCCTCTCCCTCTCCCCACCCCTCTCCCCACTCTCTCCCTCTCCCCACACCCTCTCCCTCTCCCTCCCCACACCCTCTGACATGAATCAGTCATTCATGAAAGAAAGACTTATGAAATAACACTGAGCGGCCTGTGGGTGGCGCTGTCCAGGGAGAGAAGGAATACTCGGGCATGGGCCCAGCTTGCGCAGGCCATTCTTAACAGGAACTAGTGAAGGACACAACTAGACCTCCATGTTGTAAAACAGTTGATTAAAGCTTTGTTTAACGCTTCGACCAAGTGCCTAGTAGTTTTCTTAAGTCACCCTCTCCCCACACTCTCCCTGCCCACACCCTCCCCCACTCTCTCCCTCTCCCCACCCTCTCACAACCCCACCCTCTCCCCCAATCCATTAAAACACAAATGTGCAGTAAAATGCAAGAAATAGGTCCCAAGAATGTCTACAGACTGCATTAATAATAAAACAAATCATATCACAATATAGTGCGATTAATTTGAAGTGATCCAGTGGTTGTTTGCAGTTTTGCTGTGCTATGGTGAGTGTTATCGGGGGTCTCATGTTTAGGTGGGATCCTAGGCCTGGGCCCTGTCGGTCTGTGTATTGATCTGCCCTGCCGGTGTCATCTTAAACTGACTCACTGTAGCCTGCCTAAAATTGTATCTGCTGAAAACTGCTGAAAAGAATCCAGGAGGAGCTGAACAGCAGCCTGTACATATCTGTGTAATAGAGGTTACAGAGCCACTGATTGGCTGAGGATAGATCATGTCGTGATCACGTGAATGCCTCATGAGGTATGTAAGGGCCACCTTAAAGGGGGGAGGGGAGCAGCTAGACCAGAACGAAGAATCAAACAACTTAGACAATCTGCTCTCCAAAGGATTTTGTACTTACTGCCTGGTTGGTAACACTCTCACCTCTGAGTCAGAAGGTTGTGGGTTCAAGTCCCATTCCAGGGACTTGAGCACATAATCCAGGCTGACACTCTAGTGCAGTGCTGAGGGAGTGCTGCACTGTCAGAGGTGCCGTCTTTCAGATGAGACGTTAAACCGAGACGTCTGCTCTCTCAGGTGGATGTAAAAGATCCCATGGCACTATTTTGAAGAAGAGCAGGGGAGTTATCCCTGGTGTCCTGGCCAATATTTATCCCTCAATCAACATAACAAAAACAGATTATCTGGCCATTATCACTTTGCTGTTTGTGGGAGCTTGCTGTGTGCGAATTGGCTGCCGCATTTCCTACATTACAACAGTGACTCCACTTCAAAAGTACTTCATTAGCTGTAAAATGCTTTGAGACGTCCGGTGGTCGAGAAAGGCGCTATATAAATGCAAGTCTTTCTTTTTTCTTTTGGTTACTGTGAGTAACTAGTTGTACTTGTTAGTAAAACTGCTGATTGCTACTACAGGTAGAATGTCCCGAATCCGGCAACCTCCGGACCGAAGCCGAGGCGGTTTTCGGGTTTCTCCGGACGTCGGAACGTGTTTCTGATGTCCAAAGTCTGGAAACGCTCGAGTCCAGGTTGCGATATTTCCGGACTTCAGACATTAGAAACACGTGCCGAGTCCGGAAATGACTGGGCCCAGGATCTGGCTTTTGATAAGCCTCCCTCAGGGTGTCCGGATTCCGGAACATTTTATGGATTCCGGACCCCTGCCACCAATCGTCCCGGAATCTGGATTCCGGAACATTACGGATTCTGGAACTCCAGATTTGGGACGCTCATCCTGTATATTGGTTGTCTCGTTCAATTGATTCACATTGGTGTACCTTCAGGTTGAGAGCCCCCACGTTCAATCCCTCGACCTGTGCTGAATTAGCTGATCACAGACAGCCAGTGACAGGGATAGTATAATTCCCCTTGGGTTAAGGAGAAAAAATGAGCTTGCTTTGCATTCCTGGTTGCTAGTCAGTAAGCCCTGGTGGAAGTGCACAGGTGTGCCCCGGGTGAGGACAGGACTGGCGTCTCCAGTGATGTCTCATAATCAGATGACCTGCCGATACACACTGTCAAGGCTCATTCCTGAATAATGACCACTTCGGGAAAGTATTAGAGGGTAATTGATACCTGGCCAGCAGTACCGCAGTATGGAGGCAGCACCTTCAGTGGAAGAAGGGAGGGGAGAAGATTTGTGGGGAAAAATAAGTAAATAAATAAACTCCACCAAATACCAGGTACAGCTATGGAGCTACTAGCATCTAACTTTGGGAGATTGTAGTGAGCTTATGTCACATGTCATATACTGAGCAGCATTTCAACTCCAGGCAGTGTACCGTATCATGAGCGATGGCGTTAAGATCACAAGTGCATCAGTAATTCTCCCTTCTGTGTGTGACTTTGGCAATCCGACATAACTCAAGATGTCCGGATTAAGCTTCGAGATCGGCCCTTCGACAGAGAACATTCATTTAGCTCACTGATCAAAGACAGTATGACACAGTACAAAGAAGCACAGGAAACGATGTATATAATACAAGGATTTACCTTTATAAAGGAGCTTGGACAAGCACTGAGGATGTAACATGGGCACTCACCCATCACAGCTCCTTTCATTACTGATAATAACCTCTCCAGTCCAAGCATTGATCCATAGTGAAGAAGGAGTAAGCAAGCAACAGAATAACACCAAAGCATACTGGCTGGAAGCCTGCCTGATAAACCACCTTTCCTACTTCTTCCGTCAGTTGAATGAAAATCCCAAAATTTTAACATAAGCGAGAATCTCAAAGAACATTACTGCACAAGATTCAAGGATTGACAGCTGCAAGTAGAATTTAGTGGCAGAATCACACTAGTCTCAAACTAGTGGGTGTACTATTGAAGTAGGCAGGTTAAAAGGTCACAATGTACATGAAGAGGTATCAGACATTGGCACAGCCACAGAAATCTCAGCACAAGCCAATTACAAGAGGACAGCTCTCCAGTGCCAGGAAGACAGAGACAATTTTGTTATATATGCAGTATTGAGTTGGGGGTATCGTCTTTCGAGTGAGACATTAAACCGAGGCCCTGTCTGCTCTCTCAGGTGGATGGAGAAGAAACTATTTCAAAGAAGAGCAGGAGAGTTCGCCCCGGTGTCCTGGCCGATATTTATCACTCAATAAAAGCACCAAAACAGATTATCTGGTCATTATCACCTTGCTGTTTGTGGGAGCTTGCTGTGCACAAAATGGCTGCTGTGTTGCCTACATTGCAACAGTGACTACGCTTCAAATGTACTTCATTGGATGTAAAGCGCTTTGGGACATCCTGAGGATGTGAAAGAGGCTATCGAAATGTATGTTCTATATGTGGGGTTCCTGTGACAATGTGGGTACTCAGCTGGAATCTATGCTGAGGTAGTTCTCCATTTTTTAAAGAGAGGTTTACTGTACCTTACCATGCTTTACCAAAGACCTTGCTCCACAATGAAAGTTCTTCACAGCTCCTTTGACCCATGGCTCTTTTAGTCTTAAAACACTTACTTCAGAGGATTTGCCAAACCCCCCCCGCTCCCTGAGCGGACTTCGAGCCATTTTCAGGGCTGAGCCTCATTAGCATTTGAGCAGTGGGCTGTGGGTGGAAAGCGAGCTCCCCCTGGGGCAGCCCACCTCCCGATTCCAGGGCACCCCAATATTGAGTGCCCCAGCCGGCCTCCGGGCTAGAGGGAGTTAGTTCTGTAGGGGGCTGGGCACTCCTGTTCCTCCCAGCCCCACAAAATTAAACACAAACTCTTCCACTGGGCACCAGCTGGTGCTGAGCAAAGGGTGTGCAGTCAATGTCCCACCCAGTACCATCCTAAAATGGCAATCGGGGTCCCATGTGCGCCGTAGGACGTAGATACCGGTCAGCGGTAGGTCCAGGGCAAGATTGCGGGGACACAGCGATGGCGGGAATGGGTCGGTTAGTCATTCCCCACCTTTTTCACGGAGCTAATGCTCTGTCCCCTCTCGGCAGGAGGCCTTAATATCTCCCCCAGCTATTCCAATACTGCTGCTTTCTGCGAGGCGGGAGGAGGCCGTGAGCTGCATGTACAGCTGGAAACGTATTCATTATCTCCAGATTTTCATGGATACGGAAGGCGTCTTGCCTTGCTCCAAATCCTCAGGCAGGCGTCTTGCCCCAGCCTTGACCTGCAGGGATGAAGAGATTCCAATATATAGCTGCATGTTTAGCAAAGCTTTAGCATACGGTTTCCCTGAGACGCAATGAAAATACGAGAATCATTTGTCTCTCATGATTGCCTGCTTTCAAACAGGCTGGCCAGGTGGCTGCTTGAATACATTTTTTCCTATTACTTGTTGGCAAGGAGAACTCCACCTGGCGTTGTCAGGGAAGCATTGCTTGTCCTCAAACCGAACCAATCCACTTTCAGGTCATTTATAAAGCTTCCTCATGTAGCAGTGCTTGCACATTTGCCAAGTTCTGCTGGCTTAATCTGTCTTCATAAAGAGCTGGCAGCTTTATCATCTGAGAGTGCTTTAAAAAAATATTCAAACCAGTGATTGAGAAATGATGTGTTGTGATTATCTGGACCAGCTCTCAGTGTGTACATAGTTTGGACCAGCAACTCTGGGAAGAATTTCTGGACTCTTAGTCTACTTTTATGATTTACTAACATCAGCACATATTGGTTGAATCCTCACACATTTTAAAATTAGGCAGATATTGAAGAAAAGCCCGATTGCCTCACTGCTCTGCCCCATTGATACAATAGTTCTGCTCATAGAATCATAGAAAGTTACAGCACGGAAGGAGGCCATTTCGGCCCATCGTGTCTGCGCCGGCCAACAAAGAGCTATCCAGCCTAATCCCACTTCCCAGCTCTTGGTCCGTAGCCCTGCAGGTTAGAGAGTCCCAAGTGCACATCCAAGTACTTTTTAAATGTGGTTAAAGTTCCTGCCTCTACCACCCTTTCAGGCAGTGAGTTCCAGAGCCCCACAACCCTCTGGGAGAAGAAATTGCCCCTCAAGTCCCCTCTAAACCTTCCACCAATTACTTTAAATCTGTGCCCCCTGGTTTTTGACCCCTCTGCTAAGGGAAATAGGTCCTTTCTATCCACTTTATAATAATAATAATAATAATTCAACTTTATTGTCATTGTACAATGCACAAGTACATGAACAACAAAATGTGATCTTGTAAGCTCCCATGAGTCCAGTACAAATAACATTAAACGTAAATAGCACCGTCCTGGGAGAAGCAAAGCCGCTGCGTCTGTGCGCGCCGCCATTCCATTTCCACCATTCCTCCTGTCCGACAATCTTCAGCCCAACGCCTGGGCCTGCTCACCAGCCGCGCCTCCCGGGGCTCCTTCTGTGACCTTCTCACCAACCGCCCCTCCTTGGGGCTCCTTTCGTGACATTCTGCACCTGGTCTTCCCTGATGGTCATCCCTCCAGGTACTAACCAGGCCTGGCTCTGCTTAGCTTCCAAGCCTTGCCAGTGACCCTGTCCCTTGTCCCAGGAACAGGGCCCCTCATAATTTTATACACCTCAATAAGGTCTCCCCCCAGCCTCCTTTGTTTCAAAGAAAACAGACACAGCCTATCCAGTCTTTCCTCATAGCGAAGATTCTCTACTCCCACCAACATCCTTGTAAATCTCCTCTGTACCCTCTCTAGTGCAATCACATCTTTCCTGTAATGTGGTGACCAGAATTGCAAGCAGTTCACTAGCTGAGGCCTAACAAGTGTTTTATACATTGAAGCATAACCCCTTCCCTGCTCTTGTATTCTATGCCACAGCTAATAATGGTAAGCATTCTGTATGCCTTCTTAACCACCTTATCTACCTGGCCTGCTACCTTCAGGGATCTGTGGACATGCACTCCAAGGTCCCTTTGTTCCTCTACACTACTCAGTGTCCTACCATTTAATGTGTGTAAGAGTCATGAAAGTTTAAGAAAGAAAATACTTTAAAATATTGGTTAAATAGTATAATACATTTAATTTACCTGACTGACTTATTGTATTGAGAAACCCCCTCTTTTCTTGTTACAATAGTATAGGCTGAGTGACCCCCTTTATTCTTGCTACAATGGTACAGTCCTTAAGCTTGTCACATGGGATTCAGCCATTTTACAGCTCAAGCACCACGAGGCTGGAGGAGGCAGAAGCTTTGAGGGCTGGAACAATACAGTTTTTGACCGTGTTTGTTTAAACGTGTTTTGCTTTGTAATTCTGTTTGTAAGGTGTTACAGTAAACAGTTTAAAGACAAAGTTACGTTTTGGAACGTTTTATTTCGACACGCGTCTACTCGTTGCTAAAGCCTCAAAGCTCAGTGGCTGCATGTTTGGAAATTACGAAGCGCCACTACATTAGTCAAAAACTAGCTCCCTAAGAAGGAAAGGACGGAATTGTCGGCGAACGTATATACATGAATGGTCACGGAGCCAGACGACAATATAAGAAAGCGAAGGTACAGTGACTGTTACTTGCCTTGTTCATTCTATTGAGAAGCTAAATAAGAGCTGCGGGTTAAATGGCCGAGGCCTTATGGAGCCGTGAGGAGCTTCCTCCAGCCAGAAGGATTGTTGGCCAAAAGAGGGAAGTAAAGCTCACCCCAAAGGCAATGGAAGAGAAGTTACATAGAAGCATAGGTGCAAGGAGGGCTAAATTAGCTCAGATAACTGGAAAATGAAGATAATTGATTGTCTCATGGAAGATAATGCTAATATTAAGAAAGTTGAAGACATAATGCATTATGATTTCTCCAAGTTGCATGAAGAATTTACTGTACTCAATGAAGATGCATTAGCACTTCTGTCTGAAGAAGAGGGAAACGCTGATCAGCACAACTAGTTTGATCTTAAATCATCCAGCATTAAGGACTATGTCAAGGCCACAGAACAGTGGATGTTAAAGATTCGTCAAGATGCTGATACAGCAGAGAAAGATAAAGATGACGATGAAGTCGGACCAGATGATAGCATTTCAGAGACTTCAGTCAGACTGAGCAAAAATCGAAACGAAGGTAGCTCTGTTTCTGGACACAGGTCAGTCGCTTCTACCACATGCTCATCGCGACGCATGAGAGAGGAGGTTGAACGGGCAGCGTTGATGGTGCGCGCAGCATCTTTAGTGGAGAAGCAAGCTCTTGAACGGGAAGAGGCCCAACTGCAGGCCCAAGAGGCCCAACTGCAGGCCCAAGAAGCCCAACTGCAGGCCCAACTGCAGGCCCAACTGCAGGCCCAACAGGCCCAAGAGGCCCAACTGCAGGCTCAACTGCAGGCCCAACTGCAGGCCCAACAGGCCCAACTGCAGGCAAAGAAAGAACAGCTGGAGCTAAAAACAGCTATTGCGCTCTCAGATGCCAAGTTGAGTGTGTATGAAGATTATGAAGGCTCACAGGATGGCATGAACGAATACTGCCAGTCAATGTTGTAACACAGAGTTGGATCCAGGGCACCTTCAAGAGTTAAAAGGGAGTCTGAAGGCCATCTCCTGGCATTACAGCGTGGAAGAGAGGCCTCTCCACTAACAGAAGAACGTGATGCTACCCCAGACGTCAGTCGGTCTAGACTAGACCCTGCTGATGACCACCAGAGGCCTGAAGACACAGAGAGAAGCCTATACCGAGTGATGCAACGTCAGAATGAAATTACAGAGATGCTTGTAAAACAACAGAATCTGTTTCGACTCCCTCAAAGAGACATACCAGTGTTCCAAGGCAACCCACTCAAGTATAAGCCCTTCATCAGATCCTTCGAACAAGCCATTGACTCCAAAACAGAGAGCAGCAGTGATAAGTTGTACTACCTGGGACAGTACACCAGTGGTAAACCACAAGACCTGGTCAGAAGCTGTGAACACATGAGACCGGACCGGGGATACATAGAAGCCAGGAAGTTGCTGCAGGAGCACTATGGTAATGAGCTGAAGATAGCCACTGCATATATTGAAAAGTCTATCAAGCGGCCACAGATCAGATCGGAGGACGGGGAGGCATTGAACACATATGTCCTTTTTCTCATAGGATGTCGCAACACCATGGA
This sequence comes from Somniosus microcephalus, assembly GCF_052327205.1. Classification (NCBI taxonomy): domain Eukaryota; kingdom Metazoa; phylum Chordata; class Chondrichthyes; order Squaliformes; family Somniosidae; genus Somniosus; species Somniosus microcephalus. The sequence goes on along the minus strand of NC_140992.1, from coordinate 146,458,728 downwards.
GGATGTTGAATTCATGGAAGAGATGGACAATCCTACGACTATGAGAATCATCATCTCTAAGCTTCCTTACAGGATGAGAGAACAATGGAGAAGAACAGCATTTGAGATAATGGAGAGACGGAAAAGTAGAGCCAGGTTTGCAGACTTAGTGAATTTCATAGACAAACAGGCTAAAATTGCTAGGGACCCATTGTTTGGAAACATCCAGGATGTCAGCCCAACTACTGATGGAAGAGTGAAAGCCAAGCCTGCTGAATCAAAGACTCTCAGGAAAGGTGGTTCCCGGGGAAGCAGCTTTGCAACTATTGTCACTCAGGCTGGGGAAGAAAAGTCTCAGAACTCATCTCCCAAAAAGAGCAGCACAGTGACGCCTGCTAATGCCTTTCAGAAGCCATGTTTATTCTGCCAGAAGAATCATACATTGGATTTCTGCAGTGACATCAAAGCACAGCCACATAAAGACAGAATCGAATTTCTGAAGTACAATGGCCTATGTTTTGGATGTCTCTCTCAGGGGCACCTGAGTAGAAACTGTAAGCAAAGGACAACATGCAGAGAGTGCACTCGGAAACATCCCAGTCTGCTGCATATCCACAAAGAAGAACAAGTCTCTAAGAAGAGAGAAGAAAACAATACCGACGAGAAGGTTGTTTCAAGTGCTCTGGTGTCGCTAGAACCAGAGACTTGTGGATTCACTGGGGCCGGTGACAGTGATTGTATTCTTGCCATCGTACCTGTAATGATCAAGTCTAAGAGGAGTGAGAAGTTTGTGGAGACTTACGCCTTCATGGATCCAGGTAGTTCAGCAACGTTCTGCACAGAATCACTCATGCGACAGCTGAACGTTAGAGGCAGAAGAACAGAAATCCTATTACGCACCATGGGTCATGAGAAGTCAATGCAAAGTTATATCCTGTCAGACTTAGAAGTGTGTGGACTTGAAGAGAAGGACTTCATAGACCTGCCTAATGTTTTCACACAGAGGGAGATTCCTGTTAGAATAGGGAACTTAGCCCTGCAGAAGGATGTGGAGAGATGGCCTTACCTGGAAAAGTTGCATCTCCCATATATTGAAGCAGAAATTGGCCTATTAATTGGAACCAATGCCTACAAAACTATGGAGCCATGGCAGGTGATAAACAGCAAGGATGACAGACCCTACGTCGCCAGGACAGCCCTTGGATGGGTAGTCAATGGACCGGTAAGGAGAGATGATGGCAACAAGTCGAACAAGGAGCAACGACAAAATGTAACAGTTAATCGTATCTCTATCGCAAGCATTGAAGAGCTGTTGATACAGCAGTTCAAAGCAGACTTTTCAGAATGAAGCTGTGAGGAAAAGGCAGAGATGTCACAAGAAGACCATCAGTTCATGGATTTGATGACAAGGTCTACACAGTTCATTGATGGCCACTATCACATTGGTTTGCCACTGAGAAGACAGACCACGAAGATGCCGAATAATCGCTGCATAGCAGAGCAGCACGCCATCAGTCTAAAGAGAAAGCTGAACAAGGACCCCGACTTTCACGAAGACTACAAAGGCTTCATGAGAAACATCATAGCGAAAGGCTATGCTGTAAAAGTGCCCGAGGAGCAGTTGAACAGGGAAGATGGAAGGGTCTGGTACATTCCTCATCACGGTGTGTATCACCCAAAGAAGAAAAAGATCCATGTAGTGTTTGACTGCACCGCTTCATTCAGAGGAACTTCACTGAATGACCAGCTGCTTCAAGGTCCTGATCTTACTGATACCCTCATTGGCGTCTTGACGAGGTTTAGACAAGAGCTCGTTGCCATGATGGCAGACATAGAATCAATTTTCTACCAAGTCAGAGTCCCTGATGAAGATGCTGATCTTCTGCATTTCCTTTGGTGGCCAGATGGCGACGTTAGTCAAGCTATGGTGGAATGTAGAATGGCTGTACACTTGTTCGGAGCCACATCATCTCCCAGCTGTGCAAACTATGCTCTCAGAAAAACTGCAGAAGATGGCAAAGGCAAAGCACCATCAGAGGCTTTGGAGACAATCTTCAGAAACTTTTACGTCGATGACTGTCTGAAGTCCGTGTCAACAGAAGACGATGCCATTGCACTGTCAAGAGACCTTAGAACTCTGTGTTCGAATGGAGGATTTCATCTGACTAAGTGGATAAGCAACAGCAGAGCAGTTCTAGCTTCTATCCCAGAAAAGGAAAGGGCCACTGAAGTCAAAGATCTGGACCTGAGCCACGATGTCCTTCCTATCGAGAGAGCTCTTGGTGTACAATAGTGCATTGAGTCAGACATGTTCAACTTCAGGATAATGGTGAACGAAAGACCATCCACAAGACGAGGGATTCTCTCCGTGGTCAGTTCCATCTATGACCCTCTTGGATTCCTGGCACCACTCATTCTGCCGGTGAAGCTGATCCTACGAGAGCTGTGTAGAGACAAGAGAGGTTGGGATGAAGATATCCCAGAAGGTCAAGCTCAGAAATGGCTCAGATGGTTGACAGATTTGCAACAACTTTCTAGCTTCAATGTCAGCAGATGCATCAAGCCTGTGAGTTTTGGAGTTACAAAGACGGCTCAACTATATCATTTCTCGGACACCAGTGAGGACGGCTATGGCACGGCTACTTACCTCTTGCTGACAAATCAAAAGGGCCAGAAACATTGTTCCTTCCTCATGGGGAAATCCAGGGTGGCTCCGCTGATGCAGGTCACCATCCCGAGACTGGAGTTGACGGCAGCGGTTGTTGCATTTAAAGTTGGCCAGGTGATGCGGAAAGAGTTACAGCTCCCACTAGAAGAATCTGTCTTCTGGACGGATAGCACGACGGTGCTGAATTATATAGAGAATGAGAAGGTACGCTTCAAGACCTTCGTAGCAAACAGAATCTCATCCATTAGAGAAGCTACACAACCATCTCAATGGAGGTATATAAACACCTCATTAAACCCAGCAGATCAAGCCTCACGGGGTTGAAGGCTGAAAACTTCATGAGGAGTGAAACTTGGATACAAGGACCAAGTTATCTGCTGGAAACAGAGAGATCATGGCCCGAAAGACCAGATATGCCAAGTCAGATTGCTGAAGATGACGTCGAAGTCAAGAGATCAGTCACAGCAAATCTCATAACTACGAAAGAGAACTTTGACACAGTGAACAAGCTTGTTAACCATTTCTCAGGATGGCACCAGTTGAGGAAAGCAGTTGCATGGTTTCTAAGGTTGAAAGAGTTGCTGCTACACCTGAGCGGTAAGAGAATAGAGTACCGAGCCACTATCAGTCAGTCTGAAAGTAACCCTGATAAGCAGAGAATGCTTCTACAGCTATATTTGCACCAGCACAAGACCACATTGGGTAAGAATTCATTGACCATGGAGGATTTGGCCAAGGCTGAGATGGAGATAGTTTGCTTCAGTCAAAGACAAAGATATCCAGAAGAAATCGAAGCTTTACAGCGAAATACTCCAATCAAGAAAGGTAGTCATATCTACAAGCTGGACCCTACACTGCAAGATGGAGTACTGAGGGTGGGAGGGCGACTAAACAAATCTGCTATGCCAGAGGAGGCCAAGAATCCTGCTATCCTTTCTAAGGACCTCCGGGTTGCTACTCTCATTCTTCAGCATATACACCAGAGTATTGGACACAGTGGGAGGAACCACGTGCTTGCGAAGCTAAGACAAAGATACTGGATTCCAGGAGCTAATTCTGTAATAAGAAAAATACTCACTGAATGCATTGTTTGCAGACGGTTACACGCTAGAGCTGGGGAGCAGAAAATGGCAGACCTGCCTGAAGACAGTTTGTTACCAGACAAGCCCCCATTTACAAACATAGGGGTGGACTATTTCGGGCCTTTCGAGGTAAAGCAAGGACGGAGCCTTGTCAAGAGATATGGTGTGCTTTTCACTTGTTTGTCCATCAGAGCAGTTCATATTGAGGTGGCACACACGCTTGACACTGATTCCTGTATTAACGCCCTGCGGCGCTTTGTCTGTAGAAGAGGACAGGTGTCCATTATGCGTTCTGATAATGGCACTAATTTTGTCGGAGCAGAGAGAGAACTACGGGAAGCTATTGAAGGTTGGAATCAGCTTAAAATACAGGAAGCCATGATGCAAACAGGAATTAAGTGGCTCTTCAGTCCACCGGCTGCATCCCACCATGGAGGTGTCTGGGAAAGACAGATACGCACCGTAAGAAAACTACTCAGTTCTGTACTGAAGCTGCAAGTGCTTGACGACGAGGGACTTCAAACCGTTCTGTGTGAGGTTGAAGCCATCATTAATGACCGACCGATAACTAAGACATCAGATGATCCCAATGACCTCGAAGCCCTGACCCCGAACCACCTGTTGTTGTTGAAAACACAGCCAGTCATGCCCCCGGGAGTCTTCAAAAAAGAAGACCTGTATGCACGTCGGGAGTGGAGGCAAGTTCAGTATATGTCAGACAAGAGAATACTTACCTCTGCTACAGGAGCGTCAAAAATGGTCCAAAGTAAAGAGGAACTTCATTGCTGGAGACATCGTCTTAATCGTGGATGATTCAGCCCCTCGAAATTCTTGGTTGATGGGAAAAATAATTAAGACCATGCCAGACTCCAGAGGCGTTGTTCGTCGCGTTTGTTTGCAAACCAAGACCAGTACCCTGGATAGACCGATCACAAAGCTCTGCCTGCTACAAGAAGCAGCGTGAAAGGTTCCTGAACAATAAAAAGTGGACATTTATATTGTAAATATGTTGAACTCATTAGTTTATGGCTCTTAAGAATGTTTGAGTAATTGATATGCTTCATGTGCCTGGTCAATTAGGGGCCGGAATGTAAGAGTCATGAAAGTTTAAGAAAGAAAATACTTTAAAATATTGGTTAAATAGTATAATACAGTTAATTTACCTGACTGACTTATTGTATTGAGAAATCCCCTCTTTTCTTGTTACAATAGTATAGGCTGAGTGACCCCCTTTATCCTTGCTACAATGGTACAGTCCTTAAGCTTGTCACATGGTATTCAGCCATTTTACAGCTCAAGCACCACGAGGCTGGAGGAGGCAGAAGCTTTGAGGGCTGGAGCAATACAGTTTTTGACCGTGTTCGTTTAAACGTGTTTTGCTTTGTAACTCTGTTTGTAAGGTGTTACAGTAAACAGTTTAAAGACAAAGTTATGGTTTGGAACGTTTTATTTCGACACGCGTCTACTCGTTGCTAAAGCCTCAAAGCTCAGTGGCTGCATGTTTGGAAATTACGAAGCGCCACTACAATGTGTATTCCCTTTCCTTGTTAGCCCTCCCCAAATGCATTACCTCACACTACTCCGGATTGAATTCCATTTGCCACTGTTCTGTCCACCTGACCAATTTATTGATATCTTCCTGCAGTCTGCAGCTTCCTTCTTCAGTATCAAACACACAGCCAATTTTAGTATCATCTGCAAACTTTTTAATCGTACCCCCTATATTCAAGTCTAGATCACTGATATATACCAATAAAAGCAAGGGACCTAGTACTGAGCCCTGCGGAACCCGAATGGAAATAGCCTTCCAGTCACAAAAACATCCATCAACCATTACCCTCTGCTTCCTGTCTCCGAGCCAGTTTTGAATCCAACTTGACACTTTGCCCTGGATGCCATGGGCTTTTAACTTTGTGACCAGCCTGCCATGTGGAACCTTATCAAAAGCCTTGCTGAAGTCCATATAAACTATATCAAATGCACTGCCCTCATCTACCCTTCTTGTTACCTCCTCAAAAAATTCAATCAAGTTTGTCAGACACGACCTTCCCTTAACAAATCCGTGCTGACTATCCTTGATTAACCCATGTCTTTCTAAATGAAGATTTGTCCTGTCCTTCAGAATTCTTTCCAATAATTTTCCCACCACCGAGGTTAGGCTGACTGGCCTGTAATTACTTGGTCTACCCTTCTCTCCCTTTTTAAACAAGAGCACCACATTAGCAGTCCTCCAGTCCTCCGGCACCACACCTGAAGCCAGAGAGGATTGAAAAATGATGGTCAGTGCCTCTGCTATTTCCTCTTTTGCTTTGCATAACAGCCTGGGATACATTTCATCCGGGCCTGGGGATTTATCCACTTTTAAAGCTGCTAAACCCCTTAATACTTCCTCTCTCACTATGTTTATTTCATCTAATATTTCACACTCCTCCCCCCGATAGCAATGTCTGCTTCGTCCCTCTCCTTTGTGAAAACAGACGCAAAGTATTCATTAAGAACCGTACCGACGTCTCCCGCCTCCACACACACATTACCCTCATGATCTCTAATAGGTCCTACCCTTTCTTTAGTTATCCTTTTACTCTTAATATATTTATAAAACATCTTTGGGTTTTCCATGATTTTACTTGCCAAGAATTTTTCATGCTGTCTCTTTGCTTTCCTAATATACTTTTTAATTGTGCCCCTGCACTTTCTGTACTCCACTAAAGATTTTGGAGTATTTAGCTCTCGGTATCTGTCATACGCCTCCCTTTTTTTCTTTACCCGACCCTGTATGTCCCGAGACATCCATGGGCTCTCGATTTGTTAGTCCTGTGGCGACACGCCACCACTGGACATAATCCGCTCACGGCGGCACAGACAGTCTAAGCAGAAGCCCCCAGCCGGGGGCCCTTTCCTCCAGCAACTTGTTTCCCGCAGGGACAGGCTGCCGGGAGCACTTCCTGTCTGGGAAGTATTTAAGTGGATGCGCGGGCTTTTCTAGTTCCTGTTTTGCCATGAGGCTGAAATAAAAAGCTGTACTGTTTCACTGGCTCTGGTCTCGACTCCCACGTTTGCCGCGGTATCTCAACACTGGTGACCCCGATGCTCAGGACGAATCCTAAGCTAGCATGGCGGATACAAACGCAGTCACGGTTAAATTACCAGACTTTTGGGAGAACCTCGCCGAAGCCTGGTTCGTTCAAGCTGAGTCCAGATTCCGGCTGAAAGGCATTACAGTCGACGCCACGAAGTACGACTACCTCGTTGCCTTGCTCACCTACGCTACAGTCCCCAAGGTTTGGGCAGCGCTGCAGAATCCACCAACGGAGGGCAAGTACGAACATCTGAAGGCTGCGCTACTTAAAAAATTTCAAACGTCCTCTTACCAGCGCCACTGCCAACTCCTGGACCTCCCCGGCCTTGGTGATGCTTCACCATCAGACCTGCTTTCCCACATGCTGTCCCTCTCAGACGACAAAAATCCCGGCGCCCTTTTTCGCACGCTTTTCATTCGGCAGCTCCCTGCCAGCATCCGCCCGCTCATTGTGGAGTCCGACTCCACGGACCTGAATGATATAGCCGAAAAGGCCGAACGGCTGCTCTCTGCACAGGCCGCTCGCGACGTCGCGCCCGACCTCACGGCAACGACCATGCGGTCTTCCCGGGCCGCTAGGCCCGACCGCCCTACCACTCCGGGTCACTGCTACTACCACACCCGTTTTGGCGCTAGGGCTCAACGCTGCACGCCACCGTGTACCTTCAAACCCCCCCCCGCACCGGCCCCCGCGATGGCCGCGGGGCAGAAGGAGCCCCTACTGTACGTCATTGACGACAGAACCAACTGCCGATTTCTGTGCGACACAGGGGCCCAGCACAGCATCACCCCCGCCTCCGCCCTCGAGATCCAACGCGGCACACGGGGTATCACACTGGCTGCAGCCAACGGCTCTGACATCCGCAAATATGGCACCCGCATGGTCACGCTCGACCTCGCGGGCCGCCGCTACCGCTAAGAGTTCCTCACAGCCAAGGTCCTCTCCCCACTCATCGGCGCCGACTTCCTACGCACCCACGGCCTCCTTGTCGACATTCCGAGGCACCGCCTCGTCGACATCAACACTATGGCCCCCATCCCCAGCGCCTTTACCCCGGCCCGTTCGGCCGGCCTGACGACCTACTGCCTCGCCAGAGCCACGGACGACTACTCGGCACTCCTAGCTGAGTTTCCCGCCCTCACTAACCCGACCTTTTCGGCCAAAGCCGCCAAGCACGGTGTGGAACACTATATCCCCACCACCGGCCCCCCAGTTTCAGCCCACGCCCGCAGACTCAACCCGGCCAAGCTGGAAATCGCGCGGGCCGAGTTCACCACCATGGAACAACTCGGCATCATCCGCCGCTCCAGCAGCCCTTGGGCCTCGCCCCTCCACATCGCCCCCAAGCCCGGCGGAGGCTGGCGCCCTTGCGGGGACTACCGCCGCCTCAACGACGCCACCACCCCCGATCGATACCCGGTGCCACACATCCAGGACTTCTCGGCCTGACTGGCCGGACGAACCGTCTTTTCCAAAGTCGACCTGGTGCGCGGTTACCACCAAGTCCCCGTACACACCGCGGACATCCCCAAAACGGCCGTCATCACCCCATTCGGCCTGTTCGAGTTCCTGAGGATGCCCTTCGGCCTCAAGAATGCAGCACAGGCTTTCCAGCGCCTTATGGACTCAGTCCTCCGGGACCTGAACTTCCTATTCGTCTATCTAGACGATATTCTCGTGGCCAGCTCCTCCAAACAGGAACACCTCGAACACCTTCGCATCCTGTTCGGGCGCCGAGCCCAACACGGGCTCATCCTCAGCCCGGCAAAGTGCCAATTCGGCCTAACCGAGATCGATTTTCTCGGTCACCACATCACCCCTGCTGGGGCCGTCCCCCTGCCCAACAAGGTGCAGGCCGTCCAGCAATTTCCCCGCCCCACAACCATCAAGGGCCTCCAGGAGTTCCTCGGGATGGTGAACTTCTACAACAGGTTCATCCCCAGAGCCGCAGCCCTCATGAAGCCCCTATACGACTCCCTCCGAGGAAAATCCGGCAAGATGGACGTAGCCTGGACCACTGACACGGCAGCCGCCTTCGACGCCACCAAAAACGCGCTCGCCGACGCCACTCTGCTCACGCACCCGAGGGCCGATGCCCAGGTCGCGCTCACCACCGACGCCTCCGACCAAGCGGTCGGGGCCGTGTTCGAGCAGTGGGTCAATGGCGCGTGGCAGACACTTGCCTTCTACAGCCGCCAACTGCGCCCCCCGGAGGTCAAATACTCCACTTTCGACCGCGAGCTTCTCGCGCTCCACCTGTCGGTCCGCCATTTCAGGTTCCTCCTGGAAGGCCGCCCCTTCACCGCGTATGTGGACCACGAGCCACTCACATATGCGCTGGCCAAGCACACCGAACCTTGGTCCGCTAGGCAGCAACGCCAGCTCGCGGCCGTGTCCGAGTTTACTACGGACATTCAGCACGTCTCCGGTAGAGATAACATGGTCGCCGACTGCCTTTCCCGTCCCGCCGTCTGTGCGAATCACCTCGCGGTCGACTACGCACAACTAGCAGCGGACCAGCTCACGGACCCAGACCTCCTCTCGGCGGCTACCAGCCTGCCAGGGCTACGCCTAGCCAAGGTCGCGCACAGGCCCGAAGCCACGGCAGTCACTTGCGACGTCTCACTCGGCCACCCCAGGCCGGTCGTCCCTGAGACCTGACGCCGCCGCGTCTTCGACGCGCTCCATGGGCTCTCTCACCCGGGTTCCCGCGCATCCGTCAAACTCCTCTCCAAGCGCTTCGTCTGGCGTGGCCTCAGCAGAGATGTTCGGACTTGGGCCACCTCCTGCCTCGCCTGCCAAGGGGCTAAGGTACAGCTGCACACCAAAGCACCCCTGGGAGACTTCGAGGTACCCAGCCGCCGCTTCGACCACGTACACGTCGACATCGTCGGTCCCCTGCCGCCATCGCAAGGCCAAACTTATCTCCTCACGATGGTCGACCGCTATACACCCTGGCCTGAGGCAGTGCCGCTATCCTCCACCACCACAGCCGACATCGCCAGGGCGTTCGTTAACAGCTGGGTTGCGAGGTTCGGCGTGCCGGCCGACATAACCTCCGACAGAGGCGCCCAGTTCACCTCCGAACTCTGGATGGCCACAGCACGCAACCTCGGGGTGATGCTCCACCGCACCACAGCGTACCACCCGCAGGCCAACGGACTTTGTGAACACTTCCACAGGTCACTCAAGGCCTCACTCCGCGCCGGCCTGCAGGACAGTACCTGGACTGACCGCCTGCCGTGGGTGCTACTCGGCCTACGCACCGCGGTCAAGGAAGACCTCCAGTCCTCGGCAGCGGAGTTAGTCTACGGACAACCGCTGCGCGTCCCAGGCGAATTCCTTCCGGAGCCTACCAAGCCTTGGTCGGCCGAACAGCAGCGGCTCAACTCTTTCTCTTCCGCTCAGCAGTTCGCCCCACTTCCGGTCAACCGACATGGCGAACTCGCACCTCACGTCCCGCCAAATTTACAGCAGGCGCGCTTCGTCTTCGTGCGACACGACGCGCACCGCGGGCCCCTGCAACCCCCGTACGACGGACCGTACGAGGTACTACAAACCGGGGACAAGGTCTTCAAGCTGCGACTCGGCGACAGGGTCGACACAGTCTCCATCGACCGGCTCAAACCAGCACACACAGAACCAGGGGAACAGGTCCCCGTGGCCCAGCCTGCAACTAGAGGCCGTCCCCCCGGCAAGCCAGCACAGCCGGCGGCGAACCGCCCAACCCAACCAACCAGACCGGCGACCACTCAGAGCCGCTGTGGCAGAACCCTTAGACCACCGTCACGACTCGTCCACTCCTCCTAAGCGGATTCTGGGGGGTGCTCTGTGGCGACACGCCACCACTGGACATAATCCGCTCATGGCGGCACAGACAGTCTAAGCAGAAGCCCCCAGCCGGGGGCCCTTTCCTCCAGCAACTTGTTTCCCGCAGGGACAGGCTGCCGGGAGCACTTCCTGTCTGGGACGTATTTAAGTGGATGCGCGGGCTTTTCTAGTTCCTGTTTTGCCATGAGGCTGAAATAAAAAGCTGTACTGTTTCACTGGCTCTGGTCTCAACTCCCACGTTTGCCGCGGTATCTCAACAGTCCCACCTTTTTTCTTTAAGGGCACATATTTGGTCTGAACCCTCCGGATCTCCTCCTTGAATGCTCTGACACTGATTTACCATCAAGTAGTTGTTTCCAGTCCACTATGGCTAAATCCACTCTGAGCTTAGGAAAATCTGCTTTTCCACAATTTAGAATTTTTATTCCTGGTCTATCCTTGTCCATTTTCATAACTACCTTAAATCTAACAGAATTATGGTCACTAGCACCAAAATGCTCCCCCACTGATACGCCTTCCACCTGTCCAGCTTCATTCCCTAAAAATAAGTCCAGAACCGCCCCCTCCCTTGTTGGGCTTCCTACATACTGGCTAAAAAAGATCTCCTGGATGCATTATAGGGATTCTGCACCCTTTGTACCCTTCACACTAATTTTATCCCGGTTAATATTGGGGAAGTTGAAATCCCCTACTATTACTGCCCTATAATTTTTGCACTTCTCTGAAATTTGTCTACATATTTGTTCTTCTATCTCCCTCTCACTGTTTGGGGGCCTGTAATACACTCCCAGCAGTGTGATCGTCCCTTTTTTTGTTTTTCAATTCGACCCATATGGCCTCGTTTGATGATTCCTCCAACATATCATACCTCCTCACAGCTGTAATAGTTTCATTAAATATATTCAAGAAAGAGTTGGATATATTTCTTGAGGCTAAAGGGATCAAGGGATATGGGGAGAAGGCAGGGACAGGGTACTGAATTTGGATGAACAGCCATGATCTCATTGAATGGCGGAGCAGGCTTGAAGGGCCGAATGGCCTACTCCTGTTCCTATCTTCTATGTTTCTATGTTTCTATGTGAATCAATACCGCGACCCCCCTCTCTTTTTACCTCCCTCTCTATCCCATCTGAAAATCCTGTAACCAGGAATGTTGAGCTGCCATACCTGCCCCTCTTTCAGCCATGTCTCTGTAATAGCTATAATATCATAGTCCCAAGTATCTACCTTTGCTCTCAGCTCATCTTCCTTGTTCGCTATAATATATACCAGTTAGTACAGGCAAACTTCCTTGTTGACTATTATCTAGCCCTTGATTCCTCTGCCTTTTCAATTTACTTTGTACATTTTTGTTTTCCAGTTCCAGTTTTTCTTCCCTCCCTATTGACTCTATACTTAGGTTTCCATCCCCCTGCCAAGCTAGTTTAAACCCTCCGCAACAGCACTAGCACACCCTCCCATGAGGATATTGGTCCCGTTCCCATTGAGGTGCAACCCGTCTGGCTTGTAGAGGTCACATCTCCCCCAGAAATGGTTCCAATTCCTCAGGAATCTAAAGCCCTCATTCCTGCACCATCTCTCCAGCCATGTATTCATCTACTCTATCTTCCTATTTCTGTACTCACTAGCACGTGGCACTGGTAGTAATCTGGAGATTACTACCTTTGAGGTCCTGCTTTTTAACCTCTTTCCTAGCTCCCTAAACTCTGCCTGTAGGACCTCATCCCTCTTCCTACCTATGTCATTGGTACCGATATGGACCACAACCTCTGGCTGTTCACCCTCCCCACTCAGAATGCTCTGCAGCTGCTCAGTGACATCCTTGACCCTGGAACCAGGGAGGCAACATACCATCCTGGAGTCACCTCTGTGGCCACAGAAATGCCTGTCTGCGCCCCTAACTATTGAATCCCCTATCATTATTGTTCTCCCTCTCCTCTTCCCCCCCACCTGTGCAGCTGAGCCTTCCATGGTGCTGTGGACTTGGCTCTGGTTGCACTCCCCAGAGGAACCATCACCCTCACCAGTACTCAGCACCGAATACTGGTTGGTGAGCAAGATGGGCTCAAGGGACTCCTGCACTACCTGCCTGGTCCTCCTCTTCTGTCTGATGGTCACCCATTCCCTCTCTACCTGCACACTCTTAAGCTGCGGGGTGACCACCTCCTGAAATGTGCTATCCACGTAGCTCTCAGCCTCGTGGATGCACAGCAGTGACTGCAGCCGCCGCTCAACCTCCGTAACCCGGTGCTCGAGCTGCTGTAGCTGGCGACACTTCCCGCACATGTGGTCGTCCAGACCACGGGATGTGTCCAGGACTTCCCCCATGGCACAGGATGTGCATTCCACGGTGTGAGCTGCCCTGCCATACCTCTACTTAACAGACTATTTACTTTTGTCAAATCTGTATGTCTTTTAGGAACGCTGTCACTGTATCAGGGTGGCAGATGAAAAGTGATGTCTCCTGTTGAGTTAAACTTGAAACTGGAGTTTTGATTATTACACTAGAGATTGGCAGAGGTTGGGTACTCTGCAATGAGTGGCTCACCTCCTCACCCCTCCAAGCCACTCCATATCTCTAAGACTCAAAGTCAGGAGTGTGAAGGAAAACATTGCACTTGGCTGGATGGGTGCAGCCACAACAACAGTTAAGAAGGTAGGTCCGTAGGGGAGTTAAGAAGCTCAACATCATCCAGGATAGGGCAGTTTGTTTGATCAGTGTCCCTGCTACTAAACGTAATATCTACCCCATCACTGAATATATTTAAGTTCAGTTCAATTTTATTTGCCATATGTGTAAGGGGTTTTAGATCGCCGAGGTTTCTCTCTAGAGGCCTCTCTCTCTTGCACAGTAAAATCTTGAGTGATTCGACCCACTCGCCCCTTAGGTTCTAGACACTGAACTTTGAGGAAGGAACTACAATGCAGAGAAAACTCTATAGGCCAGGTTTAATGAAAATGAAATGAAACTTTATTGCTTAAAGGAACAGATCAAACTGCAAGCCAATAAGGTACATGGGAGGGAAAAACAAATCATAATAGAGTACTGGCTAAGATATGTACAGGCATATTATACTTTACAAAAGTCATCACGAAATGGGGAAACACATGGAACATCGAGGGACAACAACTCATTGTTAAAATTACCCTTTAAATGCCCACCCCCTAAGCCTATCTAGATCAGATTGTGAGGGGCCAGGAACATGCTCACCAATCCAGTTGGAAAGTATAGAGTTTTGAAACAGGTCTGCGTTTTGAACCTTTCAGGCGTCCTGTCTCCACGTGGTCAGTGCTGCGGGCTGTGACACTCTCTCTTCTTCCTCGAGGTGAAGGTCACGGACAGGCTGGATGTCAGCAGGCCTGGAAGTCGGTGCGGGGAGATTTTCATATGGGCTTCGTCGCACAGCCCAGTTGGTTCACTGTTTTCATATAAGTTTCACCTATACTTGTCAGCATCCCGGGGTTGGTCGATGATCTCCCGACAGTGACCCCGGGGCTAGATGCTGACTCAACCTCCCATCCCGAACCTCGATCCTCCGTCGTCTCCACTTGAACTCCGTACCGATGTAGAAGCCCAGCTGAAACCTCGGGTCCTGTGAACCTCCTCAGCACCTCGATCTTTCTCAGAACATCGATCGCTACCCCGGGTCTCCCAGATATACTTCTCAAAAGAGGCCCTTATCTCCCGCCAAATCAAGGTTAGTCTTTGTTTAACTTTTGGCGGGCTGGTATCACAACGGGGTAGTTATTATGTTTTAAACTACTTTGAGATGGCCGGTAACGGCCATCTCTGGTCTGGAATGACCTTGTATTGTTTTGAATGTCTTCTTGATGTCTTTAATGGGTCTTTGATGCTCCCCCTATGAATATAAAACTGTTTCCCTTTGTCTGGGTAAACATATAGATGGCCTTTATCTACAGGCCGATCTGACTGGATCTGCATCCAATCCATATGTATGTGGTTCTGTCTGGTTTCGTTTTCTCTGAAACGGCCTTCCAGAACTTACTGTGGGCTGAATCCACAAAGGCTGTCTGGGGACTGCAGGAACCATTTTAAAGTGTCCCGAAAAGCTGGTCACGGGGTCTGGTGGCCATTGTGTATGCCCCTTTTTCTGGGCTTCTTTTAAAACAGTCTTTAAAATTAAGGCCTCTTCTGCCAATAGACCCTTATAGGACAATGTTCAATTTTGTGAATCTTACAGTCCCCCCTGATGATACTATAACTTGCTTGAAGTATCATAATTCTGGGTGAGCAAAATTTTCTGACGCTCCACAATCAAACCATCCCCTGTATTTACCTATCTATGATCCCACGACACATGTATTTCCCATTTCAGAAAACCTACTGTGTACATTAAGCATCTATAGATGGCAATACATTGGATTTAAAATCTGATACACACATTTCCAGGCGTGGAGGGGGGCCTAATACCCCTACACCACCTGGTTCGTACACATTATCTTTTATTAACAACTCACTTAATGAACTTCAATAATAAAAATAAAGTACACACAAAAATTGCACATGAACAAACATCAAACATAGAGGAGGGAGGGAAACTTTAACTTTATACATAGCAGCGAAAATCTAAACGGGTGTCTCCTCGTCTACCCGCACATAATGCTCCCTCCATTCTCCTCTGTTCTCATACTTCTGCAAATGTCTGACCTTTTTACAGTGTACAAACAGTAAATAAATCACAATAAAAACCTGACACACTACAAGGATGTGGGAGGCTATCCTAATCCAAGAAGGGACTTCTATATTAGTGAACAGGTCCCACCATTGTGGGGTACTATATCTAGTATGTCTGCCCCTATTTCTAACGTCTTCTGCTCCAGCGTGTAAAAATGTTTCTGTGAAATGGCAACGGTTTTTAGTATCTTGGTGAGGTGTTCAGGGAGAGGGGGAATGATATACCCAAAATGTGCAACGAATCGTTGCAGATCAGTGAAATTTTCCTTGACAGTGATGTGAACAGTGGAAGGTTCAGGAATGGGGACAATTCGCTCTTGGGCCACTTGAACTTCTGCCTTGGGTTTGAAGCAGAAACTGCTGTCACTCACCGGACACCAGCCATGCTGTCCATGTTGGTAGTGGGGCGCTGCAGTGGTGACACAGTATGTCTCACCTCCTATATATGCCACCTGCGGGGGCACATGGCCTTGTGCCATTGCCTCCATGGTGCAATTTATAGGCTTCGCGCCAACAGTTCTGAACCCGCACTGTGGTTTTGAATAGGCATTCAAGTGCTGGGGATACAGGATGATGTGTTCTCCCCGGCTCCGGCACCCCGAGAGGTCGGTACCCCTCATTGCATGCTCCCATCGAATGACGTACGGTGGGACCGCTGTGTAGCGAATGTGTGCACCCCCTTGAATGACTCCAATTTTCTCCACCCTGTATACCGGGGCGGGTTTAGCTGTCTTTCCCATAACCGGCATTCTTACCACTATACCCATAATGGTGTGATTAGACCGCCCACAGTCCATTGGGACTGGGTAGGCCTCGGATGCTAGTCTGAACTGGCACGGACTTAATGCGTTCTCAAAAGGGTGGAGGGCTGCGAGGTGCTTATTGCTGATCCAGGAGGGGACCAAACCTTGTTTTAAATCCTCCAGATTACTGCGGCCCTCGCCCAGTAACCCCGCCCCATACAGCTTGCACGCCTCGTTCTGTGCAGCCTGATCTGACGCATTCCGATCCTCCCTGATGAGAGCATTTACCGCTTTCGCGTGTTTCTCTAGCTCAGCTATAATTTCTTTTAAGTGTAGTGTCATGGCCTGGTCCTCATTTAACTCAGAACCCACTACCTTATTCTCATCCGTCAGTATCTTTCTTAACCGCCCTTTTAAATCATTGATCTGGGTCTGCAGCTCCACGTCATCCAGAGTGTTGATGACGGGAGTCCCTGTGATAAAAGCTGTAAAAATATCATTTACTGTACCCCTTCTTTGTCTCCCTACCCTGTCCAAAACCTCATGTGGTGTGGTGTACAGTCCGGCTCTGTCAACATCGGCAAAGTCGAACTCATAAAACTGTCTGAACATGTTTGTTAACAGGACCTGGTACAATTGCTCCGTTTTCTTGATACACCATTCTGGTAATCGCACCTCGGTGAGGTTTAAGATCACCGAGGCCACCGCGTAGTGCACCCCTTGGTACAGCACCTGACCTGTGGGCACTAATACCAATCCGTTCCCAGGTCCTTTGGTAGTGGTGGGGCACCCTTCCTTGCGGGCTTTGGCTACCGGAATCGTGGGCAGCGGCTTGCGGGGGCGGGTGATGAGCTCAGTGGCATTCACCGGGATCTGAGAGTATGGGTCTCCGCACGCCTGTATGCTGACGTCCCACCTCATCCCTTTTCCAGCATCCTGCCACTGTCTTTGGAAAAAGATGGAGAGGCCTGTGGGGCAGACGCGTTCTGAACCCCACATACAGATGTAAATCCCCTCATCTGGTTCCCACCATTTGTCCCAACAGACACTCAATCCCCCATGAGTCCCCGTAATAGTCCGATGGGTATTGTTACCCAGTCGCTTCCACTCGACCGTGGAGTTCTTCATGGTTTTGCTCAACTTGTGCAACCACCACCATCTGTCCAAAGGAACATGTCCGTAGCATTCTAAACAGATCTTCTTCTCGACAGTGACGCTGACTCTGGGCGCGATGATCCTCACCCTGGGACACATTAGAGAAGTCTCTCTGTATGCAAAACCCGACTGGCTGGAGTATTCTGCAGAGTTCGACCTCTGTCATCCTGGCCACCTCCCTTCATGGAAATAGGTGGCTGCTTCTTCAACGCCCCGTCTTCCCGTCCCATCGGTCGCGATGGGGGCTGTGGCCCCGGAACAGCCATACACGATGGAGTCCTTGGTGTAGCCCCGATAGGCCAGGCTACATCCGATCACCACGAACGCGACGAGAATCCCCTTCATTATCCTTTTGGTTCCTGTAACAAATTGAACGATACAGCCAGGCTCCCGAGAGATTCTGGCCTAGGTGAAGGCATGATTGGGCCTTTCGACCTCGATCCAAAACAACACACATGCTGGGCAGATTCCAAAACTATAACTTATACATGCTATTGTGGCGACACGCCACCACTGGACATAATCCGCTCACGGCGGCACAGACAGTCTAAGCAGAAGCCCCCAGCCGGGGGCCCTTTCCTCCAGCAACTTGTTTCCCGCAGGGACAGGCTGCCGGGAGCACTTCCTGTCTGGGAAGTATTTAAGTGGATGCGCGGGCTTTTCTAGTTCCTGTTTGCCATGTGGTCAGAATAAAGCAGTTGTGTTTTCAATAGCTCTGTCTCGACTCCCACGTTTGCCGCGGTATCTCAACACTGGTGACCCCGACGCTCAGGACGAATCCTAAGCTAGCATGGCGGATACAAACGTAGTCACGGTTAAATTACCTGACTTTTGGGAGAACCTCGCCGAAGCCTGGTTCATTCAAGCTGAGTCCAGATTCCGGCTGAAAGGCATTACAGTCGACGCCACGAAGTACGACTACCTCGTCGCCTCGCTCACCTACGCTACAGTCCCCAAGGTTTGGGCAGCGCTGCAGAATCCACCAACGGAGGGCAAGTACGAGCATCTGAAGGCTGCGCTACTTAAAAAATTTCAAACGTCCTCTTACCAGCGCCACTGCCAACTCCTGGACCTCCCCGGCCTTGGTGACGCTTCACCATCAGACCTGCTTTCCCACATGCTGTCCCTCTCAGACGACAAAAATCCCGGCGCCCTTTTTCGCACGCTTTTCATTCGGCAGCTCCCCGCCAGCATCCGCCCACTCCTTGTGGAGTCTGACTCCACGGACCTGAATGAGATAGCTGAAAAGGCCGACCGGCTGCTCTCTGCACAGGCCGCTCGCGACGTCGCGCCCGACCTCACGGCAACAACCACGCGGTCTTCCCGGGCCGCTAGGCCCGACCGCCCTACCACTCCGGGTCACTGCTACTACCACACCCGTTTTGGCGCTAGGGCTCAATGCTGCACGCCATGTTCCTTCAAACCCCCCCCCGCACCGGCCCCCGCGATGGCCGCGGGGCAGAAGGAGCCCCTACTGTACGTCACTGACGACAGAACCAACCGCCGATTTCTGTGCGACACAGGGGCCCAGCACAGCATCACCCCCGCCTCCGCCCTCGAGATCCAACGCGGCACATGGGGTATCACACTGGCTGCAGCCAACGGCTCTGAAATCCGCATATATGGCACCCGCATGGTCAAGCTCGACCTCGCGGGCCGCCGCTACCGCTGGGAGTTCCTGACAGCCAAGGTCCTCTGCCCACTCATCGGCGCCGACTTCCTACGCGCCCACGGCCTCCTTGTCGACATTCCGAGGCACCGCCTCGTCGACATCAACACTATGGCCCCCATCCCCGGCGCCTTTACCCCGGCCCGTTCGGCCGGCCCGACGACCTACTGCCTCGCCAGAGCCACGGACGACTACTCGGCACTCCTAGCTGAGTTTCCCGCCCTCACTAACCCGACCTTTTCGGCCAAAGCTGCCAAGCACGGTGTGGAACACTATATCCCCACCACCGGCCCCCCAGTTTCTGCCCACGCCCGCAGACTCAACCCGGCCAAGCTGGAAGTCGCGCGGGCCGAGTTTACCAACATGGAACAACTCGGCATCATCCGCCGCTCCAGCAGCCCTTGGGCCTCGCCCCTCCACATCGCCCCCAAGCCCGGCGGAGGCTGGCGCCCTTGCGGGGACTACCGCCGCCTCAACGACGCCACCACCCCCGATCGGTACCCGGTGCCACACATCCAGGACTTCTCGGCCCGGCTGGCCGGACGAACCGTCTTTTCCAAAGTCGACCTGGTGCGCGGTTACCACCAAGTCCCCGTACACCCCGCGGACATCCCCAAAACGGCCGTCATCACCCCATTCGGCCTGTTCGAGTTCCTGAGGATGCCCTTCGGCCTCAAGAATGCAGCACAGGCTTTCCAGCGCCTTATGGACACAGTCCTCCGGGACCTGAACTTCCTATTCGTCTATCTAGACGACATTCTCGTGGCCAGCTCCTCCAAACAGGAACATCTCGAACACCTTCGCATCCTGTTCGGGCGCCTAGCCAACACGGGCTCATCCTCAGCCCGGCGAAGTGCCAATTCGGCCTAACCGAGATCGATTTTCTCGGTCACCACATCACCCCTGCTGGGGCCGTCCCCCTGCCCAACAAGGTGCAGGCCGTCCAGCAATTCCCCCACCCCACAACCATCAAGGGCCTCCAGGAGTTCCTCGGGATGGTGAACTTCTACAACAGGTTC
This sequence comes from Somniosus microcephalus, assembly GCF_052327205.1. NCBI lineage: Eukaryota > Metazoa > Chordata > Chondrichthyes > Squaliformes > Somniosidae > Somniosus > Somniosus microcephalus. Next base: position 146,438,806 of record NC_140992.1, on the reverse strand, counting down.
ATCCCCAGAGCCGCAGCCCTTATGAAGCCCCTATACGACTCCCTCCGAGGAAAATCCGGCAAGATGGACGTAGCCTGGACCACTGACACGGCAGCCGCCTTCGACGCCACCAAAAACGCGCTCGCCGACGCCACTCTGCTCGCGCACCCGAGGGCCGATGCCCGGGTCGCGCTCACCACCGACGCCTCCGACCACGCGGTCGGGGCCTTGTTCGAGCAGTGAGTCAATGGCGCGTGGCAGCCACTTGCCTTCTACAGCCGCCAACTGCGCCCCCCGGAGGTCAAATACTCCACTTTCGACCGCGAGCTTCTCGCACTCCACCTGTCGGTCCGCCATTTCAGGTTCCTCCTGGAAGGCCGCCCCTTCACCGCGTATGTGGACCACAAGCCACTCACATATGCGATGGCCAAGCACACCGAACCCTGGTCCGCTAGGCAGCAACGCCAGCTCGCGGCCGTCTCCGAGTTTACTACCGACATTCAGCACGTCTCCGGTAGAGACAACGTGGTCACCGACTGCCTTTCCCGTCCCGCCGTCTGTGCGAATCACCTCGCGGTCGACTATGCACAACTAGCAGCGGCCCAGCTCACGGACCCAGACCTCCTCTCGGCGGCTACCAGCCTGCCAGGGCTACGCCTAGCCAAGGTCGCGCACGGGCCCGAAGCCACGGCAGTCACGTGCGACGTCTCACTCGGCCAACCCAGGCCAGTCGTCCCGGAGACCTGGCGCCGCCGCGTCTTCGACGCGCTCCATGGGCTCTCTCATCCGGTTTCCCGCGCATCCGTCAAACTCCTCTCCAAGCGCTTCGTCTGGCGCGGCCTTAGCAGAGATGTTCGGGCTTGGGCCACCTCCTGCCTCGCCTGCCAAAGGGCTAAAGTACAGCTGCACACCAAAGCACCCCTGGGAGACTTCGAGGTACCCAGCCGCCGCTTCGACCACGTACACATCGACATCGTCGGTCCCCTGCCGCCATCGCAAGGCCAAACTTATCTCCTCACGATGGTCGACCGCTACACACGCTGGCCTGAGGCAGTGCCGCTGACCTCCACCACCACAGCCGACATCGCCAGGGCGTTTGTTAACACCTGGGTTGCGAGGTTCGGCGTACCGGCCGACATAACCTCCGACAGAGGCGCCCAGTTCACCTCCGAACTCTGGACGGCCACAGCACGCAACCTCGGGGTGACGCTCCACCGCACCACGGCGTACCACCCGCAGGCCAACGGACTTTGTGAACGCTTCCACAGGTCACTCAAGGCCTCACTCCGCGCCGGCCTGCAGGACAGTACCTGGACTGACCGCCTACCGTGGGTGCTACTCGGCCTACGCACCGCGGTCAAGGAAGACCTCCAGTCCTCGGCAGCGGAGTTAGTCTACGGACAACCGCTGCGCGTCCCAGGCGAATTCCTTCCGGAGCCTACCAAGCCTTGGTCGGCCGAACAGCAGCGGCTCGACTCTTTCTCTTCCGCTCAGCAGTTCGCCCCACTTCCGGTCAACCGACACGGCGAACTCGCACCTCACGTCCCGCCAAATTTACAACAGGCGCGCTTCGTCTTCGTGCGACATGACACGCACCGCGGGCCCCTGTGACCCCCGTACGATGGTCCGTACGAGGTACTACAAACCGGGGACAAGGCATTCAAGCTGCGACTTGGCGACAGGGTCGAGACAGTCTCCATCGACCGGCTCAAACCAGCACACACAGAACCAGGGGAACAGGTCCCCGTGGCCCAGCCTCCAGCCAGAGGCCGTCCCCCTGGCAAGCCAGCACAGCCGGCGGCGAACCGCCCGACCCAACCAACCAGACCAGCGACCACTCAGAGCCGCTGCGGCAGAACCATTAGACCACCGTCACGACTCGTCCACTCCTCCTAAGCGGATTCTGGGGGGAGCTCTGTGGCGACACGCCACCACTGGAAATAATCCGCTCACGGCGGCACAGACAGTCTAAGCAGAAGCCCCCAGCCGGGTGCCCTTTCCTCCAGCAACTTGTTTCCCGCAGGGACAGGCTGCCGGGAGCACTTCCTGTCTGGGAAGTATTTAAGTGGATGCGCGGGCTTTTCTAGTTCCTGTTTGCCATGTGGTCAGAATAAAGCAGTTGTGTTTTCAATAGCTCTGTCTCGACTCCCACATTTGCCGCGGTATCTCAACACTATTACCTTAAAAATTACACATCTTAAACTTAACTTAACTTATGTACAACGCCGCCCATCCCCGGGCGGCTTGCCTAATCGCTGTTTGGACTGCAGCTCACTGCTCCCTGTGGTGGGGCTGCATTGACTTGTAGCTTGGGTCCCTCGCAGCCTTTTGCTGCCAATTGGGGATTGCATTTTTCCAGGGATTTGCCAAGTCGGTGTCCGCTGGGGTAGGGGGAATCTGGCCAAGTTTTTCTTGGCTGAGGCGTCCGGGATGACCTGCGAGAGGGTGCCTTGGGTGAGGCTCCATTAGCGAGTGGACCTTTGGTTGGGACTTTAGCCCTCACAGCCCGTGGCTCCTCCACGACTGCCGGCTTCGGCTCCCTTCCCTCAGGCTCCGCCCCTTTGGGATTTGGGTCTGTGGCAGACGACTTCTCCCTATCTGTCCCTACAGGTGGAGAACCTCCGCCCCCAAGTTCTACCTCCCCTACGCCTGAGTCGAGGGCGGGATCTCCGTCCTCCGACTCCACCTCCTCCAGAATCGTGTCAGGGGCGGGACCTAGCTGTTTGGGCTCCCCCCCGATGGTGTTCGGATCATGGGGAGGGCCTTGGTCTTCGGGCTCCTCCTCGTCCGAGTCCCAGGCCAATGGGGAAACCTCCCAGGTGGGCGGGACAGCTCCTCCCTTCAAGCAGGCTGCGGTTCCAGCCTGTGTGGTCTGTGACTTATTGCACGCCTCAGGCTGAGGATCTTTACCTTCAGACCTGGCTTCGGTTGTTGGCTCTTTTGCACCCGGCTTAAATAGTTTGCACTGGTTGATGTGAAACCATTTAGTGCGTCGGGGCAATTTCACTGCGTAAACCATGGGGCTGGCTTTATCCACAAAGCTGTAGGGCCCCATGTACAGTGGTTCTAAACTCCCCACTCGGGCATAGTTTCTCACCATGACCTGATCTCCTACTTCCCACTCCTGTGTCTTACGGGGTTCGAGCAGCAGTCGGTTGCCCTGATGCTGCTTTCCCATGTTCCCAGCCGCTTGCCCATAAACCTGTTTCAGGCGCTCCAAAAGGGTCCGGGCAAACCTGTCCCGACTTACCTCTCGGAGCTGACCCTCAGTGAGCACTGGGGCTAGTACATGGGTGGGGGTTCGCATGACTCTCCCAGTCATTAATTCGTGCCGGGAGTACCCCGTACTTTTAGACTGGCTAGCCCGGATCCCCATGAGGACTAAAGGCAGGACATCCGCCCATTTCTGGGGCGAGTCCATCGTCTCTTTCCTCAATTTTTCTTTGAGAGTGCGGTTCATGTGTTCCACAATCCCGGATGACTGAGGATTGTGGGCCACGTGCCACTTCCCTTCGATGCCTAAGAGCATGAGGGTGTTCTGCATCACTTGGCCGGTGAAATGGCTCCCTTGGTCAGACTCCACGAATCATGGTAGTCCCCACCGCGAGAACACTTCCTGGCAGTGCTAAGTGCTGTGGCTGTTTTGCATGGGAAGGCTTCTACCCACTTGGTGAACACATCCACCAGGACGAGGCAATACTTATAGCCTCCCTGGGCGGTGGGCAGGGACCCGATGTAGCCGAACTGTATTGACTGCCATGGTCCCTCTACTCTCCTGATGTGTCCCATGGGCACCTTCCTTTTCTGGGGGTCTGGGTTGTTTGCAGCGCACACAAGACAATTAGCACAGAGCTCGCGGACATCGTCCTGAAGTCCCAGCCACCATCCTGCCTGTTCTACCCGTTGCCAGGTGACCTCAGGCCCGGGGTGTCCCGCTCCTGGACCTTCATGGGCCAGTTGAAGGAATTCTCTCCGGTGCTGCTGTGGCACAACCCACTGTTCCCCTTGGAACAGCATGCCTTCCTTGATGGAGAGGGCTGCTGTACCGTACGGACCCTCTACTTCCTTGCCCTCAGTGATGGCATTGAGGACTGTTTTTAGGGCAGGATCTAGGGTTTGGACGGTCTTGAGGTCTGGGGGCAGTGCTACCCCTGTGGTCCCCTGAGTCCCATCCCTGCCTTGGATTACTGCCATGGGTTTGGACCCATAGGGGTCTCAGAAAGTGCCGGTGCGGGCACCTTCCCTGGCTAGCATATCCGCTTGCTGGTTACCCTGGTTGCGAGGTTCCGTGGAGGAATGGGCCTTCACCTTGTGGATAAAGACTTCCCCTTCCTCCCCCACTGCGGCCAGGATCTTTTCTAACAGGGGCTTCACGGTCAAGGGTCGCCCATCCGCAGAGGTATATCCGCGGCGGGACCAGATGGCCAGGTATTCCGTACATGAATTGCACGTGAACATGCTGTCCGAGCAAATCGTGTATGGGGTGGGGAAGATCTCGGGGTGTGTAACGACGTACACTGCTGCGGACAGTTCAGCCTGCTGGGCGCTCATAGTGCTGGGGAGCCTAATCGCCAGGGCAATGTCTGCCGCGGGGTCATAAACTCCACACCCTGTGAGTCGTTCGCCAGCAGATACCGTGCTGGAACCGTCTACGTTGTAGTGTATGTAACTGTTCTACCTTTAAGAGAACTATTGTATGTAACCGTCCACCTTTAAGAGAACTATTTTAGGTGTGGCACTACTTTATCTTGGCTGCTGTATACTGTAATACCGACGGTGACCACACCGGTATATAAGTGCTGTGTCAGGATTTATTGGGCAGATTCGCCCTGACCTTCGAATAGTAAAGCCCTGTTAAAGTTACTCTTGTAGTCTGTGTATTAATTCGCCATAATACCTACAGACTTTACAGTGGCGACGAGTTCGATCTTACGCTGCGGCAACAATACTTCCGAAGCAGTTAACGAGCGTCGAGAAGAGGCACCCGCCCTCGTCGTTCTGCTGAGAGAAAACTCGAGTCTGCAGAGCAAGGAAGAAGGAAGAATTCAGACACGAAGCCTTCCATCAGCAACAGGCACTGATTGTCCCTTCTGCCACGGTGGTGAGTGAGCCGATCAGCACGAGAAGCAAGTCGGCCACGGTGACTGTGAGTAAAGGGAAAATAAAAAAAATAAACGGAGGATAAGGGCGGTGAACTCGACCACGGTCGGGGGAAAGGAGCCGGACAGAAGTCGGGCCCAGAGGCGCTGAGACTGGGGCAGCGTGGAGCACGGAAGCCGCGGTACAAGCGGGCTGGGAGACGCAACGGCGTCGTGAGACAGCTAGACCGCGACCGGCGAAAAAGGCCGGGCAGCTACCGAGGCCACGAGGCGCTGCGACCGGGATCGTAAGGCGCGGGAAGATATAAAAAGAAATAAACCGCGGTGAACTCAGCCGCAGCCGGGGAGGAAAGCACCGGACTGCGAGAGGGCTGGGAGGCGCGATTGGAAGCCGCTGAGGGAGAGACAGAGCCCGAGCGAGGGAGACTGAGCGAGATCCAGCCCAGCGGCTGAAACTGTTCGCCGTCAACGGGTTGTACCCAGCGCTGGTTGCCCTGCTGAGAAAAGGGAACAAGGAACGCGCTGAAGCCGACGCGCAGGTTGCGAACCCCGAAAGCCAGCGGTCGTCGCCCGAGGGAAAAGCTTACCCCTCCCGCCAGGGGAAGAAACGCGGGAAGCCGCCAGTAGGCGGGGAAGAAGACAGAAGCGGGAAACCGCCATTTTGAAAGTGGGCGGGGTAAGAAGACAAGCGCGGGAAACCGCCATTTTGAAAAAAAAAGTTAAAGAAATATTTCGTTGTTGTTTCTCAGGAAGAGTGTGAAGATGCCTAAGCGTAGTAACATCAACGGTTTCGATTCCGATGTGGAAGATTGGGCCTCGTATGTAGAACGCATCGAGATATATTATAAGGTCAATAAGATAGCAAATTATGACAAAGCTCTAACCTTACTAAACTCAATGGGTGCGAAGACATACGGGTTATTGAAGCATCTTCTATCACCAGCTAAACCGGCAGATCAGTCTTTCGCTAATATTGTTGCTGTCCTGAAGGATCATTTTAACCCCGCACCGCTGATGTTAGCGGAACGATCAAAATTTTACGTGGGAACGCAACGAAAAGAGGAAAGCAACGCGGAGTACCTGGTTGAACTGCGTAGGCTAGCAAAATACTGTCAGTTTGGGGTAAATCTGACAGAGGCACTGAGAGACAAGTTTGTGTGCGGGATGTCGAAGGAAGGAACACAAAAACGACTGCTCGAAGAGAACGATCTTACACTTGATAAGGCTGTCCTTATTGCAGCATCGCACGAAGCCGCAGCGAGAGGCACGGCGGAAATGCAGTGGAAGACAGCGGTACTCAGTGTGGATCAAATGATTTCGGGTACAACGAAATGTTATCGTTGTGGGAAGACAACACACGACCAGAACCAATGCTGGTTTAAAAACCAGGAATGTAGAAAATGTGGCAAGCTTGGTCACATAGCTAAGGTATGCCGGTCAGGAAAGAAGACCAGCAATAATAAGTCACCGCAGAAGAAGTACAGAAAGGTACATAAGGTGACTGGGAAGAGTCCAGATGAACAGAATTCGGACTCAGACTCCAACAGCAAGGAACTGGGTAGTCTGAGGATTCACAATGTGAGTAAAGAAGCTGACCGACAAACTTTCTGGGTCACACTACAGATTGCAAAAGTCCAAGTGAAGATGGAAGTGGACACCGGATCAGCGTTGACGGTCATGAATAAGCAAGATCACAAAAAGTTATTCAAACATATTCCCCTACGGGATACGGAGATAGTATTGCAGACATACACGGGGCACAAAGTATACCCCATCGGAAAGATAAAAGTCAAGGTGAGATACAAGGACAAAGATCACCAAGGGATGGACATGTATGTGCTGCCCAAGGGAGGTCCACCACTTCTGGGACGGGAGTGGATCAGGAAAATAAAGATAGACTGGCATTCACTAAACACAATGACGGTAGATTCCGGAAAGGAAGATGTCAAACCTGAACGGTTGTCCAGAATATTGGACGAAGCTAAAGAGGTATTCCAGCAAGGACTGGGAACACTGAGAGGAATTAAAGCAAAAATCAAGATTGCAGAACATGCAAGCCCAAAATTTTTCAAAGCCAGATCGGTACCTTACGCGATACGACCTGCTGTGGAGGCAGAACTGGAAGAGCTTGAACGTTCAGGGGTACTGTCTGAGGTGGACTGGAGTGAGTGGGCCACGCCCATTGTTCCCGTCATGAAGTCTTCATCAAGTAACAAGCCAGGGGGACCGGGAAAGGTCCGCATCTGCGGAGACTTCAAGATCGCAGTTAATCCGGTGCTTCACACGGTACAATACCCGCTCCCGCAGATTGAGGATATCTTTGCTTCATTGTCTGGCGGGAAACACTTCACCAAGATAGACCTGGCACAAGCATACTTACAAATGGAAGTCGAGGAAGAGTCGCGCCAGTATCTCACAATCAACACGCACAGAGGCTTGTATCGTTATAATAGACTGGTTTTTGGAGTAGCTTCGGCTCCAGCAATTTGGCAGAGGGCCATGGAGCAGGTCTTACAGGGTATTCCAAGCACGCAGTGTTACTTGGACGATATCCTGATTACAGGAGAAGAGGAGGAGGAACACCTCACAAATTTGAAACTGGTGCTCACCAGGTTGAAGGAATATGGCCTTCGAGTTAATCGCCAGAAATGTGAGTTCTTCCAGAAACGGATCTCGTACTGCGGTCATGTCATTGACCAAGAGGGGCTGCACAAGTCACCTGACAAGATAGAAGCTGTCGTGAAGGCCCCCGCTCCGGAAAATGTATCACAGTTGAGATCGTTTCTGGGGTTGATTAATTATTACCACAAGTTTCTGCCAAATCTATCCACGGTGCTGCATCCGCTGAATGCTCTGTTGTGGAAAGAAGTACCATGGAAGTGGAGCGAGGACTGCAAGAAGGCCTTTCGCAGAAGCAAGGCGTTGATTACCTCTGAGGAAGTGTTGGCTCATTTCAACCCAACGTTACCTCTTCGTCTAGCTTGTGATGCTTCCCCCTATGGAATTGGAGCAGTACTTTCACACAAGTTACCAAATGGCTCGGAAAGGCCAGTCGCATTTGCGTCCCGATCATTGACCTCCGCTGAGCGAAATTATGCTCAGATAGATAGGGAGGCCCTCAGCCTTGTGTGGGGAGTAAAGAAAGTCAATCATTACCTGCAGGGCAAGAAGTTCACATTACTGACAGACCATCAGGGTTGGTGTCCATATTCAACCCTAACAAGGCCGTTTCCACTATGACAGCGCAAAGGCTACAGAGGTGGTCCGTGTTACTTGGGGCACACCAATATGACATCGAATACAAAAGGTCCAAACAGCATGGAAATGCTGATGGGTTATCGCGCCTACCGTTGCCAGTAGTAGAAGAGGCGGCTACAGTGGACCCGGTAGAGATGTTCCACTCATCCATAGTGGAATGTCTACCAGTAACAAATTCGATGATCGAAAATGAAACAAGAAATGACCCGACCCTCTCACGAGTCTACGATTTAACAGTGGAGGGATGGCCAGCACATGGCGAACCAACGCTGCCCGCATTTTCGCAAAGAAAAGAACAGCTGTCAGTGTGCCGAGGAACCTTGATGTGTGGATCTAGAGTGGTGATTCCACCCAAACTTCAGCATAAGGTGCTAAAGGAGCTTCACGAGGGGCATCTGGGTGGAGTGAAAATGAAGAACCTAGCAAGAGCGTTTGTGTGGTGGCCAGGTATTGATGGAGACATCGAAGAAATAACCAAGAGCTGTCTAGGATGCCAGAAGGTCCAAAACGCGCCACCACAAGCTCCTCTGCATCCATGGGAGTGGCCCTCATCTCCTTGGCAAAGGGTACACGTCGACTTTGCTGGTCCATTTATGGACTCAATGTTTCTAATCGCGGTGGATGCACACTCCAAGTGGCCGGAGGTAATAAAGATGTCCTCCACCACCACGGAAAAAACCATCACAGTATTAAGGACCATATTTGCCAGGAATGGGCTGCCGGAACAGATCTGTTCTGATAATGGACCGCAATTTGTGTCCGAAGAAGTCAGGAAGTTCTTAAAAAGGAATGGGGTCAAGCACTACACGTCAGCCCCATACCATCCCGCCACCAATGGATTAGCTGAAAGGTTTGTCCAGACCTTCAAGAAGGCCATAAAGGCCATGGGTAATGAAGACATCAACCTACAACATAAGGTAGATAACGTCTTGTTGGCGTACAGGAATGCAACACATGCGGTCACAAACCAAACTCCCGCCATGATGTTTTTCAATAGAAGACTAAGATGCCGGCTGGATTTGATTAAGCCAAACGTCAGAAGGGACGTAGAGAACCGGCAATTTCAGGGCATGAATGAAAGGCCAACTAGATCCTTTCAGATAGGTCAACAAGTTTTGGCCCGGGACTACCGTACCGAGAAATGGCAGCCTGGAACTATTGGAAAAAGGCTAGGGCCGCTGATGTATACCGTGGACATTGGTGACAGCATAATAAGGCGCCATGTTGACCAGATCATAGGGTCATCCACAAAGGACCAACCTACTCCACAACCTTACACGGCTAATGTTGAAGCAGAGATACCCAGAGCACCTACCTCCGATCTGGTAATACTGGAATCAGATGAACCTGACACTGTCCTTCAAGCCGAATCGACCTTGCCAGAAGAACCTACTACCCCGCCGAAAACTACTACACCACCGAGGCGTTATCCGGACAGAGTCAGGAAGCCTCCAGAGAGACTGAATCTGTGAACTGTTTTGCATAAGTTGTATATATGTTATGATGTTATGTTAATGGGGAATAAGTATGTTGTAAGCTAAAAAGGGAGGATTGTAGTGTATGTAACTGTTCTACCTTTAAGAGAACTATTGTATGTAACCGTCCACCTTTAAGAGAACTATTTTAGGTGTGGCACTACTTTATCTTGGCTGCTGCATACTGTAATACCGACGGTGACCACACCGGTATATAAGTGCTGTGTCAGGATTTATTGGGCAGATTCGCCCTGACCTTCAAATAGTAAAGTCCTGTTAAAGTTACTCTTGTAGTCTGTGTATTAATTCGCCATAATACCTACAGACTTTACATACGTAGATCTTGCGGCCTGTGGGATGTATCCCAGCCCGTAAACCTACGTTCACTTCCCATACCCCTTCTACGGAACACCGATGGGCTGCTCCGGGATATACCATGTTGGCCGCGAACTTGGGCTCGCAGAGACCCTTCACCTTCAGATCCATCTGGGAAAGGAGGAGGGTCCAGCGCGCAATGCGGGCACTGCTTACTGTCCCATCCTTAATCCTTCCATCCAGAAGCATCTGGGTGGGTGTGTGATGGGTGAGGAGAGTGATGGGAGAGGTGCCTGTGAAGATCAGTGACCTTTTCACAGCCCAATGTGTGGCCAAAAGATGCCGCTCGCAATTGGAAAAACTCCTTTCCACATCTGTGAGCACTCTGGAGGAGTAAACCACTGGCCTTAGCTTGCCATGTCACTCTTGAAGCAGTACAGCGCTCAAGCTATCCCCGCTAGCCGCTACCTCCAGGAAGAACTCCTCCCCCCGATCTATGGCCCCCAGAGCTGGCGTGGTCTGCAAGTCCCCCTTGAGTTTTTCAAATGTTGCCTGGCAACCCTCATCCCAGGACCATTCCACTCCTTTGTATAGGAGTCGGAGCAGCGGGGCTGCTGTGGCTGCATAGTCCTCAATGAAGTCTCTGCAGTACCCGGTCAGTCCCAGAAAGGACCTCACACCCATTACGGTGGTGGGGATCGGTAGATCTTACACCGATTCCCGTCTAGCCTTGTCTATGGCTCGCTCTCCAGCGCGGATGGTCAGACCCAGGAATTTTACATCCTGCTGGTCGATCCGTGCCTTCTTTGGGTTTACCTTGAAGCCCTTCCTGCCTAACAGCTCCAATAGCTCGGCCAATAGTGGACCGTGCTCCTCCCTGGAATCTGTGAACAGGAGCAGGTCGTCCACATACTGCACTAGCTGATTGGGCTGGCTGAACTCTTTTAAGCTTCCTGCCATACGTTGATGGAAAATGCTGGGGCTGTTATGGAAACCCTGTGGCAAGCAATTCCAAGTGTACTGTTGCCCTTTAAAAGTAAAGGCAAACTTGTACTGATTCTCCCTCCTTAAAGGGATGGACCAAAACCCGTTGGAAATATCCAGCACCGTGAACGTGGTCGTGGATGCTGCGATACTCCCTATCAGGTCGGCAACTGCTGCTACCATCGGCGCACAGGCTGGGATGTTGCTATTGAGGACTCTGTAGTCCACCGTGGCCCTCCAAGAATTGACTGGCTTCTTCACCGGCCACAAAGGAGAGTTTACATGGGTGACTATCGGTCTCAACACGCCCTGCTGCACCAGTGAACACTTTGCTGCCTCCATGTCGGGCTCCGCTTCCCTGGGGAAGTTGTACTGCTTTTGGGGTCGGGCCATGGGGTCCCCATCTACTCTGACCTCAAATCCGGTGACCCTCCCACAATCGTGTTTGTGAGTGGCAAACGTAGTCAGGTGGTCTGACACGAATGCCTGCAGATCTTGTGGGACACTGGCGACCATGAGCTCGAGGTTGTAGCCCTCTTTTGGCTTCACGGTGCACAGGGTCCCCTTTTCTCCCTTCCCTGGGATGACTACTACCTCGCCCTTCTATACCTACCTGCTCCCCAAAGGCAATGATTTCTTAGATCCACGAGGATCCCGTGTTCTACCAAGAAATCGGACCCAAGGATCCCCTTTCCACCCCCTGTCTCCCACTTCATTAGGGTACACTTCCACGTGGTGCGGAGTGGTCCTAAACGAATGGAGAGGGGAATGGAAAATGCGCCAGCCTGTTCTTCGCCTGTGAAGCCCGATAGCATATATGGAACCCCGGTGGACAGAGGTGAGGTGGTAGGGTTATCTGAGTGGATCACCATGCACGATGCCCCCGTATCCAATAGATAGGTCCCCTGCACCTCCTCCACCTCCATCTTCACGATGGGTCTTTTCCATACATCATATCACAGCACGCACAGGTAGACGGGCTGTGCCAGCTCTAGTCATTTGGGTGCAGCGGTCAGGGCTGCAGGAACGACAGGACCGGTGGTGACGGTATCCTACCCTGCTCTATCATAAGAGACCGCATTGTCTCTATAATTGATTCTATCGCGGCGGGACCCATAGCTGCACCGGCTCCTCTCTCAGGGGCAGGGGCTGCGTCTTGGACCTGGACTCGTGCTGGGGCAGCGGTCTGGGCTTGGGCTAGGGCTGTGGGAGCTTTTCCCTTATTATCCTTCCACAGATTTTTACAGTCCCTGCGCCAATGTCCATCCTTCCCACACCCGTAACAATTGAGCTTGGCTTGGGCAGGGCGGTTCCCCTCCTGACGCCACTCCTTCTTGCTTGGGGCTTCGGCTCATGCACTTTTCCCTTAGAGGGAGGTGTCTCCTGACTTCTATAAGACCTCATCTCTGAGTTCCACATACCCTGTCCGTCCCCTCTTACTCCTGTCTGAGAGGCACTGAAGGATTGCGCTATCCAGGGAGAAGAGCAGCATCGTTGCCTGTTCAAGATCATCACAATCATTGATGGTGGCTGTTTCCTCTACCTCCCTGAAATGGACTGAGGGACCTCCCTTCTCGGAGAGTTTTGGGAGGTGGCTTATCATCGCTCTGAGATGTTGGGCACCGTGGGGCACCATGAGCTGGTTCATGTGGGGTCCGTCCGCGCCATTTGCGGCGGTGGGACCGAACCTCTGGTGCCGAGTAGGACACATTGGTGCCGGCTCCGGCTTTACTACCAGGAGTTGTTCCTCCTCCTGCTCCACCTTGGATACCCTTTCTTTCACCACCTCCCCTTCGGGCCAAGCCTCACTATAGCTCGGTGGCGCTGAGGGCTCAGTGGCTGGTGCCACAACTACTTCACAAGGAATCGGATGTTTGGATTCCTGCAAAAAGTCTATGTACACCCCCCGATTTACACCCCCCGATTTACACCCCCACAATTTACACCCCCCCATTTACACCCCCCGATTTACACCCCCCCAATTTACACCCCGCGATTTAAACCCCCCGATTTACACACCCCGATTTACAACATCCCGATTTACACCCTGCCAGATTTACACCTCCCGATTTACTGCCTGCCGGATTTACACCCTCCCGATTTACACCCTCCCTAGACAAGGGAACTAGATGCAATATCTCCAAATTTGCAGACGACACAAAGCTGGGTGGGCGTGTGTGCTGGGAGGAGGATGCCGAGAAACTCCAGGATGATCTGGACAGGTTGGCTGATTGGGCAGCAGCATGGCAGATGCAATATAATGTGGATAAATGTGAGGTTATCCACTTTGGTGGCAAAAACAGGAAGGCAGATTATTATCTGAATGGCAATAGATTGGGAGAAGGGGAAGTGCAATGAGACCTGGGCGTCCTTGTGCACCAGTCACTGAAGGTAAGCATGCAGGTGCAGCAGGCAGTTAAGAAGGCAAATGGTATGTTGGCCTTCGTAGCGAGAGGGTTTGAGTACTGGAACAAGAATGTCTTGTTGCAGTTGTACAGGGCCTTGGTGAGACCACACCTTGAGTATTGTGTGCAGTTTTGGTCGCCTTACCTGAGGAAGGATGTTCTTGCCATGGAGAGAGTGCAGCAAAGATTCACCAGGCTGATACCTGGGATGGCAGGAATGACGTATGAGGAGAGATTGGGTCGATTGGGCTTATTGTGGCGACACGCCACCACTGGACATAATCCGCTCACGGCGGCACAGACAGTCCAAGCAGAAGCCCCCAGCCAGGGGCCCTTTCCTCCAGCAACTTGTTTCCCGCAGGGACAGGCTGCCGGGAGCACTTCCTGTCTGGGAAGTATTTAAGTGGATGCGCGGGCTTTTCTAGTTCCTGTTTGCCATGTGGTTAGAATAAAGCAGTTGCGTTTTCAATAGCTCTGGTCTCGACTCCCACGTTTGCCGCGGTATCTCAACACTGGTGACCCCGACGCTCAGGACGAATCCTAAGCTAGCATGGCGGATACAAACGCAGTCACGGTTAAATTACCAGACTTTTGGGAGAACCTCGCCGAAGCCTGGTTCGTTCAAGCTGAGTCCAGATTCCGGCTGAAAGGCATTACAGTCGACGCCACGAAGTACGACTACCTCGTCGCCTCGCTCACCTACGCTACAGTCCCCAAGGTTTGGGCAGCGCTGCAGAATCCACCAACGGATGGCAAGTACGAACATCTGAAGGCTGCGCTACTTAAAAAATTTCAAACGTCCTCTTACCAGCGCCACTGCCAACTCCTGGACCTCCCCGGCCTTGGTGACGATTCATCATCAGACCTGCTTTCCCACATGCTGTCCCTCTCAGACGACAAAAACCCCGGCGCCCTTTCTCGCACGCTTTTCATTCGGCAGCTCCCCGCCAGCATCCGCCCGCTCATTGTGGAGTCTGACTCCACGGACCTGAATGATATAGCCGAAAAGGCCGACCGGCTGCTCTCTGCACAGGCCGCTCGCGACGTCGCGCCCGACCTCACGGCAACGACCACGCGGTCTTCCCGGGCCGCTAGGCCCGACCGCCCTACCACTCCGGGTCACTGCTACTACCACACCCGTTTTGGCGCTAGGACTCAACGCTGCACGCCACCGTGTTCCTTCAAACCCCCCCCCGCACCGGCCCCCGCGATGGCCGCGGGGCAGAAGGAGCCCCTACTGTACGTCACTGACGACAGAACCAACCGCCGATTTCTGTGCGACACAGGGGCCCAGCACAGCATCACCCCCACCTCCGCCCTCGAGATCCAACGCGGCACACGGGGTATCACACTGGCTGCAGCCAACGGCTCTGAAATCTGCACATATGGCACCCGCATGGTCACGCTCGACCTTGCGGGCCGCCGCTACCGCTGGGAGTTCCTCACAGCCAAGGTCCTCTGCCCACTCATCGGCGCCGACTTCCTACGCGCCCACGGCCTCCTTGTCGACATTCCGAGGCACCGCCTCGTCGACATCAACACTATGGCCCCCATCCCCGGCGCCTTTACCCCGGCCCGTTCGGCCGGCCTGACGATCTACTGCCTCGCTAGAGCCACGGACGACTACTCGGCACTCCTAGCTGAGTTTCCCGCCCTCACTAACCCGACCTTTTCGGCCAAAGCCGCCAAGCACGGTGTGGAACACTATATCCCCACCACCGGCCCCCCAGTTTCTGCCCACGCCCGCAGACTCAACCCGGCCAAGCTGGAAATCGCGCGGGCCGAGTTCACCAACATGGAACAACTCGGCGTCATCCGCCGCTCCAGCAGCCCTTGGGCCTCACCCCTCCACATCGCCCCCAAGCCCGGCGGAGGCTGGCGCCCTTGCGGGGACTACCGCCGCCTCAATGACGCCACCACCCCCGATCGATACCCGGTGCCACACATCCAGGACTTCTCGGCCCGACTGGCCGGATGAACCGTCTTTTCCAAAGTCGACCTGGTGCGCGGTTACCACCAAGTCCCCGTACACCCCGCGGACATCCCCAAAACGGCCGTCATAACCCCATTCGGCCTGTTCGAGTTCCTGAGGATGCCCTTCGGCCTCAAGAATGCAGCACAGGCTTTCCAGCGCCTTATGGACTCAGTCCTCCGGGACCTGAACTTCCTATTCGTCTATCTAGACGACATTCTCGTGGCCAGCTCCTCCAAACAGGAACACCTCGAACACCTTCGCATCCTGTTCGGACGCCTAGCCCAACACGGGCTCATCCTCAGCCCGGCGAAGTGCCAATTCGGCCTAACCGAGATCGATTTTCTCGGTCACCACATCACCCCTGCTGGGGCCGTCCCCCTGCCCAACAAGGTGCAGGCCGTCCAGCAATTCCCCCGCCCCACAACCATCAAGGGCCTCCAGGAGTTCCTCGGGATGGTGAACTTCTACAACAGGTTCATCCCCAGAGCCGCAGCCCTCATGAAGCCCCTATACGACTCCCTCTGAGGAAAATCCGGCAAGATGGACGTAGCCTGGACCACTGACACGGCAGCCGCCTTCGACGCCACCAAAAACGCGCTCCCCGACGCCACTCTGCTCGCGCACCCGAGGGCCGATGCCCGGGTCGCGCTCACCACCGACGCCTCCGACCACGCGGTCGGGGCCGTGTTCGAGCTGTGGGTCAATGGCGCGTGGCAGCCACTTGCCTTCTACAGCCGCCAACTGCGCCCCCCGGAGGTCAAATACTCCACTTTCGACCGCGAGCTTCTCGCACTCCACCTGTCGGTCCGCCATTTCAGGTTCCTCCTGGAAGGCCGCTCCTTCACCGCGTATGTGGACCACAAGCCACTCACATACGCGATGGCCAAGCACACCGAACCCTGGTCCGCTAGGCAGCAACGCCAGCTCGCGGCCGTCTCCGAGTTTACTACGGACATTCAGCACGTCTCCGGTAGAGAAAACGTGGTCGCCGACTGCCTTTCCCCTCCCGCCGTCTGTGCGAATCACCTCGCGGTCGACTACGCACAACTAGCAGCGGCCCAGCTCACGGACCCAGACCTCCTCTCGGCGGCTACCAGCCTGCCAGGGCTACGCCTAGCCAAGGTCGCGCACGGGCCCGAAGCCACTGCAGTCACGTGCGACGTCTCACTCGGCCAACCCAGGCCGGTCGTCCCTGAGACCTGGCGCCGCCGCGTCTTCGACGCGCTCCACGGGCTCTCTCACCCGGGTTCCCGCGCATCTGTCAAACTCCTCTCTAAGCGCTTCGTCTGGCGCGGCCTCAGCAGAGATGTTCGGACTTGGGCCACCTCCTGCCTCGCCTGCCAACGGGCTAAGGTGCAGCTGCACACCAAAGCACCCCTGGGAGACTTCGAGTTACCCAGCCGCCGCTTCGACCACGTACACGTCGACATCGTCGGTCCCCTGCCGCCATCGCAAGGCCAAACTTATCTCCTCACGATGGTCGACCGCTACACACGCTGGCCTGAGGCAGTGCCGCTGACCTCCACCACCACAGCCGACATCGCCAGGGCGTTCGTTAACACCTGGGTTGCGAGGTTCGGCGTACCGGCCGACATAACCTCCGACAGAGGCGCCCAGTTCACCTCCGAACTCTGGACGGCCACAGCACGCAACCTCGGGGTGACGCTCCACCGCACCACGGCGTACCACCCGCAGGCCAACGGACTTTGTGAACGCTTCCACAGGTCACTCAAGGCCTCACTCCGCGCTGGCCTGCAGGACAGTACCTGGACTGACCGCCTACCGTGGGTGCTACTCGGCCTACGCACCGCGGTCAAGGAAGACCTCCAGTCCTCGGCAGCGGAGTTAGTCTACGGACAACCGCTGCGCGTCCCAGGCGAATTCCTTCCGGAGCCTACCAAGCCTTGGTCGGCCGAACAGCAGCGGCTCGACTCTTTCTCTTCCGCTCAGCAGTTCGCCCCACTTCCGGTCAACCGACACGGCAAACTCGCACCTCACGTCCCGCCAAATTTACAGCAGGCGCGCTTCATCTTCGTGCGACACGACGCGCACCGCGGGCCCCTGCGACCCCCGTACGACGGTCCGTACGAGGTACTACAAACCGGGGACAAGGTCTTCAAGCTGCGACTCTGCGACAGGGTCGAGACAGTCTCCATCGACCGGCTCAAACCAGCACACACAGAACCAGGGGAACAGGTCCCCGTGGCCCAGCCTCCAACTAGAGGCCGTCCCCCCGGCAGGCCAGCACAGCCGGCGGCGAACCGCCCGACCCAACCAACCAGACCGGCGACCACTCAGAGCCGCTGCGGCAGAACCATTAGACCACCGTCACGACTCGTCCACTCCTCCTAAGCGGATTCTGGGGGAAGCTCTGTGGCGACACGCCACCACTGGACATAATCCGCTCACGGCGGCACAGACAGTCTAAGCAGAAGCCCCCAGCCGGGGCCCTTTCCTCCAGCAACTTGTTTCCCGCAGGGACAGGCTGCCGGGAGCACTTCCTGTCTGGGAAGTATTTAAGTGGATGCGCGGGCTTTTCAAGTTCCTGTTTGCCATGTGGTTAGAATAAAGCAGTTGCGTTTTCAATAGCTCTGGTCTCGACTCCCACGTTTGCCGCGGTATCTCAACATTATACTCGCTGGAGTTTAGAAGAATGAGAGGGGATCTCATTGAAACATATAAAATTCTGACAGGACTGGACAGACTAGATGCAGGAAGGATGTTCCCGATGGTCGGGGAGTCCAGAACCAGTGGTCACAGTCTAAGGGTAAGGGGTAGGCCATTTAGGACAGAAATGAGGAGGACTTTCTTCACCCAGAGAGTGGTGAACCTGTGGAATTCTCTACCACAGAAGGCAGTAGAGGCCAATTCATTAAATATATTCAAGAAGGAGTTGGATATATTACTTAACGCTAAAGGGATCAAGGGGTATGGGGAGAAAGCAGGGACCAGGTACTGAATTTGGATGATCAGCCATGATCGCATTGAATGGCAGAGCAGACTTGAGGGGCCGAATGGCCTACTCCTGCTCCTATCTTGTATGTTTCTATGTTTCCCGATTAACACCCTCCCGATTTACACCCACCTGATTTAAATCCCGCCCGCTTCACACCCTCCCGATTTACACCTCCCGATGTACACCCCCAATTTGCACCCCCGATTTACATTGTCTGATTTACATCCCCTGAGTTACTCCCTCCTGATTTACACCCTTGGGATTTACACCTCCCGATTTACACCCTCCCGATTTACAATCCCTCGATTTACACCCTCCCGATTTACAACCCCTCGATTTACACCCTCCTGATTTACACCCCCGATTTACACCCTCCCGATTTACACCCTCCCAATTTACACCCTCCCAATTTACACCCTCCCAATTTACACCCTCCCAATTTACAACCCCTCGATTTACTCCCTCCTGATTTACACCCTCCCGATTTACACCCTCCCGATTTGCACCCTACCGATTTACAACCCCTCGATTTACACCCTCCCGATTTAAACCCGCCCGATTTACGCCCCCCCATTTTACACCCTCCCCATTTACATCCTGCCAGGATTACACCTCCTGATTTACACCTCCCGGTTTACACTTCCCGAATTACACCCTCCTGATTTACACCACCCGATTTACATCCTCCCGATTTACACCCCCCGATTTACACCCTCCCGATTTACACCCCCCGATTTACACCCTCCCGATTTACACCCCCTGATTTACACACTCCCGATTTACACCCCCGATTTACACCCTCCCGATTTACACCCCCTGATTTACACACTCCCGATTTACACCCCCGATTTTCACCCTCCTGATTTACACCCCCTGATTTACACACTCCCGATTTACACCCACCCGATTTACACTTCCCGATTTACACCCTCCCGATTTACACCCACCCGATTTACACCTGTGGTGTATGTGCCTTTAAGAGCAATTATGGTGCATGTGCCTTTAAGAGCCCCAGGTGTGCGTAATGCCGGTAATTGGCACTTGGGCTATATAAGCCTGTGTATTGTGTATATCCTTTAGAAACCCCTCCCAGACTTGCTTAGTAAATACCTATGAACCAACTCCTGTCTTCAGTGTCTTTATCTACACACGGACACTACAACACCCTCCCGATTTACACCCTCCTGATTTACACCCCCCGATTTACACCCTCCCGAGTTACACCCCTCGATTTACACCCTCCCTATTTACACCCTCCCGATTTACACCCTCCCGATTTACACCCCCCGATTTACACCCTCCCGAATTACACACCCCTCGATTTACACCCTCCCGATTTACACCCTCCCGATTTACACTCTCCCGAATTACACACTCCCGATTTACAACTCCCGATTTACTGCCTTCCGATTTACAGTCCCCGGCTTACACCATCCCGTTTTACACCCTCCTGATTTAAACCCCCGATTTACACCCTCCCGATTTACACCCTCCCGATTTACAGTCTCCCGATTTACACCCTTCCGATTTACACACTCCTGATTTACAACCTCTGATTTACACCCTCCCGATTTACACTCTCCCGATTTACACCCTCCCGATTTACAGTCTCCCGATTTACACCCTTCCGATTTACACACTCCTGATTTACAACCTCTGATTTACACCCTCCCGATTTACACTCTCCCGATTTACACACCCCGATTTACACCCTCCCGATTTACACACCCCGATTTACACACCCCGATTTACACCCTCCTGATTTACACACCCTGATTTACACCCTCCCGATTTACACCCTCCCGATTTACACCTCCCGATTTACACACCCCGATTTACACCCTCCCGATTTACACCCCCCGATTTACACCCTCCCGAATTACACACCCCTCGATTTACACCCTCCCGATTTACACCCTCCCGATTTACACCCTCCCGATTTACACTCTCCCGAATTACACACTCCCGATTTACAACTCCCGATTTACTGCCTTCCGATTTACAGTCCCCGGCTTACACCATCCCGTTTTACACCCTCCTGATTTAAACCCCCGATTTACACCCTCCCGATTTACAGTCTCCCGATTTACACCCTTCCGATTTACACACTCCTGATTTACAACCTCCCGATTTACACCTCCTGATTTACACACCCCGATTTACACTCTCCCGATTTACACCATCCCGATTTACACTCTCCCGATTTACACCCTCCCGATTTACACCTCCCGATTTACACACCCCGATTTACACTCTCCCGATTTACACACCCCGATTTACACCCTCCCGATTTACACCCTTCCTATTTACACCCTTCCTATTTACACCCTCCCGATTTACACCCTCCCGATTTACACCTCCCGATTTACACCTCCCGATTTACACACCCCGATTTACACCCTCCCGATTTACACCTCCCGATTTACACACCCCGATTTACACCCTCCCGATTTACACTCTCCCGATTTACACACCCCGATTTACACCCTCCCGATTTACACCTCCCGATTTACACTCTCCCGATTTACACCCTCCCGATTTACACCCTCCCGATTTACACCCTCCCGATTTACAACTCCCGATTTACTACCTTCCGATTTACACACCCCGATTTACACCCTCCCGATTTACACCTCCCGATTTACACCCTCCCCGATTTACACCCTCCCGATTTACACCCTCCCGATTTACACCCTCCGATTTACACCCTCCCGATTTACACCCTCCCGATTTACACACTCCCGATTTACACCCTCCCAATTTACTCCCTCCCGATTTACTACCTTCCGATTTACAGTCCCTGACTTACACCATCCCGTTTTACACCCTCCCGATTTAAACCCCCGATTTACACCCCCCGATTTACACTCTCCCGATTTACACACCCCGATTTACACCTCCCAATTTACACCCTCCCGATTTACACCCCCCCCCGATTTACACCCTCCCGATTTACACCCTCCCGATTTACACCTCCCAATTTACACCCTCCCGATTTACACCCCCCCCCCGATTTACACACTCCCGATTTACACCCTCCCGATTTACACCCTCCCGATTTACACCTCCCAATTTACACCCTCCCGATTTACACCCTCCCGATTTACACCCTCCCGATTTACACCTCCCAATTTACATCTCCCAATTTACACCCTCCTGATTTACACCCTCCCGATTTACACCCCCCCCCCGATTTACACACTCCCGATTTACACACCCCGATTTACACCCTCCCGATTTACAACTCCTGATTTACTACCTTCCGATTTACAGTCCCTGACTTACACCATCCCGTTTTACACACTCCCGATTTAAACCCCCGATTTACACGCGCCCGATTTACAACTCCTGATTTACAGCTTCCCTATTTACATCCCCCCGATTTACACCCTTGTGGCCGAGCCACCAAAGTACTCAGGGCGGTTGTACATAATTCCTTTAACAGCAATGTAGTTACTGTCTGTGCCTGTACCTTTAATTACACTGTTTGACTGTACAATGCCGAGTTACCTTTACAGCACGGGTTTAGCGGGTTAGTCACGTGATGCCCCAATGGCGGGAAGAGCGTGATGACGTCATGATGTCGGTCTCCTGATCAGAGGATCAGTCCTCATGGAGCCCTCAAGGAGAGTAGTCCTGTTATTGATGTGTTCTAGCAGTTTCCAGTTTAAACTCGTTTGATTTCATTAAAGTTCATTAATTTAATGACCTGATTCGAACTCAGTCTTTTTGCTAGGAACCTCCGTTCCTACATTGGTGACCCCGACTTCTACGAACGATTTTCGTGGAAGATTCGACATGGACACAAACGCCGTCACGCTGAAACTGCCACAGTTCTGGGAGCAACAACCAGACGCCTGGTTCATCCAGGCTGAATCCCAGTTCGCCATTCGGTACATGAACGCGGATCAGACCCGTTATTATTACGTGGGCTCCGCCCTCGACAGCGCAACTGCATTACGGATCATCAGCCTCATCGGTAGTCCTCCTACTGACAGCAAGTATGATGCAATTAAAGCGCGGTTGCTTCAGGTTTTCGGGCTATCAAAGTCGGAGCGTGCTCGCCGGCTCATCACGCTGCCCGGCCTCGGGGACTCCAAACCGTCCGAGCTCATGAGCCAAATGCTCACGCTTTTGGGTGCTGAACCGGAATGTTTCATCTTCCGGGAGCTTTTCCTCTATCAACTGCCTGAACAGATTCAAGCTGCCCTGGCCAGCTCTGACATTACTGACTGCGCCAAGCTTGCGGCCGAAGCCGATAAGATTTTCATGGTTACCCAGCAGTGCTGCATGGCCACGAGGTGCCCACTCCCCACAGACGCGGTCCCGGTTTCTCCTACAGCAGGCTGGTGCTCCTACCACACCCGTTTTGGCTTGAAAGCACGATGCTGCCGTTCCCCCTGCAGTTTTTCGCCAAATAAAAAACAAACAAGAAGGCACAGGCGGCGTCCCTGGTGACGGATGACCAAGTCTAACGGGCATTCCGCGGTGGCGATGGCCGTCGGTTCTACGGGGAAACTCCTCTATATCACCGATTCCCTCTCGGGCCGCTGGTTCTTTTGTGACACTGGGGCGCAGTGTAGCATTCTACCTGCGTCGACGCTCGACACGCAGACTGGGAACCTCGGTTTTTCCCTCGTAGCGGCTAATGGCGCAGCTATTCGAACGTTCCGAAAGCGACGGGTCGAAGTCTGTTTTGGCGGTCAGCGCTTCTTTTGGGATTTCGTCACGGCTACAGTCTCACAGCCTATCCTAGGGGCAGATTTTCTGTGTGTCAACAGCCTACTAGTCGATGTCCGACACCACCGGCTGATCAACGTGGCCACCTTCCACTCGATTCCGTGCTTCCACGGTACCACCGTGGCGCGCTCCATTGCCTGTGCTTTCCCTCCTCCAGATGACTTCACGCGGCTCCTCGGGGAGTTTCCGGAGCTGACAAGGCCCACCTTCTCCTCTTCAGCGACGAAACATGGTGTTGAACATCACATCACCACTATTGGCTCCCCGGTTTATGCGCGGGCTAGAAGGCTCGAACCCGGCAAGCTTGCAGCTGCGAAGGCGGAGTTCGCCACAATGAAGCGGCTCAGCAGCATTAGGCGATCGAAGAGTCCCTGGTCTTCGCCTCTCCACATCGTGTCGAAATCAGGCGGCGGCTGGCGGCCATGCGGTGACTTCCGACGCCTCAACGACACCACCACTCCGGATCGGTACCCGATCCCGCATATCCAGGACTTCTCGGCCCACTTGGCGGGAAATACTATCTTCTCTAAAGTCGACCTCGTCTGTGGATATCACCAGGTTCCAGTGCACCCACAAGACGCCCCGAAAGCCGCAGTCATCACCCCTTTTGGCCCCTTTGAGTTCCTGTGGATGCCGTTTGGCTTAAAGAACGCAGCACAGGCGTTCCAGCGTTTAATGGACTCCGTTCTTCGGGACCTGCGTTTCCTTTTCGTCTACCTTGACGACATACTCATCGCCAGTGCCAGCAAGGAGGAGCACATCTCCCATTTGCGTTCCCTCTTTACGCGCCTCAGCCAACACGGTTTAATCATTAACCCGGCCAAGTGCCAGTTCGGCCTGCAACAAATCGGCTTCCTGGGCCATCGCATAACAGCGGATGGCGCCGTCCCTTTGGCGACGAAGGTTGAGGCAGTTACTTCTTTCCCGCGGCCGTCGACAATCAAGGCCTTGCAGGAGTTCAGAATCACAGAATCACAGAAACCCCACAGTGCAGATAGAGGCCATTTCGGCCCATCGAGCCTGCACCGACACATATCCCACCCGATCCCCGTAACCCCTACACCAACACATATCCCACCCTATCCTGTAACCCCACGTATTTAATCCCCCTAACACTAAGGGTCAATTTATTATAGCCAATCAACCTAACCTGCACATCTTTGGACTGTGGGAGGAAACCGGAGCACCCGGAGGAAACCCACGCAAACACGGGGAGAATGTGCAAACTCCACACAGACAGTCGCCCGAGGCCGGATTCGAACCCGGGTCCCTGGCGCTGTGAGGCAACAGTGCTAACCACTATGCCACCGTGCCTGGGGATTGTCAACTTCTACCACCGCTTCATCCCCAAAGCGGCTCAACTCATGCAACCCTTGTTCGGGGCCCTCAAGGACAAGTCCGGCAAAGACCCAATCAGCTGGACAGCTGAAATGATCCAGGCATTCGGCGACACCAAGAACGCTTTGGCCAACGCAACCATGCTGGCACACCCACTTCCAAGTGCTACTATCGCCCTTACCACCGACGCGTCAGACTACGCCATCGGTGCGGTGCAAGAACAGTGGGTCAACGGCACGTGGCAACCATTGGCGTTTTTCAGCCGTCAATTGCGAACAAATGAAAAAAAGTACAGCACCTTCGATAGGGAACTACTGGCCCTTTTCCTCGCCATTCGCCATTTCCAGTTTTTATTGGAGGGGCGTCCCTTTACGGCTTTTGTCAACCACAAACCCCTTACGTTCACCATAGCCAAGACCACCGAACCGTGGTCCGCTCGTCAACAACGTCACTTGATGTTCATTTCCGAATTTATCACAGACATTCAACATGTGCCTGGTAAGGACAACCTGGTGGCAGATTGCCTCTCCCGGGCGACGGTCCATGCGGTACACCTGGGAATCGACTACGCCCTCATGGCGGCAGATCAGGTTTCGGATTCGGAGGTCCAATCATATTGAACCGTTCCCTCTAGCTTCCAAGTGACCGGCGTCGTCTTCCAGGCCACAGGTGCCACGCTCCTTTGTGACGTTTCCATGGGAGTTCCTCGTCCCATAGTGCCAGTCGCATGGCGCCGGAGGGTTTTTGATGCCATACACGGGTTGTCGCACCCAGGGATGAAGGTTTCGCAATGGCTTATGTCAGCCAAGTTCATCTGGAAAGGTATGCATATCGATGTCGGTGACTGGGCTAATACCTGCGTCGTATGCCAGAAGGCCAAAGTCCAGCATCATGTCAAGGCTGCAGTGGCTGCGTTCACTGTTCCGGAGCGTCGTTTCGACCACGTGCATGTGGACCTCGTGGGGCCGCTTCCGCCTTCTCAGGGTTATACTCATCTCCTCACCATAGTGGACCGCACCACTAGGTGGCCAGAGGCAATTCCTTTGGTTTCCACCACGTCGGCAGACGTCGCTAGAGCTTTCATCTCCTGTTGGGTCGCTCGTTTCGGGGTACCGGCGGACATCTCCTCTGACTGCGGACCACAATTTTCCTCGGATCTTTGGAACGCTGTGGCTCAGGGGCTCAGTACCAAACTTCATCGCACCACCGCCTATCATCCGCAGGCAAACAGCCTTTGCGAGCGAGTCCACAGGTTGCTTAAAGCCTCTCTTCGGGCCAGTCTTCAAGGCGCAGGATGGGCAGACGGACTCCCATGGGTCCTGTTGGGTCTCCGTACGGCGCCCAAAGATGATCCAGAATCGTCTTCGGCTGAACTCGTCTATGGCCAGCCGCTCCGTGTACCAGGAGATTTCCTCCCTTCTCCCACAGAGCCATGGTCCGCCTCCCGGCAACTCGTTCACCACCAAGAAGCGGCCAGATGCTTTGCTCCGATACCTATGTCCAATCACGGTTTGCAAACCTCCTACGTGCCACCGGGACTGAAGAATGCGGAGTATGTCTTCATCCGACACGACGCTCACCGGGATCCGCTCAAGCCCCCTTACACTGGTCCTTTCCGCGTCATCGAACCGGGAGACAAATCCTTTTTGGTCGACGTCGGAGGGAAACCGGATCACATCTCGGTGGACCGCTTGAAGCCGGCTCACCTGGACCTGGACCATCCTGTCGTAGTCGCTCAACCACCCAAACGTGGCCGACCGCTCGTTGCCGCCGCACCTGATCAACCAAAGCCGCCTGACAATCCGACTGCGCTCGCCGCGCCTGCTCAGCCGCCACCGACTGCCAACTCGTCCACCGGTCGTCAACTTCCTCTACCAGGGTATCGAAGTCGATCGGACAGGCTCATCAGGCCTCCTCCTCGCCTCACCTTTTCTGTTAAAGACAATTCTGGGGGGGCGCATGTGGCGGAGCCACCAAAGGACTCAGAGCGGTTGTACATAATTCCTTTAACAGCAATGTAGTTACTGTCTGTGCCTGTACCTTTAATTACACTGTTTGACTGTACAAAGCCTAGTTACCTTTACAGCACGGTTTCAACGTGATGACGTCATGCCGTTAGTCACGTGATGCCCAAATGGCGGGAAGAACGTGATGACGTCATGACGTCAGTCTCCTGATCAGTGGATCAGTCCTCGTGGAGCCCTCAAGGAGATTAGACCTGTTATTGATGTGTTTTGATTTCATTAAAGTTCATTTATTTAATTACCTGAGTCGAACTCATTCTTTTTGATAGGAACCTCTGTTCCTACACCCTCCCGTTTTACACCCTCCTGATTTACACCCAGCCCGATTTACACCCAGCCCGATTTACACCCTCCCGATTTACACCCTCCCGATTTACACCCGCCCAATTTACAACTCCCGATTTGCACCATCTCTATTTACACCCTTCCGATTTACACCCTCCCGATTTACACCCTTTAGATTTACACCCTCCCGATTTCCACCCTCCCTATTTACACCCTCCCTATTTACACCCTCCCTATTTACACCCTCCCTATTTACACCCTCCCTATTTACACCCTCCCTATTTACACCCTCCTAATTTACAACCTCCCAATATACATCCGCTCAATGCACACCCTCCCGTTTTAAACCATCCCGATATACACACCCCGATTTACACCCTCCCGATTTACACCCACCCAATTTACAACTCCCAATTTTCACCATCCCTATTTACACCCTCCCGATTTACACCCTCCCGATTTACACCCTTTAGATTTACACCCTCCCGATTTACACTCTCCCAATATACACCCGCTCAATGTACACCCTCCCGTTTTAAACCGTCCCGATATACACACCCCGATTTACACCCTCCCGATTTACACCCTCTGGATTTACACCCTCCCATTTTACACCATCCAGATTTACACCCCCCGATTTACACCCCCCCGATTTACACCCCCCCGATTTACAACCCCCCGATTTACACCATCCCTATTTACACCCCCCGATTTACACCCCCCCGATTTACACCCTCCCGTTTTACACCATCCCGATTTACACTCCCCGATTTACACCCCCCCGATTTACACCATCCCGATTTACACCCCCCGATTTACACACCCCCGATTTACACCCTCCCGATTTACAGCCCCCGATTTACACCCCCCCGATTTACACCCTCCCGTTTTACACCCCCCCGATTTAAAGCTCCCGATTTACACCCCCGATTTACACCCCCCCGATTTACACCCTCCCGATTTACACCCCCCCCGATTTACACCATCCCGATTTACACCCCCGATTTACACCCCCCCCCGATTTACACCCTCCCGATTTACACCCCCCCCATTTACACCCCCCGATTTACATCCCCCCAATTTACACCCCACCTATTTAAAGCTCCCGATTTACACCCCCGATTTACACCCTTCCGATTTACACCCCCCCCGATTTACACCATCCCAATTTACAACACCGATTTACACCCCCCCCGATTTACACACCCCCGATTTACACCCTCCCGATTTACATCCCCCCCGATTTACACCATCCCGATTTACACCCCACCGATTTACACCACACCGATTTACACCCTCCCGATTTACATCCCCCCCGATTTACACCATCCCGATTTACACCCTCCCGATTTACATCCACCCCGATTTACACCATCCCGATTTACACCCCACCGATTTACACCCCCCGATTTACACCTCCCGATTTACAACCCCCGATTTACACCCTCCCGATTTACACCCCCCCCGATTTACACCATCCCGATTTACACCCCCCCGAGTTACACCCCACCGATTTACACCCTCCCGATTTACACCCCCCCTGATTTAAAGCTCCCAATTTACACCCCCGATTTACACCCCCCCCGATTTACACCCTCCCGATTTACACCCCCCCCGATTTACACCATCCCGATTTACACACCCCCGATTTACACCCCCCCGATTTATACCCTCCCTATTTACACCCCCTCGATTTACCCCCCCGATTTACACCATCCCGATTTACATCCCCCAGATTTAAACCCTCCCGATTTACACCCTCCCGATTTACACCCCCCCCGATTTACACCATCCCGATTTACACCCCCCCGATTTACACCCCCCCGATTTACACCCCCTCCCGATTTACACCCTCCCGATTTACACCTCCCGATTTACACCCTCCCGATTTACACCTCCCGATTTACACCCTCCCGATTTACACCCCCCGATTTACACCCTCCCGATTTACACCCCCCGATTTACACCCCCCGATTTACACCCTCCCAATTTACACCCCCCGATTTACACCTCCCGATTTACAACTCCCGATTTACACCCTCCCGATTTATACCCTCCCTACTTACAACCACCTGATTTACACCCTCTGATTTACGCCCCCCAATCTACACCCCAGATTTCCACCCTCCCGATTTACACCCAACCCGATTTATCCCCGATTTAGACCTTCCCCATTTTCACCCTCTCAATGTACACCCTCCCGTTTTACACCGTCCCGATTTACAAACCCGATTTACGCCCTCTCATTCCCCCCATTTACACCCTGCCTGATTAACACCTTCCCAATTTATACCTTCTCGATTTACACCCTCCTTATTTACACCCTCCATATTATCAACCTCCTGATTTACACCCTCCAGATTTAAACCTTCCCGATTTACACCCTCCCGATTTACAACCTCCCGATTTACACCTCCCGATTTACACCTCCCGATTTACACCTCCCGATTTACACCCTCCCGATTTACACCCTCCCGATTTACACCTCCCGATTTACACCACCCGATTTACACCCTCCCGATTTACACCTCCCGATTTACAGCATCCCGATTTACACCCCCCGATTTACACCCTCCCGATTTACACCACCCGATTTACACCCTCCCGATTTACACCCCCCGATTTACACCATCCCGATTTACACCCCCCGATTTACACCCTCCCGATTTACACCCTCCCGATTTACACCTCCCGATTTACACCTCCCGATTTACACCCCCCGATTTACACCTACCGATTTACAACTCCCGATTTACACCTCCCGATTTACACCCTCCCGATTTACACCCTCCCTACTTACACCCACCTGATTTACACCCTCTGATTTACGCCCCCCAATTTACACCCCAGATTTCCACCCTCCCGATTTCCACCCTCCCGATTTACACCCTCCCGATTTACACCCTCCCGATTTACACCCTCCCGATTTACACCCTCCCGATTTACACCCCCCGATTTACACCCTCCCGATTTACACCCTCCCGATTTACACCCTCCCTACTTACACCCACCTGATTTACACCCACCTGATTTACACCCTGATTTACGCCCCCCAATCTACACCCCAGATTTCCACCCTCCCGATTTACACCCAGCCCGATTTACCCCCCGATTTAGACCCTCCCCATTTTCACCCTCTCAATGTACACCCTCCCGTTTTACACCGTCCCGATTTACAAACCCGATTTACGCCCTCTCATTCCCCCCATTTACACCCTGCCTGATTAACACCTTCCCAATTTATACCTTCTCGATTTACACCCTCCTTATTTACACCCTCCATATTATCAACCTCCTGATTTACACCCTCCAGATTTAAACCTTCCCGATTTACACCCTCCCGATTTACAACCTCCCGATTTACACCTCCCGATTTACACCCTCCCGATTTACACCCTCCCGATTTACACCCTCCCGATTTACACCACCCGATTTACACCCTCCCGATTTACACCCTCCCGATTTACACCTCCCGATTTACACCCTCCCGATTTACAGCATCCCGATTTACACCCCCCGATTTACACCACCCGATTTACACCCTCCCGATTTACACCACCCGATTTACACCCTCCCGATTTACACCTCCCGATTTACACCCCCCGATTTACACCCCCCGATTTACACCCTCCCGATTTACACCACCCGATTTACACCCTCCCGATTTACACCCCCCGATTTACACCCTCCCGATTTACACCCTCCCGATTTACACCCTCCCGATTTACACCCTCCCGATTTACACCCTCCCGATTTACACCCTCCCGATTTACACCCTCCCGATTTACACCCTCCCGATTTACACCCTCCCGATTTACACCCTCCCGATTTACACCCTCCCTACTTACACCCACCTGATTTACACCCTCTGATTTACGCCCCCCAATTTACACCCCAGATTTCCACCCTCCCGATTTACACCCAGCCCGATTTACCCCCCGATTTTGACCCTCCCCATTTTCACCCTCTCAATGTACACCCTCCTGTTTTACACTGTCCCGATTTACAAACCCGATTTACGCCATCTCATTCCCCCCATTTACACCCTGCCTGATTAACACCTTCCCAATTTATACCTTCTCGATTTACACCCTCCTAATTTACACCCTCCATATTTACACCCTCCATATTATCAACCTCCCGATTTACACCCTCCCGATTTACACCGCCCGATTTACACCCCCCCGATTTACAACCTCCCGATTTACACCTCCCGATTTACACCCCACGATTTACACCCTCCCGATTTACACCCCCCGATTTACACCCCCCCGATTTACACCTCCCGATTTACACCCTCCCGATTTACACCCTCCCGATTTACACCCCCCCGATTTACACCTCCCGATTTACACCCCCCGATTTACACCCTCCCGATTTACACCTCCCGATTTACACCTCCCGATTTACACCCTCCCGTTTTACACCCCCCGATTTACACCCCCCGATTTACACCCTCCCGATTTACACCTCCCGATTTACACCATCCCGATTTACACCCTCCCGATTTACACCTCCCGATTTACACCATCCCGATTTACACCCTCCCGATTTACACCTCCCGATTTACACCCCCCGATTTACACCATCCCGATTTACACCCTCCCGATTTACACCCTCCCGATTTACACCCCCCGATTTACACCCCCCGATTTACACCATCCCGATTTACACCCTCCCGATTTACACCCTCCCGATTTACACCCTCCCGATTTACACCTCCCGATTTACACCCTCCCGATTTACACCCCCCGATTTACACCTCCCGATTTACACCCTCCCGATTTACACCCTCCCGATTTACACCCTCCCGATTTACACACCCCGATTTACACCTCCCGATTTACACCCCCCCGATTTACACCCCCCGATTTACACCCTCCCGATTTACACCCTCCCGATTTACCCCCTCCCGATTTACACCCCCCCGATTTGCACCCTCCCGATTTACACACCCTCCCGATTTACACCCTCCCGATTTACACCCTCCCGATTTACACCCTCCCGATTCACACCCCCCGATTTACACCCTCCCGATTTACACTCTCCCGATTTACACACCCCGATTTACACCCTCCCGATTTACACCCCCCGATTTACACCCTCCCGATTTACACCCCCCGATTTACACCCTCCCGATTTACACACCCCGATTTACACACCCCGACTTACACCATCCCGTTTTACACCCTCCCGATTTAAACCCCCGATTTACACGCGCCCGATTTACAACTCCTGATTTACAGCCTCCCTATTTACACCCCCCCGATTTACACCCTTGTGGCCGAGGCACCAAAGGACTCAGGGCGGTTGTACATAATTCCTTTAACAGCAATGTCGTTACTGTCTGTGCCTGTACCTTTAATTACACTGTTTGACTGTACAAAGCCGAGTTACCTTTACAGCACGGTTTCAACGTGATGACGTCATGCCGTTAGTCACGTGATGCCCAAATGGCGGGAAGAACGTGATGACGTCAGTCTCCTGATCAGCGGATTAGTCCTCGTGGAGCCCTCAAGGAGATTAGACCTGTTATTGATGTGTTTTGATTTCATTAAAGTTCATTTATTTAATTACCTGAGCCGAACTCATTCTTTTTGATAGGAACCTCTGTTCCTACACCCTCCCGTTTTACACCCTCCTGATTTACACCCAGCCCGATTTACACCCTCCCGATTTACACCCTCCCGATTTAAACCCGCCCAATTTACACCCTCCCGATTTGCACCATCTCTATTTACACCCTTCTGATTTACACCCTCCCGATTTACACCCTTTAGATTTACACCATCCCGATTTACACCCTCCCGATTTACACCCTTTAGATTTAGACCCTCCCGATTTAGACCCTCCCGATTTACACCCTCCCGATTTACACCCTCCCGATTTACACCCTCCCGATTTACAACCTCCCGATTTACACCCTCCCGATTTACACCCTCCCGATTTACACCCTCCCGATTTACACCCTCCTTATTTACAACCTCCCAATATACACCCGCTCAATGTACACCCGCTCAATGTACACCCTCCCGTTTTAAACCATCCCGATATACACACCCTGATTTACACCCTCCCGATTTACACCCTTTAGATTTACACCCTTTAGATTTACACCCTCCCGATTTACACTCTCCCAATATACACCCGCTCAATGTACACCCTGCCGTTTTAAACCGTCCCGATATACACACCCCGATTTACACCCTCCCGATTTACACCCTCCCGATTTACACACTCCCAATATACACCCTCCAAATTTATATCCCCTGATTTACACCCTTCCAATTTACACCCTCTCGATTTACACCCCCCCGTTTTACACCATCCCGATTTACACCCCCCTGATTTACACCCATCCGATTTACAGCCCCCGATTTACACCAAGCCCGATTTACACCCTCCCGATTTACACCAAGCCCGATTTACACCCCCTCGATTTACACCCCCCGATTTACACCAAGCCCGATTTACACCCCCCCGTTTTACACCAAGCCCAATTTACACCCCCCGATTTACACCCCCCCGTTTTACACCATCCCGATTTACACACCCCCGATTTACACACCCCCGATTTACACCCCCCCGATTTACACCCATCCGATTTACACCCCCCCGATTTACACCAAGCCCGATTTACACCCTCCCGATTTACACCAAGCCCGATTTACACCCCCTCGATTTACACCCCCCCGATTTACACCAAGCCCGATTTACACCAAGCCCGATTTACACCCCCCGATTTACACCCCACCGATTTACACCCTCCCGATTTACACCCTCCCGATTTACACCCCCCCGATTTAAAGCTCCCGATTTACACCCCCCCCGATTTACACCCTCCCGATTTACACCCCCCCGATTTACACCATCCCGATTTACACCCCCTCCGATTTACACCCCCCCCGATTTACACCCCCCAATTTACACACCCTCAATTTACACCCCCCCCGATTTACACCCCCCGATTTACACCTCCCCGATTTGCACCCCCCCGATTTACACCCCCCGATTTACACCCTCCCGATTTACATCCCCCCCGATTTACACCATCCCGATTTACACCCCACCGATTTACACCACACCGATTTACACCCTCCCGATTTACATCCCCCCCGATTTACACCATCCCGATTTACACCCCACCGATTTACACCCTCCCGATTTACATCCCCCCCGATTTACACCATCCCGATTTACACCCCACCGATTTACACCACACCGATTTACACCCCCCCGATTTACACCCTCCCGATTTACACCTCCCGATTTACAACCCCCGATTTACACCCTCCCGATTTACACCCCCCCCGATTTACACCATCCCGATTTACACCCCCCAGAGTTACACCCCACCGATTTACACCCTCCCGATTTATACCCTCCCTATTTACACCCCCTCGATTTACCCCCCCGATTTACACCATCCCGATTTACATCCCCCAGATTTAAACCCTCCCGATTTACACCCTCCCCGATTTACACCATCCCGATTTACACCCCCCCGATTTACACCCCCCCGATTTACACCCCCTCCCGATTTACACCCCCTCCCGATTTACACCCTTCCGATTTACACCCCCCGATTTACACCTCCCGATTTACACCCTCCCGATTTACACCCTCCCAATTTACACCCCCCGATTTACACCCCCCGATTTACAACTCCCGATTTACACCCTCCCTACTTACACCCACCTGATTTACACACTCTGATTTACGCCCCCCAATCTACACCACAGATTTCCACCCTCCCGATTTACACCCAACCCGATTTATCCCCGATTTAGACCTTCCCCATTTTCACCCTCTCAATGTACACCCTCCCGTTTTACACCGTCCCGATTTACAAACCCGATTTACGCCCTCTCATTCCCCCCATTTACACCCTCCCTGATTAACACCTTCCCAATTTATACCTTCTCAATTTACACCCTCCTTATTTACACCCTCCATATTATCAACCTCCTGATTTACACCCTCCAGATTTAAACCTTCCCGATTTACACCCACCCGATTTACAACCTCCCAATTTACACCTCCCGATTTACTCATCCCT
This sequence comes from Somniosus microcephalus, assembly GCF_052327205.1. Taxonomy (NCBI): domain Eukaryota; kingdom Metazoa; phylum Chordata; class Chondrichthyes; order Squaliformes; family Somniosidae; genus Somniosus; species Somniosus microcephalus. The sequence continues at coordinate 146,403,914 of NC_140992.1, read as the reverse complement.
ATTTACACCTCCCGATTTACACCTCCCGATTTACACCTCCCGATTTACTCATCCCTATTTACACCCTCCCAATTTACACCTCCCGATTTACACCTCCCGATTTACTCATCCCTATTTACACCCTCCCAATTTACACCTCCCAATTTACACCTCCCGATTTACACCTCCCGATTTACACCTCCCGATTTACTCATCCCGATTTACTCATCCCTATTTACACCCTCCCAATTTACACCTCCCGATTTACACCTCCCGATTTACTCATCCCTATTTACACCCTCCCAATTTACACCTCCCGATTTACACCTCCCGATTTACACCTCCCGATTTACTCATCCCGATTTACTCATCCCTATTTACACCCTCCCAATTTACACCTCCCGATTTACACCTCCCGATTTACACCTCCCGATTTACTCATCCCTATTTACACCCTCCCAATTTACACCTCCCAATTTACACCACCCGATTTACACCCTCCCGATTTACACCTCCCGATTTACAGCATCCCGATTTACACCCCCCGATTTACACCCCCCGATTTACACCACCCGATTTACACCACCCGATTTACACCCTCCCGATTTACACCTCCCGATTTACACCTCCCGATTTACACCCTCCCGATTTACACCCTTCCGATTTACACCCTCCCGATTTACACCATCCCGATTTACACCCCCCGATTTACACCCTCCCGATTTACACCCCCCGATTTACACCCTCCCGATTTACACCCTCCCGATTTACACCTCCCGATTTACACCCTCCCGATTTACACCACCCGATTTACAACCTCCCGATTTACACCATCCCGATTTACACCCCCCGATTTACACCCTCCCGATTTACACCCTCCCGATTTACACCCTCCCGATTTACACCCTCCCGATTTACACCCTCCCGATTTACACCCTCCCTACTTACACCCTCCCTACTTACACCCTCCCTACTTACACCCACCTGATTTACGCCCCCCAATTTACAACCCAGATTTCCACCCTCCCGATTTACACCCAGCCCGATTTACCCCCCGATTTAGACCCTCCCCATTTTCACCCTCTCAATGTACACACTCCTGTTTTACACTGTCCCGATTTACAAACCCGATTTACGCCATCTCATTCCCCCCATTTACACCCTGCCTGATTAAAACCTTCCCAATTTATACCTTCTCGATTTACACCCTCCTTATTTACACCCTCCATATTTACACCCTCCATATTATCAACCTCCCGATTTACACCCTCCCGATTTACACCGCCCGATTTACACCCCCCCGATTTACAACCTCCCGATTTACACCCTCCCGATTTACACCCCCCGATTTACACCCCCCCGATTTACAACCTCCCGATTTACACCTCCCGATTTACACCCCACGATTTACACCCTCCCGATTTACACCCCCCGATTTACACCCCCCCGATTTACACCTCCCGATTTACACCCTCCCGATTTACACCCCCCCGATTTACACCTCCCGATTTACACCCTCCCGATTTACACCCTCCCGATTTACACCTCCCGATTTACACCTCCCGATTTACACCACCCGATTTACACCCTCCCGATTTACACCTCCCGATTTACACCATCCCGATTTACACCATCCCGATTTACACCATCCCGATTTACACCTCCCGATTTACACCCTCCGATTTACACCATCTCGATTTACACCCTCCCGATTTACACCCTCCCGATTTACACCCCCCGATTTACACCTCCCGATTTACAACTCCCGATTTACACCCCCCGATTTACACCCTCCCGATTTACACCCCCCGATTTACACCTCCCGATTTACAACTCCCGATTTACACCATCCCGATTCACACCTCCCGATTTACACCCCCCGATTTACACCCTCCCGATTTACACCCCCCGATTTACACCTCCCGATTTACAACTCCCGATTTACGCCCTCCCGATTTACACCCTCCCGATTTACACCCCCCGATTTACACCCCCCGATTTACACCTCCCGATTTACAACCACCTGATTTACACCCTCTGATTTACGCCCCCCAATCTACACCCCAGATTTCCACCCTCCCGATTTACACCCAACCCGATTTATCCCCGATTTAGACCTTCCCCATTTTCACCCTCTCAATGTACACCCTCCCGTTTTACACCATCCCGATTTACAAACCCGATTTACGCCATCTCATTCCCCCCATTTACACCCTGCCTGATTAACACCTTCCATATTATCAACCTCCTGATTTACACCCTCCAGATTTAAACCTTCCCGATTTACACCCACCCGATTTACACCTCCCGATTTACACCTCCCGATTTACACCTCCCGATTTACACCTCCCGATTTACACCCTCCCGATTTACACCTCCCGATTTACAGCATCCCGATTTACACCTCCCGATTTACACCCCCCCGATTTACACCTCCCGATTTACACCCTCCCGATTTACACCCTCCCGATTTACACCTCCCGATTTACACCCTCCCGATTTACACCACCCGATTTACACCACCCGATTTACACCCTCCCGATTTACACCATCCCGATTTACACCCCCCGATTTACACCATCCCGATTTACACCCTCCCGATTTACACCACCCGATTTACACCCTCCCGATTTACACCATCCCGATTTACACCCCCCGATTTACACCCTCCCGATTTACACCTCCCGATTTACACCCTCCCGATTTACACCCTCCCTACTTACACCCACCTGATTTACACCCTCTGATTTACGCCCCCCAATTTACACCCCAGATTTCCACCCTCCCGATTTACACCCAGCCCGATTTACCCCCCGATTTAGACCCTCCCCATTTTCACCCTCTCAATGTACACCCTCCTGTTTTACACTGTCCCGATTTACAAACCCGATTTACGCCATCTCATTCCCCCCATTTACACCCTGCCTGATTAACACCTTCCCAATTTATACCTTCTCGATTTACACCCTCCTAATTTACACCCTCCATATTTACACCCTCCATATTATCAACCTCCCGATTTACACCCTCCCGATTTACACCGCCCGATTTACACTCCCCCGATTTACAACCTCCCGATTTACACCTCCCGATTTACACCCCACGATTTACACCCTCCCGATTTACACCCCCCGATTTACACCCCCCCGATTTACACCTCCCGATTTACACCCCCCGATTTACACCCTCCCGATTTACACCCCCCCGATTTACACCTCCCGATTTACACCTCCCGATTTACACCTCCCGATTTACACCCCCCCGATTTACACCTCCCGATTTACACCCTCCCGATTTACACCTCCCGATTTACACCCTCCCGATTTACACCCTCCCGATTTACACCCTCCCGATTTACACCTCCCGATTTACACCCTCCCATTTTACACCCCCCGATTTACACCCTCCTGATTTACACACCCCGATTTACACCACCCGATTTACACCACCCGATTTACGCCATCCCGATTTACACCCTCCCGATTTACACCACCCGATTTACACCCTCCCGATTTACACCCCCCGATTTACACCCTCCTGATTTACACCCCCCGATTTACACCACCCGATTTACACCACCCGATTTACACCATCCCGATTTACACCCTCCCGATTTACACCACCCGATTTACACCCTCCCGATTTACACCCCCCGATTTACAGCCTCCCGATTTACACCCTCCCGATTTACACCCCCCGATTTACACCATCCCGATTTACACCTCCCGATTTACACCTCCCGATTTACACCCCCCGATTTACACCATCCCGATTTACACCCTCCCGATTTACACCCTCCCGATTTACACCCCCCGATTTACACCATCCCGATTTACACCCTCCCGATTTACACCCTCCCGATTTACACCCTCCCGATTTACACCTCCCGATTTACACCCCCCGATTTACACCCTCCCGATTTACACCCCCCGATTTACACCTCCCGATTTACACCCTCCCGATTTACACCCTCCCGATTTACACCCTCCCGATTTACACACCCCGATTTACACCTCCTGATTTACACCCCCCGATTTACACCCTCCCGATTTACACCCTCCCGATTTACACCCCTCCGATTTGCACCCTCCCGATTTACACACCCTCCCGATTTACACCCTTCCGATTTACACCCTCCCGATTTACACCCTCCCGATTTACACCCTCCCGATTTACACCCTCCCGATTCACACCCCCCGATTTACACCCTCCCGATTTACACTCTCCCGATTTACACACCCCGATTTACACCCTCCCGATTTACACCCCCCGATTTACACCCTCCCAATTTACACACCCCGATTTACACACCCCGACTTACACCATCCCGTTTTACACCCTCCCGATTTAAACCCCCGATTTACACGCGCCCGATTTACAACTCCTGATTTACAGCCTCCCTATTTACACCCCCCCGATTTACACCCTTGTGGCCGAGGCACCAAAGGACTCAGGGCGGTTGTACATAATTCCTTTAACAGCAATGTCGTTACTGTCTGTGCCTGTACCTTTAATTACACTGTTTGACTGTACAAAGCCGAGTTACCTTTACAGCACGGTTTCAACGTGATGACGTCATGCCGTTAGTCACGTGATGCCCAAATGGCGGGAAGAACGTGATGACGTCATGACGTCAGTCTGCTGATCAGCGGATTAGTCCTCGTGGAGCCCTCAAGGAGATTAGACCTGTTATTGATGTGTTTTGATTTCATTAAAGTTCATTTATTTAATTACCTGAGCCGAACTCATTCTTTTTGATAGGAACCTCTGTTCCTACACCCTCCCGTTTTACACCCTCCTGATTTACACCCAGCCCGATTTACACCCTCCCGATTTACACCCTCCCGATTTACACCCCCCGATTTACACCCTTTAGATTTACACCCTCCCGATTTACACCCTCCCGATTTACACCCTCCCGATTTACACACGCCCAATTTACAACTCCCGATTTGCACATCTCTATTTACACCCTTCTGATTTATACACTCCCGATTTACACCCTTTAGATTTACACCCTCCCGATTTACACCCTCCCGATTTACACACTCCCGATTTACACCCTTTAGATTTACACCCTCCCGATTTACACCCTCCCGATTTACACCCTCCTGATTTACACACGCCCAATTTACAACTCCCGATTTGCACATCTCTATTTACACCCTTCCGATTTACACCCTCCCGATTTACACCCTTTAGATTTACACCCTCCCGATTTACACCCTCCTTATTTACAACCTCCCAATATACACCCGCTCAATGTACACCCGCTCAATGTACACCCTCCCGTTTTAAACCATCCCGATATACACACCCCGATTTACACCCTCCCGATTTACACCCTCCCGATTTACACCCTTTAGATTTACACCCTTCCGATTTACACTCTCCCAATATACACCCGCTCAATGTACACCCTGCCGTTTTAAACCGTCCCGATATACACACCCCGATTTACACCCTCCCGATTTACACCCTCTGGATTTACACACTCCCAATATACACCCTCCAAATTTATATCCCCTGGTTTACACCCTTCCAATTTACACCCTCTCGATTTACACCCCCCCGTTTTACACCATCCCGATTTACACCCCCCCGATTTACACCCCCCCGATTTACACCCATCCGATTTACAGCCCCCGATTTACACCAAGCCCGATTTACACCCTCCCGATTTACACCAAGCCCGATTTACACCCCCTCGATTTACACCCCCCCGATTTACACCAAGCCCGATTTACACCCCCCGATTTACACCCCCCCGTTTTACACCAAGCCCGATTTACACCCCCCGATTTACACCCCCCCGTTTTACACCATCCCGATTTACACACCCCCGATTTACACCCCCCCGATTTACACCCATCCGATTTACACCCCCCCGATTTACACCAAGCCCGATTTAAACCCTCCCGATTTACACCCCCTGATTTACACGTCCCGTTTTACACCTCCCAATTTACACCACCCCGATTTACACCCCCCCCGATTTACACCCCCTCCCGATTTACACGCTCCCGATTTACACGCTCCCGATTTACACCCTCCCGATTTACACCTTCCCGATTTACACCCTCCCGATTTACACCACCCGATTTACACGTCCCGATTTACACGTCCCGATTTACACCCCCCGATTTACACCCTCCCGATTTACACCCTCCCGATTTACACCCCCCGATTTACACCCCACGATTTACACCCTCCCAATTTACACCCTCCCGATTTACACCCCCCGATTTACACCTCCCGATTTACACACCCTGTTTTACACCCCCCGATTTACACACTCCCGATTTACATCCATCGATTTACACCCCCCGATTTACACCTCCCGATTTACTCCCCCCGATTTACACCCTCCCGATTTACACCCTCCCGATTTACACCCCCCGATTTACACCCTCCCGATTTACACCCCCCGATTTACACCCTCCCGATTTACACCCCCCGATTTACACCCCCCGATTTACACCCTCCCGATTTACACCCTTGTTGAGATACCGCGGCAAACGTGGGAGTCGAGACCAGAGCTATTGAAACACAACTGCTTTATTCCGACCACATGACAAAACAGGAACTAGAAAAGCCCGCGCATCCACTTAAATACTTCCCAGACAGGAAGTGCTCCCGGCAGCCTGTCCCTGCGGGAAACAAGTTGCTGGAGGAAAGGGCCCCCTGCTGGGGGCTTCTGCTTGGACTGTCTGTGCTGCCGTGAGCGGATTATGTCCAGTGGTGGCGTGTCGCCACAGAGCTCCCCCCAGAATCTGCTTAGGAGGGGTGGACGAGTCGTGACGGTGGTCTAATGGTTCTGCCGCAGTGGCTCTGAGTGGTCGCTGGTCTGGTTGGTTGGGTCGGGCGGTTCGCCGCCGGCTGTGCTGGATTGCCGGTGGGATGGCCTCCAGTTGGAGGCTGGGCCACGGGGACCTGTTCCCCTGGTTGTGTGTGTGCTGGTTTGAGTTGGTCGATGGAGACTGTCTCGACCCTGTCACTGAGTCGCAGCTTGAAGACCTTGTCCCCGGTTTGTAGTACCTCGTACGGACCGTCGTATGGGGGTCGCAGGGGCCCGCGGTGCGCGTCGTGTCGCACGAAGACAAAGCACGCCTGCTGTAAATTTGACGGGACGTGAGGTGCGAGTTCGCCGTGTCGGTTGACCGGAAGTGGGGCGAACTGCTGAGCAGAAGAGAAAGAGTCGAGCCGCTGCTCTTCGGCCGACCAAGGCTTAGTAGGCTCCGGAAGGAATTCGCCTGGGACGCGCAGCGGTTGTCCGTAGACTAACTCCGCTGCCGAGGACTGGAGGTTTTCCTTGACCGCGGTGCGTAGGCCGAGTAGCACCCACGGTAGGCGGTCAGTCCAGGTACTGTCCTGCAGGCCGGCGCGGAGTGAGGCCTTGAGTGACCTGTGGAAGCATTCACAAAGTCCGTTGGCCTGCGGGTGGTACGCCGTGGTGCAGTGGAGCGTCACCCCGAGGTTGCGTGCTGTGGCCGTCCAGAGTTCGGAGGTGAACTGGGCGCCTCTGTCGGAGGTTATGTCGGCCGGTACGCCGAACCTCGCAACCCAGGTGTTAACGAACGCCCTGGCGATGTCGGCTGTGGTGGTGGAGGTCAGCGGCACTGCCTCAGGCCAGCGTGTGTAGCGGTCAACCATCGTGAGGAGATAAGTTTGGCCTTGCGATGGCGGCAGGGGACCGACGATGTCGACGTGTACGTGGTCGAAGCAGCGGCTGGGTACCTCGAAGTCTCCCAGGGGTGCTTTGGTGTGCAGCTGCACCTTAGCCCGTTGGCAGGCGAGGCAGGAGGTGGCCCAAGTCCGAACATCTCTGCTGTGGCCGCGCCAGACGAAGCGCTTGGAGAGGAGTTTGATGGATGCGCGGGAACCCGTGTGAGAGAGCCCGTGGAGCGCGTCGAAGACGCGGCGGCGCCAGGTCTCAGGGACGACTGGCCTGGGTTGGCCGAGTGAGACGTCGCACGTGACTGCCGTGGCTTCGGGCCCGTGCGCGACCTTGGCTAGGCGTAGCCCTGGCAGGCTGGTAGCCGCCGAGAGGAGGTCTGGGTCCGTGAGCTGGGCCGCTGCTAGTTGTGCGTAGTCGACCGCGAGGTGATTCGCACAGACGGCGGGACGGGAAAGGCAGTCGGTGACCACGTTGTCTCTACCGTGCTGAATGTCCGTAGTAAACTCGGAGACGGCCGCGAGCTGGCGTTGCTGCCGAGCGGACCAGGGTTCGGTGTGCTTGGCCATCGCGTATGTGAGTGGCTTGTGGTCCACATACGCGGTGAAGGGGCGGCCTTCCAGGAGGAACCTGAAATGGCGGACCGACAGGTGGAGTGCGAGAAGCTCGCGGTCGAAAGTGGAGTACTTGACCTCCGGGGGGCGCAGTTGGCGGCTGTAGAAGGCAAGTGGCTGCCACGCGCCATTGACCCACAGCTCGAACACGGCCCCGACCGCGTGGTCGGAGGCGTCGGTGGTGAGCGCGACCCGGGCATCGGCCCTCGGGTGCGCGAGCAGAGTGGCGTCGGCGAGCGCGTTTTTGGTGGCGTCGAAGGCGGCTGCCGTGTCAGTGGTCCAGGCTACGTCCATCTTGCCGGATTTTCCTCGGAGGGAGTCGTATAGGGGCTTCCTGAGGGCTGCGGCTCTGGGGATGAACCTGTTGTAGAAGTTCACCATCCCGAGGAACTCCTGGAGGACCTTGATGGTTGTGGGGCGGGGGAATTGCTGGACGGCCTGCACCTTGTTGGGCAGGGGGACGGCCCCAGCAGGGGTGATGTGGTGACCGAGAAAATCGATCTCGGTTAGGCCGAATTGGCACTTCGCCGGGCTGAGGATGAGCCCGTGTTGGGCTAGGCGCCCAAACAGGATGCGAAGGTGTTCGAGGTGTTCCTGTTTGGAGGAGCTGGCCACGAGAATGTCGTCTAGATAGACGAATAGGAAGTTCAGGTCCCGGAGGACTGAGTCCATAAGGCGCTGGAAAGCCTGTGCTGCATTCTTGAGGCCGAAGGGCATCCTCAGGAACTCGAACAGGCCGAATGGGGTGATGACGGCCGTTTTGGGGATGTCTGCGGGGTGTACGGGGACTTGGTGGTAACCGCGCACCAGGTCGACTTTGGAAAAGACGGTTCGTCCGGCCAGTCGGGCCGAGAAGTCCTGGATGTGTGGCACCGGGTATCGATCGGGGGTGGTGGCGTCATTGAGGCGGCGGTAGTCCCCGCAAGGGCGCCAGCCTCCGCCGGGCTTGGGGGCGATGTGGAGGGGTGAGGCCCAAGGGCTGCTGGAGCGGCGGATGATGCCGAGTTGTTCCATGTTGGTGAACTCGGCCCGCGCGATTTCCAGCTTGGCCGGGTTGAGTCTGCGGGCGTGGGCAGAAACTGGGGGGCCGGCGGTGGGGATATAGTGTTCCACACCGTGCTTGGCGGCTTTGGCCGAAAAGGTCGTGTTAGTGAGGGCGGGAAACTCAGCTAGGAGTGCCGAGTAGTCGTCCGTGGCTCTGCCGAGGCAGTAGGTCGTCAGGCCGGCCGAACGGGCCGGGGTAAAGGCGCCGGGGATGGGGGCCATAGTGTTGATGTCGACGAGGCAGTGCCTCGGAATGTCGACAAGGAGGCCGTGGGCGCGTAGGAAGTCGGCGCCGATGAGTGGGCAGAGGACCTTGGCTGTGAGGAACTCCCAGCGGTAGCGGCGGCCCACAAGGTCGAGCGTGACCATGCGGGTGCCATATGTGCGGATTTCAGAGCCGTTGGCTGCAGCCAGTGTGATACCCCGTGTGCCGTGTTGGATCTCGAGGGCGGAGGCGGGGGTGATGCTGTGCTGGGCCCCTGTGTCGCACAGAAATCGGCGGTTGGTTCTGTCGTCAGTGACGTACAGTAGGGGCTCCTTCTGCCCCGCGGCCATCGCGGGGGCCGGTGCGGGGGGGGGGTTTGAAGGAACACGGTGGCGTGCAGCGTTGAGTCCTAGCGCCAAAACGGGTGTGGTAGTAGCAGTGACCCGGAGTGGTAGGGCGGTCGGGCCTAGCGGCCCGGGAAGACCGCGTGGTCGTTGCCGTGAGGTCGGGCGCGACGTCGCGAGCGGCCTGTGCAGAGCGCAGCCGGTCGGCCTTTTCGGCTATATCATTCAGGTCCGTGGAGTCAGACACCACAATTAGCGGGCGGATGCTGGCGGGGAGCTGCCGAATGAAAAGCGTGCGAGAAAGGGCGCCGGGGTTTTTGTCGTCTGAGAGGGACAGCATGTGGGAAAGCAGGTCTGATGGTGAAGCGTCACCAAGGCCGGGGAGGTCCAGGAGTTGGCAGTGGCGCTGGTAAGAGGACGTTTGAAATTTTTTAAGTAGTGCAGCCTTCAGATGTTCCTACTTGCCCTCTGTTGGTGGATTCTGCAGCGCTGCCCAAACCTTGGGGACTGCAGCGTAGGTGAGCGAGGCGACGAGATAGTCGTACTTCGTGGCGTCGACTGTAATGCCTTTCAGCCGGAATCTGGACTCAGCTTGAACGAACCAGGCTTCGGCGAGGTTCTCCCAAAAGTCTGGTAATTTAACCGTTACTGCGTTTGTATCCGCCATGCTAGCTTAGGATTCGTCCTGAGCGTCGGGGTCACCAGTGTTGAGATACCGCGGCAAACGTGGGAGTCGAGACCAGAGCTATTGAAAGCACAACTGCTTTATTCCAACCACATGACAAAACAGGAACTAGAAAAGCCCGCGCATCCACTTAAATACTTCCCAGACAGGAAGTGCTCCCGGCAGCCTGTCCCTGCGGGAAACAAATTGCTGGAGGAAAGGGCCACCGGCTGGGGGCTTCTGCTTAGACTGTCTTTGCCGCCGTGAGCGGATTATGTCCAGTGGTGGCGTGTCGCCACACCCTCCCGATTTACACCCCCCGATTTACACCTCCCGATTTAAACCTCCCGATTTACACCCTCCCGATTTACACCCCCCGATTTACACCCTCCTGATTTACACCCTCCCGATTTACACCCTCCCGATTTACACCTCCCGATTTACACCTCCCGATTTACACCCTCCCGATTTACACCCTCCCGATTTACACCCTCCCGATTTACACCCTCCCGATTTACACCCTCCCGATTTACACCCCCCGATTTACACCCTCCCGATTTACAACCTCCCAATTTATACCATCCCTATTTAAACCCTCCCGATTTACACCCCCCGATTTACAACTCCCGATTTACCCCCTCCCGATTTACACCCTCCCGATTTACACCCCCCGATTTACACCTCCCGATTTAAACCCTCCCGATTTACCCCCTCCCGATTTACACCCTCCCGATTTACACCCTCCCGATTTACACACCCCGATTTACACCCCCCGATTTACACCTCCCGATTTAAACCCTCCCGATTTACCCCCTCCCGATTTACACCCTCCCGATTTACACCCTCCCGATTTACACCCTCCCGATTTACACCCCCCGATTTACACCCTCCCGATTTACACCTCCCGATTTACACCCCCCGATTTACACCCCCCGATTTACACCCTCCCGATTTACACCCTCCCGATTTACACCCTCCCTATTTACACCCTCCCGATTTACACCCCCCGATTTACACCCTCCCGATTTACACCCTCCCGATTTACCCCCTCCCGATTTACACCCTCCCGATTTACACACCCCGATTTACACCCTCCCGATTTACACCCCCCGATTTACACCCTCCCGATTTACACCCCCCGATTTACACACCCCGATTTACACCCTCCCGATTTACACCCTCCCGATTTACCCCCTCCCGATTTACACACTCCCGATTTACACCCTCCCGATTTACACCCTCCCAATTTACACCCTCCCGATTTACACCCCCCGATTTACACCCTCCCGATTTACACCCTCCCGATTTACACCCTCCCGATTTACACCCTCCCGATTTACACCCCCCGATTTACACCCTCCCGATTTACACCCTCCCGATTTACACCCCCCGATTTACAACTCCCGATTTACAACTCCCGATTTACACCCTCCCGATTTACACCCTCCCTACTTACACCCACCTGATTTACACCCTCTGATTTACGCCCCCCAATTTCCACCCCAGATTTCCGCCCTCCCGATTTACTCCCAGCCCGATTTACCCCCCGATTTAAACCCTCCCCATTTTCACCCACTCAATGTACACCCTCCCGTTTTACACCGTCCCGATTTACAAACCCGATTTACGCCATCTCATTCCCCCCCATTTACACCCTGCCTGATTAACACCTTCCCAATTTATACCTTCTCGATTTACACCCTCCTTATTTACACCCTCCATATTTGCACCCTCCAGATTTACACACTCCCGATTTACACACTCCCGATTTACACACTCAGGCCTAGAAATTCAGTATCGCCACATTTGGGGCGCTACAGCCGGGCGTTCGCTAAATTTAGCTCCCGGCGCAACTTAGCGCCATCTTCGCTGAAATTGCGTTGCATCGCCCCAAGAGGTTGCTGCTGCTCTAAAGCAGGCGATGCCGACTATCATAAGGTGCTAAGCCTGCGAGCCGAGGCGCTAACACCGAGGGCGGGCGCAGCGCAGGTGTGGCGAGTTTCTGAATGAAGGCAGACATGCGGGCGCCGGTCAGCTCTTAAAGGGGGATGGTCGACTTGTTTGGCTGCCATGCCCTGCACACTGCAGCCATGAAGCAAGGCCTGACCATTGCTGGTTCATCAGTTCTACGCCCTGGACCATGGGGAACCCGCGATTCTTGCAAATCCCATTGCATGCTCTTGCTGCTTGTCCAGGGTCATGGGGAAGGAAATGTACTGACGTCTCCTTCTGAAAAGGGCATTGGTCACCTGGCGGATGCAGCAATGTACCGCGAACTGGGAGATGTTGGCAATGTCCCCAGTAGCAGTTTGGAAGGAGCCGGTGGCATAGAAGTTGAGAGCCACCGTCACCGTCACTGCCACCGACAGAGATGTCCTGCTCCTCAGCTGTGGCTGCAGATCTCTGCGAAGCAGGTGGCAGATCTCAGTGACCACCTCCCTTCTGAATCGCAGCCTCCAAACACACTGCTCCTCAGACATGTTGAGATATGAGAACTGCTGGCGGTATACCCTGGGTGGGTAAGGCCTCCTGTGCCGACGCCTGTTGGTCCTTCTCCGTCTGGCCATGACTGGCACTCTCTCTCGGCGTCTCTGAGCCCTTTGAATGCAATGCAGAAAGCCAACGTTTCTACCCATTTCAGCCCCCATTATATGTGGCAACTCAAGGCTATGGCACTGAAAGTTAAATCCAAGTGCAAAGCTCTGGCCTGAAGCCAGAAGCACCTGTGCGAGCGCTGAGTCAAAGCAGAAAGCTCTCTGTCTTTGTCTCTCTCCAAATATCCCTCTCTCACACAGAAGGATAGACACAAAATGGCTGCCACTTATAATGCAGGAGGAGTCCCCTTTAAATAGCATCCCCCGCGCCCCGCAGCGACTGGGAACCGTTACCCTCTACCAGTCGCTGGGGGCACCAGGCGAAAAATAGGGCGCTGCCACTGAAGTTTCGGTTTGGGGTGCACCATGGGCGTTGCAACATGAAATGACGCCATCTTCTGCGTGCGCAGCTGAGCGGGTGCTGCGGTTTTGCGCCGCCGCTAAATCTTGAGTGAAGTTCGCGAGAGGCGTAGATCGCGCCGCGCCCGGGCGCTAGCCGCTTAGCGCCCCACTTCTCCTCCTCCTAAGGCGCTAGCGGCTGGCACTAACAACTGAATTTCTAGGCCTCCATATTTACACCCTCCTGATTTACACCCTCCATATTTACACCCTCCATATTTACACCCTCCTGATTTACACCCTCCCAATTTACACCCTCCCGATTTACACCCTTCCAATTTACACCCTCCCGATTTACACCCTCCCGGTTAACACCCTCCCGATTAACACCCTCCCGATTTACACCCTCCCGATTTACACCCTCCCGATTAACACCCTCCCGATTAACACCCTCCCGATTAACACCCTCCCGATTTACACCCTCCCAATTTACACCCTCCCGATTTACACCCTCCCGGTTAACACCCTCCCGATTAACACCCTCCCGATTTACACCCTCCCGATTTACACCCTCCCAATTTACACCCTCCCGATTTACACCCTCCCGATTAACACCCTCCCGATTTACACCCTCCGATTTACACCCTCCCAATTTACACCCCCCGATTTACACCCCCCGATTTACACCCTCCCGATTAACACCCTCCCGATTTACAGCCTCCGATTTACACCCTCCCAATTTACACCCTCCGATTTACACCCCCCGATTTACACCCCCCGATTTACACCATCCCAATTTACACCCTCCAGATTAACACCCTCCCGATTTACACCCTCCCGATTTACACCCTCCCGATTTACACCCTCCCGGTTAACACCCTCCCGATTAACACCCTCCAGATTAACACCCTCCAGATTTACACCCCCCGATTTACACCCCCCGATTTACACCCTCCCGATTTACACCCTCCCGATTTACACCCTCCCAATTTACACCCTCCAGATTAACACCCTCCCGATTTACACCCTCCCGATTTACACCCTCCAGATTAACACCCTCCAGATTTACACCCTCCCAATTTACACCCTCCAGATTAACACCCTCCAGATTTACACCCTCCCAATTTACACCCCCCGATTTACACCCTCCCGATTTACACCTCCCAATTTACACCCTCCCAATTTACACCCTCCCGATTTACACCTTCCAGATTTACACCCTCCCAATTATCACCCTCCCGATTAACACCATCCCAATTTACACCCTCCCGATTTACACCCTCCCGATTAACACCATCCCAATTTACACCCTCCCGATTTACACCCTCCCGATTTACACCCTCCCAATTTACACCCTCCCGATTTACACCCTCCCAATTTACACCCTCCCGATTTACACCCACACAATTTACACCCTCCCGATTTACACCCTCCCGATTTACACCTCCCAATTTACACCCTCCCAATTTACACCCTCCCGATTAACACCATCCCAATTTACACCCTCCCAATTTACACCCTCCCGATTTACACCCTCACAATTTACACCCTCCCGATTTACACCCTCCCGATTTACACCTCCCAATTTACACCCTCCCGATTTACACCTTCCAGATTTACACCCTCCCAATTTACACCCTCCCGATTTACACCTTCCAGATTTACACCCTCCCAATTATCACCCTCCCGATTTACACCCTCCCAATATACACCCTCCCAATTTACACCTCCCAATTTACACCCTCCCGATTTACACCCTCCCAATTTACACCCTCCCGATTTACACCCTCCCGATTTACACCCTCCCGATTGACAGCCTCCCGATTTACACCCTCCCAATTTACACCATCCCAATAAACACCCCCGATTTACACGCTCCCAATTTACACCCTCCCGATTTATACCCAGCCTGATTAACACCAAGCCTATTTGCACCCTCCCGATTTACACCCTTCTGATTTACACCCTTCCGATTTACACCCTCCCATTTTACACCCTCCCGATATACAACCCTCGATTTACACCCTCCCGATTTACACCCTCCAGATTTACACCCTCCCGATTTACACCCTCCCGCTTTACACACTCCCGATTTATACACTCCGGCCTGGAAATTCTGTATCGCCACGTTTGGGGCGCTATAGCTGGGCGTTCGCTAAATTTAGCGCCCGGCGCAACTTAGCGCCACCTTCGCCAAAATTGAGTTGCATCGCCCCAAGAGGTTGCTGCTGTGCTAAAGCAGGCGATGCACGACTATCATAAGGCACTAAGCCGGCGAGCTGAGGCGCTAACACCGAGGGCGGGCGCAGCGCAGGTGCGGTGAGTTTCTGAATGAAGGCAGACACACTGGCGCCGGTCAGCTCTTAAAGGGGGATGTTCGACTTGTTTGGCTGCCATGCCCTGCACACTGCAGCCATGAAGCAAGGCCTGACCATTGCTGGTTCATCAGTTCTATGCCTGGACCATGGGGAAGCCCGCTATTCTTGCAAATCCCACTGCACGTTCTTGCTGCTTGTCCAGGGTCATGGGGAAGGAGATGTACTGACATCTCCTTCTGAAAAGGGCATTGGTCACCTGCCGGATGCAGCAATGTACCGCGAACTGGGAGATGTTGGCAATGTCCCCAGTAGCAGATTGGAAGGAGCCGGTGGCATAGAAGTTGAGAGCCACCGTCACCTTCACTGCCACTGACAGAGACGTCCTGCTCCTCAGCTGTGGCTGCAGATCTCTGCGAGGCAGGTGGCCGATCTCAGTGACCACCTCCCTTCTGAATCGCAGTCTCCGAACACACTGCTCCTCAGACATGTTCAGATATGAGAACAGCTGGTGGTATAACCTAGGTGGGTAAGGCCTCCTGTGCCGATGCCTGTTGGTCCATCTCCATCTGGCCATGACTGGCACTCTCTCACGGCACCTCTGAGCCCTATGAATGCAATGCAGAAAGCCAACGTTTCTACCCATTGCAGCCCCCATTATATGTGGCGACTCAAGGCTATAGCACTGAAAGTTAAATCCAAGTGCAAAGCTCTGGCCTGAAGCCAGAAGTACTTGTGCGAGCGCTGAGTCAAAGCAGAAAGCTCTCTGGGCTAGATTTTCAGTATAGGCAGTTTTGGGGCGCTAACCTTAGCGCCCGCCCGAAGTTAGCGCCCGCCCCAAAGTAGCGCCCCGTTGCCGGAAATTCAGTGGCTTCGCCCTAAGAGGTTGGTGGAGCGCTAAAAGAGGCGTTCCACTACTCTCTTTAGGCGCTAAGCCGGCGGTCCAGAGGGATAGCGCCCAGGCGGGGCGCAGCACGGGTGCGGTCATTTTTGCACTGACAGCAGACCCCGTGGTGCCGACCAGCTCTTAAAGGGGGAAGGGACGAATTGGTCTGCTGCCACGCCCTGCACACTGCAGCCTTGCAAAGAGGCCTCAACACTACTGCTCAGCCCCAGGGAGTCATGGCAACGCCAGAGAAGGCCCGTCAGCGTGCCCTGCACTTCTCAGAGGGTGATCTGGACATAATGGTCACAGCTCTGGAGGTGAGGCGCAAGATCTTGTTTCCAGAGAGTGGGAGGAATCCAACCCACCACGATTACACCAAAGCCTGGAAGCAGATCGCCCAGAGGGTGACGTTCACCGGCGAGGCCCCCAGGACCCACAAACAATGCCGTAAGAAATACAACGATCTGACCAGGATTGTGAGGGTGAGTAGCCTTTCCAGTCTCCTCCTCATTCTTGCATGTACACCTGACATGATGGGCAAAGGGACCTGAAAGTCCTTTTGGCCAGCCCTCAGCCAGCAGCATTGGGACAGTCATGAGCATCAAATGGCCATTCGGCACTCTACACTTTGGCCAAGCTATTCCACCATGGGAGGCAGTGCACACTACATCAGGGCTTCACTCTGTCCAAGCTATTCCACCATGGGAGGCAGTGGACAGTACATCAGGGCTTCACTCTGTCCAAGCTATTCCACCATGGGAGGCAGTGCACACTACATCAGGGCTTCACTCTGTCCAAGCTATTCCACCATGGGAGGCAGTGCACACTACATCAGGGCTTCCCTCTGTCCAAGCTATTCCACCATGGGAGGCAGTGCACACTACATCAGGGCTTCACTCTGTCCAAGCTATTCCACCATGGGAGGCAGTGCACACTACATCAGGGCTTCACTCTGTCCAAGCTATTCCACCATGGGAGGCAGTGCACACTACAACAGGGCTTCACTCTGTCCAAGCTATTCCACCATGGGAGGCAGTGCACACTACATCAGGGCTTCACTCTGTCCAAGCTATTCCACCATGGGAGGCAGTGCACACTACATCAGGGCTTCACTCTGTCCAAGCTATTCCACCATGGGAGGCAGTGCACACTACATCAGGGCTTCACTGCGCACTTACAGCCCGTCCTTTCTCTTGCAGGCTAAAGTAGCGTTTAATCGCCAGGCCCGTGCCAGGGGTGGCCGCGCCAAGCTGCAGAAGCTCACTCGGCTGGAGGAGCGCGTGTGTGTGCTCATGGGAGCCCGTGTGATTGTCCCCACAGCGTGCGGTGTATCCGACCCTCCACTGCCCGGCAATGGTAAGGACCTCGCCTTTTGGCCCTCTCGCGTCGCACTGGCCCATCCGAGCTACCTCCTTTGCCACTGTCCCACCAATGCGCTGAATCCCACCAGTCCTAACTCCCTCGCTGACGCCGTCTCCTCACTCTGAAGCTACTCTTGTGCATTCCTGCTTTCAGCTGGTGACGACCAGGACCCTGAGGCTGCCAGTGACAGCACCTCCAACCAGGAGGAGGAGGAGGAGCAAGCCGGACCTTCGGGGGAACAGTCACGTCCCGCAGGAGAGGAGGAAATGCTTGACACCTCCTCACTGGACGAGTGCCTGGAGGAACTGTCGCAGGGCAATGCAGCTTCTGGGACCAGTGGCGTCCAGCCACCCAGCAGCCGTGCGCGTGGCCCGCGGCCTTCCCCCCAAAGGGGGGAAGGATCAGAGGGGAGTGCTGCTGCTCGGCACACTCGCCGTCACCAACGCGGCAAGGGTCCCCTAGTTCGGCCCCCTCCTCCCCAGCGGGAGAGTCGCGACTCCAGTCCGGACACCTTCACTTCGGAGGAGGTGCGGAAGCTCGATCAGATGGCCGACGACTCGGACCGGCGCCACACGGAGCTCATGAGCGTGGTGGGGCGCATGCCTGAGGCCATCGAGTCGCTGGCGACCAGTGTGCGCGAGTTCGGGGCAGCAACTGCCGCGACTGGCCGCATGCTAACTGATGCCGTCAAGACCCTGGCGGATGTGATGCGCGCGCACACCAGGACCACAGGGCCACTCACTGCTGCCACACGCGCTGTCTCAGGCAGGCATCGCCAGGGCAGGCGCCGCGCTGGACCATCCCAGCAAGCCGGCCGTCGGCTGATTGCTGCGGATCCTGCAGTGCGGGCCCGGCCGAGTGCCACCGCGCCACAGCACCAGCCAGCGCATCCCAGACGCCAGCTGGCCCACATTGCGCCATCCGTCGCCACCATTCCCCCTCTGGGGCGTCAAGGGCAAGCGGCTGCAGCTGATGGTGGCCAGGCTCAGGTGCGCCACTCAGGAGACGGCCCCTCGAGGCCCAAACGCCGTGTAGGCCGCCCCCCAGCGGCATCTGGCGGAAGGGCATCTGAGCCTCAGGCGCCTTCCCCCAGCCTCGCAGCAGCCACTGGGCAGAGCTTGCGAAGGAGCAGCAGGCAGGGCAGGGGAGGCAAAATGCTGGCCAAGGTCTCGCCCTCGCGGGCCACTCAGTAGAGGGTGTGGCCAGCTTTCCTTTAATATGGCGGTGGCCATCTTTATTTTGCCCATGGTTGTGCTTTTGGAGGGCTTTTTTTTTGCGTTAGGCCGACGTTGAGGCCCGGTTTCAATAAAGGTGGAGTGGCTCCTCCCCAGTTTGTGGGAGTGAGTCGTTTGTTGGGCTTTTTGTGGGGCCCGTTTATTGTTTTTGGGGATTCATGTGGGAAGGGCTTTTCATTTTTGTGTAATAAAAAATTATCTTTATTCATGCAGTCTCCATGGTTGTTCTTCTTAGTGTTTGTTGGCTTCGCCGGCTGAGGGCTTGCGGAGCGGCTGCATTCATCTTCCCTCATGGCCCCTGGCCATTCCCTGACAGGGGGCTTAGAAGTACCGTGTAATAAGGTGGCGTCGTGCGGCCCTTGGCCCTGGTCGCTCCCTCCTGGGAACGTACTCCTGCTCCTCCTCCTCCTCCTCCTCCTCCTCCTCATGCTCCTCCTGCTCCTCCTCCTGAGGTGCTGGTCCAACGTCAGGTGGCAATGCCTGAGTCCTGCGGATAGCCAGGTTGTGTAGCATGCAGCAAACCACCACAAATTGGGAGACCCGGTCCGGCGAATACTGGAGAGCTCCTCCGGAGCGATCAAGGCAGCGGAACCGCTGCTTGAGGACCCCAATAGTTAGCTCGATGATGTTGCGGGTGGTTTGATGGCTCTCGTTGTAGGCCTCTTCAGCAGCGGTCCTGGGCGCGCGGAGCGGGGTCATGAGCCAGGTGCACAAAGGATAGCCTTTGTCCCCGAGTAGCCATCCTCTTGGGGGAGGCTGTGCCTGGAACATGTCATGCACAGTACTCTGCCGCAGGATAAAGGCATCGTGGCTGCTGCCTGGGAAGCTGGCATTGACTGCCATGATGCGCTGCTTGTGGTTACATACCAGCTGCACATTCAGAGAATGGTAGCCCTTCCTGTTGCGATACTGCTCGCCATGCTCCAGAGGGGCCCGCAAAGCCACATGCGTACAGTCGGCGCCCTGCACCAAGGGGAATTCCCCGAGTCTGGAAAATCCCAATGCGCGCTGATGCTGGCTCTCCAGGGCCATGGGGAAGGAGATGAATTGGCTTCTCCTTCTGAACAGTGCTTCGGTCACCTGGCGGATGCAGCGATGCGCGCCGTACTGGGAGATGTTTGCTATGTCCCCAGCAGCGTATTGGAAGGAGCCGGTGGCATAGAAGTTCAATGCCACTGTCACCTTCACTTCCACCGACAGAGACGTCCTGCACCTGAGCTTTGGCCGCAGATCTCGGCGAAGCAGGTGGCAGATCTCTGCAATCACCCCCTTTCGGAATCGGAGCCTTTTAACACATCGCGCGGCACTCATGTTTAGGTAGGAGCGCTGCTGGCGGTATAGCCTGACTGGGTAAGGCCTACGTGGCCGACGCCTGTAGCCCCCTCTGCCTCTAGCCAGGGCTGCCCCTCTCACAATGCGTCTGCGAGCCCTACGGACATGGAGCTGCAGCTCCGCGTTGGCACCCCATGCAACCCCCATCAAATCCTGGCAAACACTCTAATTTCCAAATGGCCACTTGCAGCGCTGTTGCCTGAGTCCAAAAATACCTGGCTCTTGCTGCTTGAAACCAGTTAGCTATCCTCCTTCGATAGCAAAATACTGCAGATGTTGGAAATCCGAAATAACAACAGAAAATGCTGGAAAAACTCAGCAAGTCAGGCAACATCCGTGGAGAGAAATTTGAGTTGACGTTTCGGGTTTGACCCTTCTTCAAAACTGGAGAGAAAAGGAACTAGATCGAAGGCAGGGCTGCGATCGGACAAAAGAATAAAAGAACCAAAAGAAGTAAAAGAGATTAGAAGCTAGACGAGATGGTAATAGGCTGTGATTGGGTGTAAAGTGTACTGGCAGGGCAAAAGATAGCTGCCAGGTGTGAGAGAGAAACAAAAGGAAAGGGGGGGGGGGGAAAAGGAAAGGAGTGGAAAAATATAAGTGAAAATGAAATAGGGGCCGAGGTTATGATCTGAAATTGTTGAACTCGATATTGAGACCGGAAGGCTGCAGACTGCCTAATCGGAAGATGAGGTGCTGTTCCTCGAGTTTACGTTGAGCTTCCGTGGAACAGTACAAGAGGCCAAGGACGGTGAGGTCCGAGTGGGAATGGAGCGGTGAATTGAAATGACAGGTGACCGGAAGCTCGGGGTCACCCTTACGGACTGAACGGAGGTGTTCCGCAAAGCGGTCACCCAATCTGCGTTTGGTCTCCCCAATGTAGAGGAGACCGCATCGTGAGCAGCGAATACAGTATACTAGATTGCGAGAAGTACAAGTAAATCGCTGTTTCACCTGGAAGGGGTGTTTGGGGCCCTGGACAGTGGGGAGGGGGGAGGTATAGGGGCAGGTGTTACATCTCCTCCGCTTGCACGGGAAGGTGCCACTCCTCTATCACCCCCAACAGCCCTTCCCCTTCGCCTGGCACCTTCCTGTGCAAGCGGAGGAGATGTAACACCTGCCCCTATACCTCCCCCCTCCCCACTGTCCAGGGCCCCAAACACCCCTTCCAGGTGAAACAGCGATTTACTTGTACTTCTCGCAATCTAGTATACTGTATTCGCTGCTCACGATGCGGTCTCCTCTACATTGGGGAGACCAAACGCAGATTGGGTGACCGCTTTGCGGAACACCTCCGTTCAGTCCGTAAGGGTGACCCCGAGCTTCCGGTCACCTGTCATTTCAATTCACCGCTCCATTCCCACTCGGACCTCACCGTCCTTGGCCTCTTGTACTGTTCCACGGAAGCTCAACGTAAACTCGAGGAACAGCACCTCATCTTCCGATTAGGCAGTCTGCAGCCTTCCGGTCTCAATATCGAGTTCAACAATTTCAGATCATAACCTCGGCCCCTATTTCATTTTCACTTATATTTTTCCACTCCTTTCCTTTTCCCCCCCCCCCTTTCCTTTTGTTTCTCTCTCACACCTGGCAGCTATCTTTTGCCCTGCTAGTACACTTTACACCCAATCACAGCCTATTACCATCTCGTCTAGCTTCTAATCTCTTTTACTTCTTTTGGTTCTTTTATTCTTTTGTCCGATCGCAGCCCTGCCTTCGATCTAGTTCCTTTTCTCTCCAGTTTTGAAGAAGGGTCAAACCCGAAACGTCAACTCAAATTTCTCTCCACGGATGTTGCCTGACTTGCTGAGTTTTTCCAGCATTTTCTGTTGTTATTTTAGCTATCCTCCTTGTTGTGTCTCCAGAAATGCGTTGCACAAGACTGTTTTCTGAAAAAAGGATGGCCTTTATACTGGAGAGGACGTTCCCTTTAATTAGCGCCCCCCGGGGCCCGCGCTGGTTGTGTTGCGTTCCTTTTTCCAAACGCTCTGGCCGCCCGCCGCACAATGGGGCGGTCCGACTGAAGTTTGCAATCGGGGCGGCCAAAGGGCGTTGCACGAGGATGTGACGTCATTTTCTGCGCGCGCATCCGGGCGGGCGCTAAACTTTGCGCCGGCGCTAACGGGCAACTTAATTTGGGGCGGGGCGCAAACTGCGCTGCGCCCGGGCGCTACACGCATAGCGCCCGGAAATCACTTCTCTTAAGGCGCTAACTGCTGGCGCAAGCAACTGAAAATCTAGCCCCCGGTCTTTGTCTCTCTCCAAATATCCGTCTCTCACACAGAAGGATTGACACAAAATGGCTGTCACTTATAATGCAGGAGGAGTCCCCTTTAAATAGCGCCCCCCCGCGCCATGCAGCGACTGGGAACCGTTCCCCTCTACCAGTCGCTGGGGGCACCAGGCGCAAAGAAGGGAGGTGCCACTGAAGTTCCGGTTCGGGGCGCACCAAGGGCGTTGCACCATGAAATGACGTCATGATCTGCGCGCGCAGCTGATCGGGCGCTGCGGTTTTGCGCCGCCGCTAAATCTTGAATGAAGTTCGCGAGAGGCGCAGATCGCGGCACGCCCGGACTCGAGCCGCATAGCGCCCCACTTCTCCTCCTCCTAAGGCGCTAGCGGCTGGCACTAACAACTGAATTTCTAGGCCTCCATATTTACACCCTCCTGATTTACACCCTCCAGATTTACACCCGCCCGATTTACACCCAGCCTGAATAACACCCTCCCAATTTACACCCTCCCGATTAACACCTTCCCGATTAACACCCTCCCGATTAACACCCTCCCAATTTACACCCTCCCGATTTACACCCTCCCGATTTACACCCTCCCGATTAACACCCTCCCGATTAAAACCCTCCCGATTAACACCCTCCCGATTAACACCCTCCCAATTTACACCATCCCAATAAACACCACCGATTTACACCCTCCCAATTTACTCCCCCCCCGATTTATACCCAGCCTGATTAACACCAAACCTATTTGTACTCTCCCGATTTACACCCTCCCGATTTACACCCTTCCGTTTTACACCCTCCCGATTTAAAGCCCCCGATTTACACCCTCCCGATTTACTTCCCCCGATTTACACCCTACTGATTTAAAGCCCCCCATTTACCCATCAATTGGAGGGTAGCTAATGTTAGCCCACTGTTCAAAAAAGGTGGTAGAGAGAAAACGGGGAATTACAGACCGGTAAGCCTGACATCGATAGTGGGGAAAATGCTAGAGTCATAGTCATAGAGTCATAGGGCTAGATTTTCAGTATAGACAGTTTTGGGGCGCTAACCTTAGCGCCCGCCCGAAGTTAGCGCCCGCCCCAAAGTAGCGCCCCGTTGCCGGAAATTCAGTGGCTTCGCCCTAAGAGAGTGGTGGAGCACTAAAAGAGGCGTTCCACTCCTACCTTTAGGCGCTAAGCCGGTGGTCCAGAGGGATAGCGCCCAGGCGGGGCGCAGCACGGGTGCGGTCATTTTTGCACTGACAGCAGACCCCGTGGTGCCGACCAGCTCTTAAAGGGGGAAGGGACGAATTGGTCTGCTGCCACGCCCTGCACACTGCAGCCTTGCAAAGAGGCCTCAACACTGCTGCTCAGCCCCAGGGAGTCATGGCAACGCCAGAGAAGGCCCGTCAGCGTGCCCTGCGCTTCTCAGAGGGTGATCTGGACATAATGGTCACAGCTCTGGAGGTGAGGCGCAAGATCTTGTTTCCAGAGAGTGGGAGGAATCCAACCCACCATGACTACACCAAAGCCTGGAAGCAGATCGCCCAGAGGGTGACGTTCACCGGCGAGGCCCCCAGGACCCACAAACAATGCCGTAAGAAATACAACGATCTGACCAGGATTGTGAAGGTGAGTAGCCTTTCCAGTCTCCTCCTCATTCTTGCATGTACACCTGACATGATGGGCAAAGGGACCTGAAAGTCCTATTGGCCAGCCCTCAGCCAGCAGCATTGGGACAGTCATGAGCATCAAATGGCCATTCGGCTCTCTACACTTTGGCCAAGCTATTCCACCATGGGAGGCAGTGCACAGTACATCAGGGCTTCACTCTGTCCAAGCTATTCCACCATGGGAGGCAGTGCACACTACATCAGGGCTTCACTCTGTCCAAGCTATTCCACCATGGGAAGCAGTGCACACTACATCAGGGCTTCACTCTGTCCAAGCTATTCCACCATTGGAGGCAGTGCACACTACATCAGGGCTTCACTCTGTCCAAGCTATTCCACCATGGGAGGCAGTGCACACTACATCAGGGCTTCACTGCGCACTTACAGCCCGTCCTTTCTCTTGCAGGCTAAAGTAGCGTTTAATTGCCAGGCCCGTGCCAGGGGTGGCCGCGCCAAGCTGCAGAAGCTCACTCGGCTGGAGGAGCGCGTGTGTGTGCTCATGGGAGCCCGTGTGATTGTCCCCACAGCGTGCGGTGTATCCGACCCTCCACTGCCCGGCAATGGTAAGGACCTCGCCTTTTGGCCCTCTCGCGTCGCACTGGCCCATCCGAGCTACCTCCTTTGCCACAGTCCCACCAATGCGCTGAATCCCACCAGTCCTAACTCCCTCGCTGACGCCGTCTCCTCACTCTGAAGCTACTCTTGTGCATTCCTGCTTTCAGCTGGTGACGACCAGGACCCTGAAGCTGCCAGTGACAGCACCTCCGACCAGGAGGAGGAGGAGGAGCAAGCCGGACCTTCGGGGGAACAGTCACGTCCCGCAGGAGAGGAGGAAATGCTTGACACCTCCTCACTGGACGAGTGCCTGGAGGAACTGTCGCAGGGCAATGCAGCTTCTGGGACCAGTGGCGTCCAGCCACCCAGCAGCCGTGCGCGTGGCCCGCGGCCTTCCCCACAAAGGGGGGAAGGATCAGAGGGGAGTGCTGCTGCTCGGCACACTCGCCGTCACCAACGTGGCAAGGGTCCCCTAGTTCGGCCCCCTCCTCCCCAGCGGGAGAGTGGCGACTCCAGTCCGGACACCTTCACTTCGGAGGAGGTGCGGAAGCTGGATAAGATGGCCGACGACTCGGACCGGCGCCACACGGAGCTCATGAGCGTGGTGGGGCGCATGCCTGAGGCCATCGAGTCGCTGGCGACCAGTGTGCGCGAGTT
Source organism: Somniosus microcephalus (assembly GCF_052327205.1). Lineage (NCBI taxonomy): Eukaryota > Metazoa > Chordata > Chondrichthyes > Squaliformes > Somniosidae > Somniosus > Somniosus microcephalus. The sequence continues at coordinate 146,378,217 of NC_140992.1, read as the reverse complement.
CGGGGCAGCAACTGCCGCGAGTGGCCGCATGCTGACTGATGCCGTCAAGACCCTGGCGGATGTGATGCGCGCGCACACCAGGACCACAGGGCCACTCACTGCTGCCACACGCGCTGTCTCAGGCAGGCATCGCCAGGGCAGGCGCCGCGCTGGACCATCCCAGCAAGCCGCCCGTCGGCTGATTGCTGCGGATCCTGCAGTGCGGGCCCGGCCGAGTGCCACCGCGCCACAGCACCAGCCAGCGCATCCCAGACGCCAGCTGGCCCACATTGCGCCATCCGTCGCCGCCATTCCCCCTCTGGGGCGTCAACAGCAAGCGGCTGCAGCTGATGGTGGCCAGGCTCAGGTGCGCCACTCAGCAGACGGCCCCTCGAGGCCCAAACGCCGTGTAGGCCGCCCCCCAGCGGCATCTGGCGGAAGGGCATCTGAGCCTCAGGCGCCTTCCCCCAGCCTCGCAGCAGCCACTGGGCAGAGCTTGCGAAGGAGCAGCAGGCAGGGCAGGGGAGGCAAAATGCTGGCCAAGGTCTCGCCCTCGCGGGCCACTCAGTAGAGGGTGTGGGCAGCTTTCCTTTAATATGGCGGTGGCCATCTTTATTTTGCCCATGGTTGTGCTTTTGGAGGGCTTATTTTTTGCGTTAGGCCGACGTTGAGGCCCGGTTTGAATAAAGGTGGAGTGGCTCCTCCCCAGTTTGTGGCAGTGAGTCGTTTGTTGGGCTTTTTGTGGGGCCCGTTTATTGTTTTTGGGGATTCATGTGGGAAGGGCTTTTCATTTTTGTGTAATAAAAAATTATCTTTATTCATGCAGTCTCCATGGTTGTTCTTCTTAGTGTTTGTTGGCTTCGCCGGCTGAGGGCTTGCGGAGCGGCTGCATTCATCTTCCCTCATGGCCCCTGGCCATTCCCTGACAGGGGGCTTAGAAGTACCGTGTAATAAGGTGGCGTCGTGCGGCCCTTGGCCCTGGTCGCTCCCTCCTGGGAACGTACTCCTGCTCCTCCTCCTCCTCCTCATGCTCCTCCTGCTCCTCCTCCTGAGGTGCTGGTCCAACGTCAGGTGGCAGTGCCTGAGTCCTGCGGATAGCCAGGTTGTGTAGCATGCAGCAAACCACCACAAATTGGGAGACCCGGTCCGGCGAATACTGGAGAGCTCCTCCGGAGCGATCAAGGCAGCGGAACCGCTGCTTGAGGACCCCAATAGTTAGCTCGATGATGTTGCGGGTGGTTTGATGGCTCTCGTTGTCGGCCTCTTCAGCAGCGGTCCTGGGCGCGCGGAGCGGGGTCATGAGCCAGGTGCACAAAGGATAGCCTTTGTCCCCGATGAGCCATCCTCTTGGGGAAGGCTGTGCCTGGAACATGTCATGCACAGTACTCTGCCGCAGGATAAAGGCATCGTGGCTGCTGCCTGGGAAGCTGGCATTGACTGCCATGATGCGCTGCTTGTGGTCACATACCAGCTGCACATTCAGAGAATGGTAGCCCTTCCTGTTGCGATACTGCTCGCCATGCTCCAGAGGGGCCCGCAAAGCCACATGCGTACAGTCAATGGCGCCCTGCACCAAGGGGAATTCCCCGAGTCTGGAAAATCCCAATGCGCGCTGATGCTGGCTCTCGAGGGCCATGGGGAAGGAGATGAATTGGCTTCTCCTTCTGAACAGTGCTTCGGTCACGTGGCGGATGCAGCGATGCGCGCCATACTGGGAGATGTTTGCTATGTCCCCAGCAGCGTATTGGAAGGAGCCGGTGGCATAGAAGTTCAATGCCACCGTCACCTTCACTTCCACCGACAGAGACGTCCTGCACCTGAGCTTTGGCCGCAGATCTCGGCGAAGCAGGTGGCAGATCTCTGCAATCACCTCCTTTCGGAATCGGAGCCTTCTAACACATTGCGCGGCACTCATGTTTAGGTAGGAGCGCTGCTGGCGGTATAGCCTGACTGGGTAAGGCCTACGTGGCCGACGCCTGTAGCCCCCTCTGCCTCTAGCCAGGGCTGCCCCTCTCACAATGCGTCTGCGAGCCCTACGGACATGGCGCTGCAGCCGCGCGTTGGCACCCCATGCAGCCCCCATCAAATCCTGGCAAACAGTCTAATTTCCAAATGGCCACTTGCAGCGCTATTGCCTGAGTCCAAAAATACCTGGCTCTTGCTGCTTGAAACCAGTTAGCTATCCTCCTTGTTGTGTCTCCAGAAATGCGTTGCACAAGACTGTTTTCTGAAAAAAGGATGGCCTTTATACTGGAGAGGACGTTCCCTTTAATTAGCGCCCCCCGGGGCCCGCGCTGGTTGTGTTGCGTTCATTTTTCCAAACGCTCCGGCCGCCCGCCGCACAATGGGGCGGTCCGACTGAAGTTTGCAATCGGGGCGGCCAAAGGGCGTTGCACGAGGATGTGACGTCATTTTCTGCGCGCGCATCCGGGCGGGCGCTAAACTTTGCGCCGGCGCTAACGGGCAACTTAATTTGGGGCGGGGCGCAAACTGCGCTGCGCCCGGGCGCTACACGCATAGCGCCCGGAAATCACTTCTGTTAAGGCGCTAACTGCTGGCGCAAGCGACTGAAAATCTAGCCCATAGAGTTTTACAGCACAGAAAGAGGCCCTTCGGCCCATCGTGTCTGCGCCGCCCATCCATCCCTGTCCAGTCTAATCCCATTTTCCAGCATTTGGTCCATAGCCTTGTATGCAATGGCATTTCAAGTGCTCATCCAAATGCTTCTTGAATGTTGTGAGGGTTCCTGCCTCTACCACCCTTTCAGGCATTGAGTTCCACATTCCAACCACCCTCTGGGTGAAAAAGTTCCTCCTCAAATCCCCTCTAAATCTCCTGCCCCTTACCCTGAATCTATGCCCCCTTGTTATTGACCCCCCTACTAAGGGGAAAAGTTCCTCTTTGTCTACCCTATCTATGCCCCTCATCATTTTGTACACCTCAATCAGGTCCCCCCTCAGCCTTCTTTGCTCCAAGGAAAACAACCCCAGCCTGTCCAGCCTCTCTTCATAGCTGAGGCGCTCCATCCCAGGTAACATCCTGGTGAATCTTCTCTGCACCCTCTCCAAAGCAATCACATCCTTCCTATAGTGAGGCGACCAGAACTGCACACAGTACTCCAGCTGTGGCCTCACCAGCGTTTTGTACAGCTCCATCATAACCTCCCTGCTCTTATATTCTATGCCTCGGCTAATGAAGGCAAGTATCCCATATGCCTTTTTAACCACCTTATCTACCTGTTCCGCTGCCTTCAGGGATCTATGTACATGTACACCAAGGTCCCTCTGACCCTCTGTACTTCCTAGGGTCCTACCACTCATTGTGTATTCCCTTGCCTTATTTGTCCGTCCAAAATGCATCACCTCGCACTTTTCAGGGTTAAATTCCATTTGCCACTTTTCCGCCCATCTGACCAACCCGTTTATATCGTCCTGTAGCCTGAGGCTTTCCTCCTCACAATTTACCACCCCACCAATTTTCGTGTCATCTGCGAACTTACTGATCATACCTTTTACATTCTCATCCAAATCATTTATGTAGATCACAAACAACAAGGGACCCAGAACCAATCCCTGAGGTACCCCACTGGACAGAGGCTTCCAGTCACAAAAGCAACCTTCGACCATCACCCTCTGCCTCCTGCCACTCAGCCAGTTTAGGATCCAACACGCCAAGGCACCCTGGATCCCATGGGCTCTTACCTTCTTGACCAGTCTCCTATGCGGGACTTTGTCAAAAGCTTTACTGAAGTCCATGTAAACCACATCCACAGCATTTCCCTCATCCACCCCCCTAGTCACCCCCTCGAAAAATTCAATCAGATTTGTCAGACATGATTTACCCTTGACAAAGCCATGCTGACTATCCCCGATTAATCCTTGCCTCTCCAAGTGGAGACTAATTTTGTCCCTCAGGATTTTTTCCAATAATTTCCCTACCACAGATGTTAGGCTCACTGGCCTGTAATTCCCTGGTTTATCCCTGCTACCCTTCTTGAATAATGGTACTACGTTAGCTGTTCTCCAGTCCTCTGGTACATCCCCTGTGGCCAGAGAGGTTCTGAAAATTTGTGTCAGAGCCCCTGCAATCTCCTCCTTTGCCTCCCACAGCAGCCTGGGATACATCTCGTCTGGGCCTGGGGATTTATCCACTTTTTGGCCTGCTAAAACCGCTAGCACCTCCTCCCTCTCGATGCTAATATGTTCAAGTATGTCACAGCCCCCTTGCCCGATTTCTATGTCTGCATCGTCTTTCTCCATAGTGAACACAGATGCAAAAAATTCATTTAAAACCCCGCCTACATCATCTGGCTCTACACACAGATTGCCACTTTGGTCCCTAATGGGCCCTACCCTTTCCCTGGTTATCCTCTTGCCCTTAATATACTTATAAAACATCTTAGGATTTTCCTTTATTTTGCTTGCCAGTGTTATTTCATGGCCCCTCCTCGCCCTCCTAATTTCTTTTTTAAGTATGCCCCTGCATTTTTTATACTCCTCTAGGGCTTCTTCCGTCTTTAGTCTTTTGTAACTGCCAAAAGCCCCCCTTTTATTTCTAATGCATTTTTGTATATCCCTTGTCATCCAAGGTTCCCTTTGCTTGTTGGTCCCACCCTTGACCTTTACAGGAACATGTTGGCGTTGTACTCTCTCTATTTTCCTTCTGAAAGTCTCCCACTGTTTTGATGCGGATTTTCCTATAAGTAGCTGCTCCCAGTCCAATTTGGCCAGATCCTGCCTTATCATATTAAAATCGACCTTCCCCCAATTTAGAACCCTTATTTCCGGGCCGTCTTTGTCTTTTTCCATGACCACCTTAAATCTCACCGAATTGTGGTCACTGTCGCCAAAATGCTCTCCTACTGACACTTCCACCACTTGCCCGGCTACATTCCCCAGAATTAGGTCCAGTACCGCCCCCTCTCTTGTAGGACTTTCTACATGTTGGCTCAAAAAGCTCTCCTGGATGCACTTTAAGAATTCTGCACCCTCTAAGCCTTTCACACTCTGACTATCCCAATTTATATTGGGGAAGTTGAAATCCCCCACTATTATTACCCTATTATTTTTGCACTTTTCTGAGATTTGCCTACATATCTGTTCCTCTATCTCCCCCTGACTGTTTGGGGGCCTATAGTACACTCCCAGCAAAGTGCTTGCCCCCTTTTTGTTTTTAAGTTCTACCCATATGGCCTCATTAGAGGAACCCGCTAATATATCATCCCTCCTTACAGCAGTAATTGACTCCTTAATTAATATTGCAACACCCCCTCCCCTTTTACACCCCCCTCTGTCTCGCCTGAAGATTCTATACCCCGGAATATTGAGCTGCCAGTCCTGACCCTCCCTCAACCATGTCTCCGTGATAGCAACAATATCGTACTCCCATGTGTTCAACAACAACTTCAGTTCATCCACCTTATTTGCAAGACTCCTTGCATTAAAATAAATGCCTTCCAGCCCTGCCATATTCTCTTTTGCCTTCACATATTTGCTTTGCCTTCCCAGCTGACTTATTTTTCCCTCTGTATTTGGCTGTAAATCACCCCCTACTATAGCTCCACTCTGTACCCCATCCCCCTGCCAAGTTAGTTTAAACCCCCCCCAGCAGTGCTAGCAAACCTCCCCGCAAGGATATTGGTTCCCCTCTGGTTCAGGTGTAAACCGTCCGACTTGTACAAGTCCCACCTTTCCCAGAAGCAGACCCAGTGATCCAGGAAACTAAAGCCCTCCCCCCTGCACCATCCCTTTAGCCACGCATTCATCTGTTCTATCTTCCTACTCCTATACTTACTAGCACGTGGCACCGGGAGTAATCCAGAGATTACAACCCTTGAGGTCCTGCTCTTTAATCCTTCACCTAGCTCCCTAAATTCTTGCTGCAGGACCTCATCCCTCTTTTTACCTATATCGTTGGTACCAATGTGGACCACGACCACTGGCTGTTCACCCTCCCCCTCCAGAATGCCCTGCAGCCGCTCAGTGACATCCTTGACCCTGGCACCAGGGAGGCAACAAACCATCCTGGATTCACGTCTACGGCCACAGAAACGCCTATCTGTTCCCCTTACTATAGAATCCCCTACCACTATTGCTCTCCCACTGTTTTTCCCCCCTTCCTGGGCAGCAGGAGCACCGCCAGTGCCAGGAAGTTGGCTGCTGCTGCCTTCCCCTGGTGAACAGTGACAGGATCGGTCAAAGACAACATCGATTTACAAAAGGTAAATCGTGCTTGACTGATCTAGTGGATTTTTTTGACAATGTAACTAATAAAATAGATAAGGGAGCACCAGTGGATTTGGTGTATTTGGACTATCAGGAGGCTTTCGATAAGGTCCCACATAAGAGATTAGCATGTAAAGTTAAGGCACATGGGATTGGGGGCAAGGTATTGACTTGGATAGAGAACTGGTTGGCAGATAGAAAGCAAAGAGATGGAATAAACGGCTCTTTTTCCGAGTGGGTTGCAGTGACTAGTGGGGTGCTGCAGGGATTGGTCCTTGGACCCCAGCTATTCACAATATATATTAATGATCTAGACAAGGGAACTAGATGTAATATCTCCAAATTTGCAGACGACACAAAGCTGGGTGGGCGTGTGTGCTGTGAGGAGGATGCCGAGAAACTCCAGGATGATTTGGATAGGTTGGGTGATTGGGCAGAAGCATGGCAGATGCAATATAACGTGGATAAATGTGAGGTTATCCACTTTGGTGGCAAAAACTGGAAGGCAGATTATTATCTGAATGGCAATAGATTGGGAGAAGGGGATGTGCAATGAGACCTGGGTGTCCTTGTGCACCAGTCGCTGAAGGTAAACATGCAGGTGCAGCAGGCGGTTAAGAAGGCAAATGGTATGTTGGCCTTCGTAGCGAGAGGGTTTGAGTACAGGAACAAAGATGTCTTGCTGCAGTTGTACAGCGCCTTGGTGAGACCACACCTTGTGTATTGTGTGCAGTTTTGGTCGCCTTATCTGAGGAAGGATGTTCTTGCCATGGAAGGAGTTCAGTGAAGATTCACCAGGCTGATACCTGGGATGGCAGGAATGACGTATGAGGAGAGATTGGGTCGATTGGGCTTGTACTCGCTGGAGTTTAGAAGAATGAGAGGGGATCTCATTGAAACTTATAAAATTCTGGCAGGACTGGACAGATTAGATGCAAGGAAGATATTCCCGATGGTTGGGGAGTCCAGAACCAAGGGTCACAGTCTAAGGATAAGGGGTAAGCCTTTTAGGACAGGAATGAGGAGGAATTTCTTCACCCAGAGAGTGGTGAACCTGTGGAATTCTCTGCCACACATGGCAGTTGAGGCCAATTCATTAAATATATTCAAGATGGAGTTGGATATATTTCTTGAGGCTAAAGGGATGTAGGGATATGGGGAGAAGGCAAGGACAGGGTACTGAATTTGGATGATCAGCCATGATCGCATTGAATGGCGGAGCAGGCTCGAGGGGCCGAATGGCCCACTCCTGCTCCTATCTTCTATGTTTCTATGTGTATTTGGACTTTCAGAAGGCTTTCGATAAGGTCTCGCATAAGAGATTAGTGTGTAAAGTTAAAGCACATGGGATTGGGAGTAAGGTACTGTCTAGGATAGAGAACTGGTTGGCAGACAGGAAGCAAAGAGTTGGAATGAATGGGTCTTTTTCCGAATGGCAGGCAATGACTATGGGGTACCGCAGGGATCGTTGCTAGGACCCCAGCTATTCACAATATATATAAATGATCTGGACAAGGGAACTAGATGTAATATCTCCAAGTTTGCAGACGACACAAAGCTGGGTGGGCGTGTGTGCTGTGAGGATGATGCAGAGAAACTCCAGGATGATTTGGACAGGTTGGGCGATTGGGCAGATGAAGTATAATGTGGATAAATGCGAGGTTATCCACTTCGGTGGCAAAAACTGGAAGACAGATTATTGTCTGAATGGCAATAGATTGGGAAAAGGGTAAGTGCAACGAGACCTGGGTGTCCTTGTGCATCAGTCGCTGAAGGTAAGCATGCAGGTGCAGCAGGCGGTTAAGAAGGCAAATGGTATGCTGGCCTTCATAGCGAGAGGGTTTGAGTACAGGAGCAAGGATGTCTTGCTGCAGTTGTACAGGACCTTGGTGAGACCACATCTTGAGTATTGTGTGCAGTTTTGGTCGCCTTATCTGAGGAAGGATGTTCTTGCCATGGAAGGAGTTCAGCGAAGATTCACCAGGCTGATACCTGGGCTGGCAGGAATGACGTATGAGGAGAGATTGGGTCGATTAGGCTTATATTCGCTAGAGTTTAGAAGAATGAGAGGGGATCTCATTGAAACTTTCAAAATTCTAACAGGACTAGCCACACTAGATGCAGGAAGGATGTTCCCGATTGCGGGGGAGTCCAGAACCAGGGGTCGCAGTATAAGGATAAGGGTTAAACCATTTAGGACTGAGATGAGGAGGAATTTCTTCACCCAGAGAGTGGTGAACCTGTGGAATTCTCTGCCACACAGGGCAGTTGAGGCCAATTAATTAGATATATTCAAGATGGAGTTGGATATATTTATTGAGGCTAAAGGGATCAAGGGATATGGGGAGAAAACAGGGACAGGGTACTGTATTTGGATGATCAGCCATGATCTCATTAAATGGCGGAGCAGGCTCAAGGGGCCAAATGGCCTACTCCTGCTCCTAGCTTCTATGTTTCTATGTTTTTACAGCCCCCCCTGAATTACACCTCCCGATTTACACCCGACTCCCCCACCCCCCTGCCCCCCGATTACTCTCAGTTGCATTTAGATAATCTGCACCACACACAGGAAAGAGGCTTCAGAAAATAACACAGGAGAGTCGTCAACTGCACAAGAACCTTCCTGTGGGATCTACCCACAGCCAGAACTCCACTCGTGAAACATTGCCACACACCCGGGATTTCTTTAATACGATGAGGGACTTCAGTTTTGTGGAGAGACCAGATAAGTTGGCATTGTTCTTCTGAGAAGAGAAAAGTTTAAGTGGAGATTTGATAGAGTTGTTCAAAATTATGAGTGGTTTTGATCGAGTAGATAGGGAGAAAGTGTTTCCACTGGCAGGAGGGTCGGTAACCAGAGAGCGCAGATTTAAGATAATTGGCAAAAGAACCAGAGAGGAGGTGAGTAGAATGTATTTTACGCAGCGAGTTGTTGTGATCTGGAATGCACTGCCTGAAAGGGTGGTGGAAGAAGATTTAATTGTAACTTTCAAAAGCAAATTAGATAAATACTTGGAACCGGAATAATGGGAAGAGTTATGGGGAAAAAGCACAGGGAGTGGGACTAATTGGAGAGCTCTTTCAAAGAACCGGCACAGGATGAAAAGAAAGAAAGACTTGCATTTCTACAGCGCCTTTTACGACCACCGTCGTCTCAAAGCACTTTACAGCCATTGATGTACTTTTGAAGTGTAGTCACTGTTGTAATGTGGGAAACGTGGCAGTCAATTTGTGCACAGCAAGCTCCCACAAAGAGCAATGTGATAATGACCAGATAATCTGTTTTTGTCATGTTGGTATGTTGGTTGAGGGATAAATATTGGCCAGGACACCGCAGATAAATCCCCTGCTCGTCTTCAAAATAGTGCCATGGGATCTTTTACGTCCACCTGAGAGAGCAGACTTGGTTTGATGTCTCATTTAAAAGACAGCACCTCCGACAGTGCAGCACTCCCTTAGTACTGCACTGGGAGTGTCAGCATAGCTTTATGTGCTCAAGTCCCTGCCTGGAGTGGGACTTGAACCCACAAACTTCTGACTCAGAGGCGAGGGTGCTACCAACTGGACCACAGCTGACACCAGATGGGCTGAATGGCCTCCTTCTGTGCTGTATGATCTTATGAAATGGCAATTAAATCACTTATCAGACTTCAAAACCAAATTCAAAACTAAATGAGCACGTGAAACAATCCGAACAAGGGAGAACAAATGTAAATATCAATCATAACCAGCAAGAATCACACCAGAATAATTTAAACTCCATCCAACAAATTACAGTCTGGAGAGTGGGTGTTTTATAAGGAGCGTTGTACCCTTTATAGTTGGTACAAGGATATAGGGATTAGTAGGAGATTAAATCCACATGTATAGAATGGGCTCTTAAACACTGACTATCAATTCTACCGGCACGTTGGTCCCGAAGACCAGCTTAATCCTTGACCAGTATCCAGTAAGTGCACACAAGATCGTACTCTCTCTGAAGCTGGATTTAATCCTCTGTGATTTGTCATCTTGTTTAATTTTTTTCTCAAGAGTGTTGGAACGCAGATGTTCCCTTAATTGAAAGCATAGAAGTTTCTAGAGAAGGAAAGGGCCTTCGCTCCTCAAAAATGATTCCTTTTAGACATAGGAACCTAACCCACCTGCCCGCTCCCCCCCCCACCCCACCACACATCATCATATCTGTCACCCTCTTCACCACTTTCTAAACCTATTCATGTGGCACTACAAGAAATGATCAGGGCCAGAGTGTTCTCTTGGACTAGTTTCAATCGCCTAAAGGGGTCGGAGAGAAATTTCACAGATTTTGTTTTCCCAAATTGGCCTGGGTGTTTATCTGTTTTTTTGCCTTTCCCAGGAGATCCCATGGTTTCGGGTGGGGTGGAGAGTCTAGACGTTGTGATACACAAGGTACCGCAGTTGTGTGGGACAGGCTGGGTGGACCAGAGGATCCATTCCTGTCCGTCGTTGTTCGTATATAAAAGAAATTATTGCACAAGTCGATTACCCTCCTGCTGTAATTTTGGGAACGTCAGCTCCCAGCAACGGGGTGAAATTTCCCCTATGTCCCCTCCACCCACCCCCACTGTTGGATCTGTGGTTCAGTGGATATGCTGTTATTAAATAATCACACGGATGCTGTACATTAACAATAAACAGGTCTTTACTGGAGGAGGGTAGTCTCAAGACTGGGGGTACAGAGGCATGCGCAAAGCTTATATACAGGTGTGGTCACCGCCGGTACTACAGTATACAGGAGCTGTAAAAGTAGTTCTGACTTAAAGGCACATACACTACAATTCCTCCCCTTTTAGATTAGTAGTACCCCTAATATTCAAATAACAATTAACATTTCAACATGTACATTAAACAACAAAAGTCCATTTATAGATTCAGTCTTTGGGGCGGCTTCCTGACCCTTTCGGGATAGCGCCTTTCCGGAGGTTCTTGTTCTTGGTGCAGAGGCGATTCTGACCCGTTTTCATCGGGTAGTTCATCGGGTTCCACTGCTACTGGGTCTGAGGTAGATGCTACCGGTATGTCGGGTTCATCCCCAGGTACTCGAGACATGGGGTTGACGCGTTCCTGTGACGCTAAGATCTGATCGACGTGGCGTCTCACAATGTTCTCCCCGACATCCACTGTGTACATTAATGGCCCCTGCCTTGTACATATTGTTCCGGGTTGCCATTTCTCTGTTCGATAGTCACTGGCCAAGACTGGTTGCCCTACATTGAAGCTCCTTGTCGGCTTCTCATTGATGTGCTGGAATTGTTTGTCCTCAACATTTCTTCGCACATTTGGTCTGAGCAAGTCCAGACGAGATCTCAACCTTCGGTTAAAGAGCATCATGGCCGGGGTCTGGTTGGTAACTGCATGTGTCGCGTTTTGGTAGGCTTATAAGAAATTGTCCATCTTATGCTGTAGTGGAATTTCATCATCGCACATGGCCTTTAGCACCTTCTATAAGGTTTGTACGAACCTCTCAGCCAATCCATTTGTGGCTGGATGATACGGGGCGGATGTGTAATGCCTTACCCCATTCCTTCTCATAAATTTTTGGAACTCGTCGGACACAAACTGCGGTCCATTATCAGAGCAAATCTGCTCTGGCAAACCATTTCTGGCAAATATGGTCCGTAGGACTACAATCGTTTTCTCTGTAGTGGTTGAAGACATTTTTATTACCTCAGGCCACTTTGAATGAGCATCCACTGCTATTAAGAACATTGAGTCCATGAATGGACCAGCGAAATCAATATGCACCCGGTGTAGAGGGGCATGTGGTGGTGCATTTTGGACCTTCTGGCATCCTAAGCAGCTCTTAGGTAGGTCTTCGATTTGTTGATTGATTCCCGGCCACCACACATAAGCCCGAGCAAGGCTTTTCATTTTCACGCCCCCCAGATGACCTTCATGTAGCTCATTTAGCACTCTCTCCCTTAACTTGGGTGGAATCACCACTCTGGATCCACACACCACTGTCCCCTGGCATACTGACAGCTGTTCTCTTCTGGATGAGAATGCTGGCAACAGTGACTCGCCATGAGTTGGCCATCCCCTCACCGTCAATTCATATACCCGAGACAGCGTCGGATCATTGCGGGTCTCCTTCACAGAATCACAGAAACCCCACAGTGCAGATAGAGGCCATTTCGGCCCATCGAGCCTGCACCGACACATATACCACCCGATCCCCATAACCCCTACACCAACACATATCCCACCCTATCCCCGTAACCCCACGTATTTAATCCCCCTAACACTAAGGGTCAATTTATCATAGCCAATCAACCTACCAAGCACATCTTTGGACTGTGGGAGGAAACCGGAGCACCCGGAGGAAACCCACGCAAACACGGGGAGAATGTGCAAACTCCACACAGACAGTCGCCCGAGGCCGGATTCGAACCCGGGTCCCTGGCGCTGTGAGGCAACAGTGCTAACCACTATGCCACCTTCTCTATATCCGCGTTCGTTACTGGCAATCGTTCAATTATTGACAAATAAAATATCTCGATAGGGTCCACTGCTGGTGCTTCCTCCACAGTAGGCAGTGGCAGGCGCGATAGCCCATCAGCGTTCCCATGCTGTTTCATGCCTTTGTGTTCTATTTCATATTGATTCGCCCCTAGAAACAGGGACCATCTTTGTAAACGCTGTGCAGTCATCACTGGAACGCCCTTCTTAGGATTAAAGATGGAGACAAGTGGTTGGTGGTCAGTCAGCAAGGTGAACTTCTGCCCATGCAGACAGTGGTTGAATTTTTTTACTCCCCATACTAGGCTGAGGGCCTCCCTGTCAATCTGGGCGTAGTTGCGCTCGGCTGAGGTTAGTGACCGAGACGCAAAGGCTACTGGCCTCTCCAACCCGTCAGGGAATTTATGCGACAGCACCGCTCCAATACCATAGGGTGATGCATCACATGCCAAACGAATTGGTAGTGCTGGGTTGAAATGGGCCAACACCTCTTTTGATGTGATCAATTCTTTACACTTCTGGAAAGCTCGTCTACGTTCCTCATCCCACTTCCATGGTACCCCCGTTTGCAGTAGGGTGTTCAGTGGGTGTAATACCATAGACAAATTTGGTAAGAACTTGTGGTAGTAGTTTACCAGCCCGAGGAACGACCTCAGTTGTGACACATTTTCTGGTGCTGGAGCCTTGACTACTGCCTCAATCTTGTCAGGGGACTTATGTAACCCCTCTTCATCGATGACGTGGCCAAAATACGAGATGTGTTTCTGGAAAAACTTGCACTTGTGGCGATTAGCTCGTAGCCCATACTCCTTTAATCTGGTGAGCACCTTCTCCAAGTTGGCGAGGTGATCACCGTCATTTTCGCCCGTGACTAAGATGTCATCCAAATAACAATGGGTCCCTGGAATCCCTTCCAGGATCTGATCCATCGCCCTTTGCCAGATAGCCGGAGCCGAGGCTACTCCAAACACCAGCCGGTTGTATTGATAGATGTTGTGTATGTACCTTTAAGGGAATAACTGGTCTCAGACTGCAGTACCGGCAGTGACCACCCCTGTATAAAAGGCCCTAGCAGGCTTCTGTAGTTTCAGTTTCCAGGTTGTCTCCATTCAGTAAAGACTTGTTATAATCAACTCCTGCAGTCCGTGTCTCAATTATACACGGACATAATACTGGCGACGAGTAAGAAACGAACTTAACTGCAACTCGGCAGCACCTCAGACGACGTTATTGAAGGTTGAAGCCAGAAGAAAGAAAAAAAATAATAATCCAAAGGAACTCGAGAAACGGGCGTCGGCCATGCGCAACCGCCCTCCAAATCATCGAATTGGAAAGTGCAGGAGGGACTGTCGATAGCCAGGCTTGGTTCTCCAGTCTGTGGTTTCCCAGCTAATCGGGCTGGTGGCAGGTACTGCACTGATTCTTCCTGGGCTGCGACGGGCTAGAGCTCGATCGGGTGGCTCTGCAACGGGGCCGGGCAGTGAGTCGGGAATCAAAGAGAGAGAGAGAGGGTGGAGCAAACAGGGCACGGCCGGTGCTTCGAAGCCGGGCAGCGTTCGGACCTAAGAAGAGGGAGGGAAGTGTCCCAGAGGGTCCGCTCCATGACGGGAACGGTTCTTCAATTAACGGAGCAAATATTGAAGCATGATAGAAAAATAAAAATACCGCGGAGAGCAGCGGCAGTGGCGGGAAAGCACGGGAGGTGCCATCTTAACTCGGCGGGGAAGAAGGAAAAGCGCAGGAGGTGCCATTTTGATCCATCGGGGATGAAGGCAAAGCGCGGGAGGCGCCATCTTAGATTTTCAAGATGCCAAAGACTGGCGATATCACTGCCTTCGATAATGCAATAGAAGACTGGACCACGTATGTGGAAAGAGTCGAGGTATATTGCGAGGCAAACGAAATAGCCGATGAGAAAAAGGCATCGGTATTGCTAAATTTAATGGGCGCAAGAACATATGGCCTATTGCGGGACCTGATTACTCCAGCCAAACCAAAGGCGAAGAGTTTTAACGAAATTGTTGCTATCCTACAGGAACACCTAAATCCTACACCGCTGCTGATAGCAGAAATATTTAAATTCCACAGGAGAAATCAGCATAAAAATGAGAGCAATGCTGATTACCTTACGGAACTACGCAAGCTATCAAAGCACTGCCAGTTCAGAGCAGGACTGGCAGATACCTTACGGGACAAATTTGTCTGTGGACTCCTGAGTGAAGGAACCCAGAAGAGGTTACTCTCAGAGAAAGAGCTGACGCTAGATAAGGCTTTCAGCGTGGCAGTATCGTATGAAGCAGCAGCAAGGGGAGCTGCGGAAATACAACAAAAGCCACAGGAATACGGCACCCATGAAATGACACGGGGATTTGCAAAATGTTATCGCTGCGGCAGAACAAACCATGACCAGAAGGACTGCTGGTCCAAGGGCAAAATATGCAGGCAATGCGGAAAGATGGGACACATTGCACGAGTTTGCAGGTCTGGGAAGAAGACCAACGACAACAAAAAGGCTACTAAGGAACCGTACAGGAAAGTACAAACGATGACGGACAGTAGTTCCGAAGACCAGATGAGCGATAGTGAATCCGGGAACAAGAGACTAAGCTGTCTCAAACTTCACAACGTAATCACAAAAGAGGATCACTGAACCATTTGGGTCACCCTCACGATAGCAGGGTCCCAAGTCAAAATGGAATTGGATACAGGATCAGCTCCAACCGTCATGAATCGACGAGATTACGAGCGGCTATTCTCACACAAACCCTTGAGAGAGACATCCATTGTCTTGAGGATGTATACGGGGCAAAAAGTATACCCCAGAGGAAAAATAAGGGTGCCTGTCGAATACAACGGCAAGAAAATACAGAAATTTTATCTCTACATTCTGCAAGATGGTGGACCACCGTTATTGGGACGTGAATGGATCAGAAAGATAAGTTTAGACTGGCACTCCATTCAGGCACTGACGGTGGCTGGTAAAAAGGATGACGACATCACTCCTGGGCGATTGTCAACAATCTTAGCTGACGCCAAAGAGGTATTTCAACAAGAACTGGGTACTCTTAAAGGCGTAACCGCCTCGATAAAAATAGAGGAGAATGCAATTCCCAAGTTTTTCAAAGCAAGACCGGTACCATATGCAATTCGCCCAGCCGTTGAGGCAGAGCTGGAGAATCTGGAGAATGCAGGCGTGTTATCTAAGGTAGACTGGAGCGAGTGGGCGACACCCATCATTGCTGTCATGAAGAAAACGTTAAACAATAAGTCTGAGGAGCCAAGGAAGGTTCGCATCTCTGGGGACTTCAAGGTGACGGTGAACCCAGTCCTTCACACAGTACAATATCCTCTTCCAAGGATAGAAGATATCTTCGCCTCACTATCTGGAGGGAAGCGTTTTACTAAAATTGACCTAGCACAAGCATATTTGCAGATGGAGGTTGAAGAATCCTCTAAGAAGTAGCTCACGATAAACACTCACAAAGGTCTTTACCAGTATAATCGACTGGTATTCAGAGTAGCATCGGCTCCGGCGATATGGCAAAGAGCGATGGAACAAGTCCTGCAAGGGATTCCGGGGACTCAGTGTTACTTGGACGACATCCTAGTGACAGGTGAAGATGACAGTGAACACCTTGCCAACCTAGAGCAGGTGCTCACTAGACTACGTGAACATGGGCTACGAGCCAATCGCCCCAAGTGCGAGTTTTTTAAGAAACAGATATCATATTGTGGTCACGTGATTGATGAAGAGGGGTTGCATAAGTCCCCTGACAAAATTGAAGCGGTAGTTAAGGCTCCAGCGCCTGAAAATGTGTCGCAACTGAGGTCATTCCTCGGATTGGTGAATTACTACCATAAGTTTTTGCCGAATTTGTCCACAATTCTGCATCCACTGAATGCCCTACTACGAACGGGAGTAGCATGGAAATGGAGCGATGAATGTAAGCGGACCTTTCAGAAGAGTAAGGACCTAATCACTTCAAGAGAAGTATTGGCTCACTACAACCCATCACTACCGATAAGACTGGCGTGTGATGCGTCTCCCTACGGCATGGGGCGGTACTGTCACATAAATTGCTTGATGGTTCAGAGAGGCCGATAGCTTTTGCGTCACGCTCGTTAACTTCAGCCGAGCGTAACTACACCCAGATTGACAGAGAGGCCCTCAGCCTGGTGTGGGGGGTGAAGAAGTTCAATCACTACCTGCACGGTCAGAAATTTACTCTACTAACTGATCATCAACCTCTCGTCTCCATTTTCAACCCTCAGAAGGGCGTACCGATAATGACGGCACAACGGCTGCAGAGGTGGTCCCTTTTCCTAGGGGCACACCAATATGACAAAGAGTACAAAGGAACTAAACAGCATGGGAATGCTGATGGATTGTCGCGCCTACTGTTGCCGACGGTGGAAGAAGAACTGGCAGTGGATCCAGTGGAGTTATTCCACTCGACTATAGTCGAATGTCTCCCTGTGACGAATGCAAACATAGAAAAGGAAACACAAAATGACGCGACACTCTCCTGGGTCTATGATTTAACGGTGAAAGGATGGCCAGCACATGGCGAAACACTGCTGCCAGCATTCTCGCCGAGAAGAGAACAGCTGTCAGTGTGCAGAGGAACCTTGATGTGTGGATCCAGAGTATTAATTCCACCCAAATTGAAGGATAGAGTGCTCAATGAGCTTCATGAGGATCATCTGGGAGGGGTAAAAATGAAGAACTTAGCCAGAGCGTTTGTGTGGTTGCCGGGAATCGATAGAGAAATCGATGAGATGACCAAGAGCTGTACAGGATGCCAGAAGGTCCAAAACGCCCCACCACAAGCTCCTCTACATCCATGGGAGTGGCCCTCATCTCCATGGCAAAGGCTGCACATTGATTTTGCTGGTCCCTTTATGGACTCGATGGTCCCGATTTTCGGGCAGCCGTCGGGCGGCTTTTCATGCGGCCGTGGTCCGAAAATCACAGAAAAGGAGGGTCGGGACCCCCCCCGCCTGATTCCCCACCCCGTCCGACTTTCAGACTGCCGTTTTCACGCGCCCTGCTTCAGTCCCGCCCGCCGCTGGCGGGAATGTTCGTCGGAGCACTAACAAGCAATTATCTGCTTGTTGAAGTGGATTTTCCCGCGCCGTTGCGACTTTGGGGCTTTCCCCACCTGAAACCCGCCTGCAGAGAACCCCGCCGATGAGAGCTGGTGTGAAAACAGCTGGCTTGCTTGCTTGCAGCAGCAGGTCGCTGAGGGCTGAAGATATTTAAAGAGGCAGCATTTGCAGGCTGCAGGACCTTGTTGATCAAGGTTTGGGGGAACTTTTTGAAGCCTTAGGAGCAGCTGCAGAAAGTTGGAGCCTCACACACTTCTTCAGTGTGAGCTCCTGGGAAGCCCCTCTCACCACCCTAACTCAGGACCTCCTCAACCGAGGCATCTGCTAGAAGCATGGGAGACCTTTGGCACCTTCCCTTCCTGGCATTAGAGGATCTCCAACAGCAGAGGTGGCAGCAGCAGAACCAGGAACAGCAGGATGATTACCAGGAGCACCAGGCTGCTGCTCACTCACCTGAAGCTGCACAAGCCAGAAGGGGCCAGCGCTTGGAAGTGGCTTGAGAGCACCTTGCTGCGCTTTAGGGGGCCAGTGGAACCCGTTTCTGCACTGGCAGTCCTACTCAGAAGGACTCCCTTGAAGATCTGGTTTCTCTGTTCAACAGATGGCCAACGCTCCTCAAGAGATGTCATTCTCTTATGAGCACTCACCATGTTTCCCGTATGCTGGCGAGTTATCTCCTCCATGGAGGTTGCCAACCTTTCCATGGTGCTGCGTTCATGCACCAATGACTCCACAAAGGCTCTGCTCATGGTCGCTATGGACTCCTCCATTCGCTCCACACTCGCAGCGACCCTGGAGACAAAACCTGCCAGAGACTCCTGCATCTGTGCATGGAGATCCATCACCTCTTCTCTTGCGGATGGACCCAGAGGCAGAGGGTCGAGGTGCAGCGCAGCTGAGCTGAGCTGGCAGAGCCCTGCGCCCTCCGACGAGGACTCTCCACTGCTGTCCCTGTCTCCAGAATCTGCTGAGGCTCACTTGTGAGCTGTGAAACACCAGGTGACAACACTACTCTATGTCCCAAAGGTCCCCCCGAGGTGTGAGTGTCTGCGCTGGTGCTGTGCCCTCAGAGGTTGGAGCTTCCTCTGAGGAGTCTGGCTGCACAGCCTCTTCCTCCTCCACAGTGAGGACAGGGGCTCTGGACGGTACTGTGGGGGAGTAAAGGAAGGAAATAGAGATGTAATGCCAAGGTTCTTCTGGTGACTCCCAGCGAGTTGGCATCTGCTGACACCTGCATCCATGCAGCCTTGGTCTCAGTGAGAGGCCTCTTCCTGCCTGACCTAGGGAAGAGGACCTCCCTGTGGGCCCTAACCCCATCCAATAATGCCTGCAGTGAAGCCTCGTCGAATTTGAAGGCAGCTCGGAGTCTGGCACTGGCCACAGCTGCTGCAGGCTCCTCTGCCATCCTGTATGGTTCATTTGGAAGCCTTCAGAGGATGCAGTGCTTGCCATGGACCTTGAAAGCACCACGAATGATGACATCATAGTGTGGGGATTTCTGACTCGATTTAGACCATTAACAAGGCTTCCCACATGCTGGGAATTAATTGGCCAATTGAGGGAAAATTGCGTGGGGCTGGCTGACACTTTTTTATGTGTGTCAGAAACCCCACATTCGGGGAAATCCGACCATTTCCCACACAAGCCGAAAATCGGGCCCGATGTTTTTAATTGCGGTGGATGCACATTCAAAGTGGCCAGAGGTAATAAAAATGTCCTCAACCACCACAGAAAAAACTATCACAGTCTTACAAACCATATTCACCAGGAATGGGCTGCCTGAACAGATTTGCTCTGACAATGGACCACAGTTTGTGTCTGAAGAGTTCCGGAGGTTCTTAAAGAACAATGGTGTTAAGCATTACACATCCGCCCCATATCATCCAGCCACTAATGGATTGGCCGAGAGATTTGTTCAAACATTCAAGAAGGCTATCAAGGCAATGTGTAATGAAGATATACCCCTACAACACAAGGTGGATAACTTCTTATTTGCCTACCGGAATGCGACACATGCGGTTACCAATCAAACTCCAGCCATGATGTTCTTCAATCGAAGACTACGATGCCGCTTGGATTTGGTTAAGCCAAACATCAGAAGAGATGTGGAGAACAGGCAGTTTCAGAATATGAATGAAAGGCCGACCAGGAGTTTTAAGATAGGTCAACCAGTTTTGGCCCGGGACTACTGCACAGAGAAATGGCAGCCAGGAACGATCTGTACACGGCAAGGACCTCTAATGTATACTGTGGACGTTGGAGAGAGCATTGTAAGACGCCATGCTGACCAGATTCTAGAGTCACTGGAAAACGTCAACTCCACACCATGATCTGATACACCTGGCGATGAAACCGAAGTACCAATTGCATCTACCGCAGAATCGGTGATATTGGAAGCAGACGAACCAAACAACGACATTGATCCCGACTCAACCTTGCCAGAAGAACCTGATATCCCAAAGAGGCGTTATCCAGACAGAATCAGGAAGCCTCCTCAAAGACTGAACTTATAATTGCTTAACTTCAACCAATGTATCTAGCAACCGTAACTGTAATTGTAATTAGTTATTATTTAGTTGTTAAATGAATGTTATGTACTGTTTATCTAAAAGGGGAGGAATTGTTGTGTATGTACCTTTAAGGGAATAACTGGTCTCAGACTGCAGTACCGGCAGTGACCACCCCTGTATAAAAGGCCCTAGCAGGCTTCTGTAGTTTCAGTTTCCAGGTTGTCTCCATTCAGTAAAGACTTGTTATAATCAACTCCTGCAGTCCGTGTCTCAATTATACACGGACATAATAATAGAGACATTTATGAGTGTTGATCGTAAGGTATTGTTTCGAAGCTTCTTCTACCTCCATTTGCAAGTACGCCTGGGCTAGATCAATTTTGGTGAAGTGTTTACCTCCAGATAGCGAGGCG
This sequence comes from Somniosus microcephalus, assembly GCF_052327205.1. Classification (NCBI taxonomy): domain Eukaryota; kingdom Metazoa; phylum Chordata; class Chondrichthyes; order Squaliformes; family Somniosidae; genus Somniosus; species Somniosus microcephalus. The sequence continues at coordinate 146,357,502 of NC_140992.1, read as the reverse complement.
AAAATATCCTCAATTCGTGGAAGCGGATATTGTACCGTGTGAAGGACTGGGTTCACTGTCACCTTAAAATCCCCACAGATGCGGACCTTCTTTGGTTCCCCAGGTGTATTACTCAACGACCTCTTCATTACAGGAATGATGGGTGTAGCCCACTCGCTCCAGTCCACTTTGGACAGTACTCCTGAACGTTCCAACCCTTCCAGCTCTGCTTCAACAGCTGGTCTGATTGCATAAGGCACTGGCCTGGCCTTCAGAAACTTTGGGCTGGCATTTTCCTCTATTTTAATCGTTGCTGTTATTCCTTTTAGTGTTCCTAGTCCCACCTGGAACACTTCTTTTGCATCAGTTAGCATTTTTGACAGTCGTCCAGGTGTGACATCGTCATCCTTTTTGGCCTCAACATTCAGTGCCTGTGTGGAATGCCAAACTAATTGTATCTTCCGGATCCATTCACGTCCTAGCAGTGGTGGTCCTCCATCTGGCAATACATATATATCCATTTTAGGTATTTCCTGGCCTTTATGTGTCACTTTCACCCTTATTTTTCCTTTGGGGTAGACTTTTTGCCCCGTATACGTCTTCAAGACAATCTCTGTAGCTTTCAAGGGTATGTGTGAAAATAGCCGCTTGTAGTCTCTTTGATTTATGACTGTTAGCGCTGACCCTGTGTCCAATTTCATTTTCACTTGGACTCCGTCTATCTTGAGTGTAACCCAGATAGTCTGGTGATCCTCCATTGCTGTTACCTTATGTAGTTTCAGACAACCCAGCTCCTTGATTCCGGAGTCTGTGTCACTTTTCTGTTCGTCTGAAGCACTGTCCATCACCTGGTGTACCTTTTTGTACTTCTCCTGTGGAGATTTCTTACTGTTGGTTTTCTTCCCAGACCTGCAGACTCTTGCTATGTGTCCTGCTTTCCCACACTGTCTGCACACTTGGTCCTTGAACCAACAATCTTTCTGGTCATGTGTTGTTCTGCCGCAGCGATAGTACTTCCCTGTTCCATAGGACATTTCATTGGTGCCATATTCTTGCGGTCTCCGTTATATCTCTGCAGCGCCCCTTGCGGCTGCTTCGTGTGATACTGCCATACTGAAAGCTTTGTCCAGCTTAAGGTCCTTTTCTGATAGAAGCCGTTTCTGGGTTCCTTCATTTTGTAGCCCACACACAAACTTGTCCCTTAACGTATCTGCTAGTCCCGCTCCAAACTGGCAGTTTTTCGATAGCTTGCGCAGTTCCGTTAGGTACTCAGCATTGCTTTCGTCTTTGTGCTGGTTCCTTTTATGGAACTTAAACCGTTCTGCTATCAGCAGCGGTGTGGGGTTTAAGTGGTCCTGTAGGATTTCTACTATGCTTTCAAAATTCTTGTTTACCGGCTTCTCTGGGGTTATTAGATTTCGCAGTAACCCATAAGTTTTTGCACCCATGGAATTTAACAGAACCAGTGCTTTATTAGCATCTGGCACTTCATTCGCCCTGCAGTACACCTCAATACGTTCCACATATGTCGCCCAATCTTCAACTTCATTGTCGAACGTAGAGATACTGCCACTCTTCGGCATCCTTGGGTGTGAGTTAACTGTCAAAAATGGCGCCTCCCGCGCATCCCCTTCTTCTCCGCTGGCACAAAATGGCGTCTCCCGCGCTTTCCTTCCTTCCTGCGCTCGCCCTTCTTCTCCGCTGCGGCTCAATGGCGCCTCCCGCGCTCCCCTTTCTTCGCCCCGCGGACCCTGTTCAGCCCGTGAGCCCTGGCTGTGCTCTGCGCGTTCTTCTTTTTATATTTTTCGACGCCGCTCAGTCGAGAACCCGGCTGTTTCTCTACCCTCTCTCTCTCCGGTTTGTTTTCTTTTTCTCGACGCCGCTCGGTGTTCAACCCCCGGCTGCGCCCTGCGCTCTTCACCCTCTGTCTTACCCCGTCGACCCTGCTCGGCTTTCTTTCCGCCGTCGGTCGGCTCCAGCCGCCGCTGCTCGGGAAGGGTCTGCGCTGGACCTGTTGTCGGTCTCTTGCCGCTCGTCGTGGCTGGGGAACCAAGCCCGGCTCTCCACAGCCTCCCCTGCGAAGTTCAATCTCTGCCTGACTGCTGGGCGGTTGCTCGTGGTCGACGCCCGTGTTCCTGGCCTCGACTATTTTTTTTATTTTTTATGTTGCAGGTAGATTCGAATCGACACTCGTCGCCACTGTTGGATCCGTGGTTCAGTGGATATGCTGTTATTAAATAATCACACGGATGCTGTACATTAACAATAAACAGGTCTTTACTGCAGGAGGGTAGTCTCAAGACGGGGTACAGAGGCATGCGCAAAGCTTATATACAGGTGTGGTCACTGCTGGTACTACAGTATACAGGAGCTGTAAAAGTAGTTCTGACTTAAAGGCACATACACTACAGCCGCCAAGGTCAATGACCTAAGGGGTGGGGGTTCCGTAAGTCAGGAGTTGTAGTGCCTTGGCCTTCAGTAGGGACCCAGCACAGAGTTACCCAACAGATGTGGATTGTGGTGCCCTTGGAGTGCAGGCCATGATTGGGGCCTAGATCTCCCCGAAGATGAAGGCCATAATTTTTATGTGTGTATTACATTGACGATGCAGGACTAGCCTCTTTGCCTTTCTGAGAGGTGGGGGGATACCCCCAGCATTCCCTAGCCTGGTAAGCCTGGAGTTTGCGGCCTGTTCAGTGGAGGGCGGCACCCCAGATGTGTCCCCAATCCGCCAAAGGCCCACTACTTCTGGGTCTCTCCTCTTGACCGCATGAACTCTGGCAGGGTCAGAGGCAGAGGCCACAGGAGGGTGTATCCTGGCACTTACCCCAGGCTACACCCCACTACCCCCTCATGACCTTATGGGGGTTATTTTGGGGATAGGGTGAAAACAGGCGCTAAGTGAGTGCTGAGTTAATAAGACATGCCTGTTTAAAAGTCTGGTTTTAGCCCTCAATTTTGGGGCTAATTCATGATTACCATAGTTTTAACTTGCCTGAGGTACTAAGCCGGAGACCTGTAGGTTTCGCACTCAAGCGCTGATTAAGAGCAACATATGTATATGTAGCCTCCAGGCACGCACCTCCACTGAAGATGTGGAGTGCGCTGGCTGACAGACAGGATGGCTCAGGGACCGAGGGCGAGGGCTCTCAGGTTCTCGGATGCGGCACTGTCGGTCCTGGTGGAGGAGGTACAGCGGAGGAGGGGTGTCCTGTACCTGCAGGGTGAAGGAGGATACAGAGGCAATAAATGAAGGGGATGTGGGTGTAGATCACCGAGGAGGTCACAGCCAGGAGCCCTGCCTCCAGGACATGGCTCCAGTACTGCAAAAAATTTAATGACTCGACATATGTGGTCAAGGTAAAATCCCATCTCAGAAACGCACAGCTCAATAACTGCACCACCACCACCAGCATCACAACCTCAACACACTGCACCCACCATCTAACTATACACTGACATTCACACACCCCACACTATTGCATTCTTCACAGGCACTACTCACACCTCAGACACATCTCACAGCTCTGCGACCATGTGAGGCATTACACACACACACACACCTGCTAATACACTCATTCACAATCACCACTCATTCTCTTCCAGGACAAGATAGCACATAACAGGCAGCAGCAGGACCTGACCAGGGGAGGGGTAGCACAACTCACTGAGATCACGCCCCTCGAGGAGGCAGCGCTGGTGGTAGTGGCAGATGCCATGGCCAGAGGCACAGCAGAGAACATATCACCTAGAGGTATGTGGCCACTCCAGCTTCATTACATATTCACAACTATTCCTGATCACTAATCTCCCAAACCTATCCTCACTCACAAGCTTCATATGATCTCATCACACACATCCTCCTATAGTGGCCACACACGCACTGCACCATAACCCTTCCAGCTTTATCATTGCAGGATCCCAGGAGCAAGATCCACCTCCGCCCACCCCCGGAGGAACTGGAAGAGGAGGAAGAGCCACCTCGCCTCCCTGGAGGAAGAGGAGAGCGAGGAAGGTGGCAGTGTGTCAATGGCTACCACTGTCGCAGGCACCAGCTCAGAGACCGGCAGCACGCGTAACTTGGAGGCTAGGGTAGAACACAGATCTTCACAGTGGGATGCACCGGGCACTAGTGGCAGCAGCCACGCTGGGTGGAAGGGACACCACAGGTGCCACCTTGCTGCGCGGCAAGGTTGCATACTAGCCTGCTGTAGAGAAAGAAAGAAAGTCTTTTATTTCTGTAGCGCCTTTCATGACCACCAGACGTCTAAAAGCGCTTTACAGCCAATGAAGTACTTTTGAAGTGCAGTCACTGTTGTAATGTGGGAAACGCGGCAGCTAATTTGCGCACAGCAAGCTCCCACAAACAGCAATGTGATAATGACCAGATAACCTGTTTTTGTTCTGTTGGTTGAGGGGTAAATATTGGCCAGGACACCCAGAATAACTCCCCTTTACTTTTTCGAAATAGTGCCTTGGAATCTTTTAGGTCCACCTGAGAAAGCAGACATTAAATTAGTTTAATGTCTCATCCAAAAGACAGCACCCTCCGATAATGCAGCGCTCCCTCAGCACTACACTGGAGTGTCAGCCTAGCTTTATGTTTTCAAGCCCCTGGAGTGGGACTTGAACCCACAACCGTCTGACTCAAAGGTGAGTGTGCTACCCACTGAGACACAGCTGACACTAACAGAGGAGTCAAATGAGGATCTCGCAGGGCCAAGCTTCAGAAGAAGGCTGATCGATGCGACAAACCAAATGCTTGGTGGAATGGAAGCTTATGGGTCGTGGCCAATGTTCCCTTTAAGCTGCGTGGCCATGCAGTGCTCTGCAGTTCTCGTGCAGCTGGCTCACCGGCTTTTAGGAAAAACCACGCATGTGTGGTATATTGGATGGGCAGCGAAGCCCCTTAAAGGGGCCGCGCAGTCAAAAAATATTAAAGAGAATATTGGTTGTGGCTAGGAGGATAGAGGAGTCCGCCTCCACCTTGGCCCATGGATTGACGCAGAGCCTGGAACCCATCCTCTCCAGTGTGGAGAGACTGGCCAATTCCAGCCAGTGGCCTGTGGAGCCCAACATTATGCAGCGTCTCAGAGGTCGCAGCTTCCACTGCAGTCACTGCAGCTCGCAAGGAGCGGCAAACTGCTGCAATGGAAGCTCAGGCAGCTGCCCTGGTGGCTCCAGGCTCCTGGGTTGAAAGGGGTTTGCAGAGTGTCTCAGCTGCCCAGAGCTCTGTCTCCACCAGATCACTGGGGTACTGAACAGACACCCCGAGGTAATGGCATGGGAATCATGGAGCAGGAACCTACTGGCCTCTCTCCGGATGGCAGCATTCCTGCTCCCTCCTCGCCGCTCCACCATTGCCCTTGCCGTCGCCGGTCAGCCAGGCGTCCCAGACTGAAGCCCGTGCTGAGATGGTGCAGTCTGAGGCGGGGCCAGCACAGCCCACAGCCTCTCGAGGACATCACAGGAGGACATCTGAACTGCCCTCTTCAGATTCTTAGCAGACATCCACCTCACCCATTGCTGCCCTTCCTAGAAGCGCCAGATTAAGCAAGAGCACTTATAGACAGTCACTAAGGGTAAGCACCAGGGTGAATATTTGTAAATGCTGTTGGTTGTGTCATGTTTCCATTGTTTTTTGGTGTAGATAAAGAGTGATTATGGTAATTGTATGGTGTGCTGGAATTGGTGGTCTTTTTTATTGTGATCATCGTGGGGAAGGGGTTGAAAGGATTGAGTGCAGATCGTGGACTTCTTGACGGATCCTCAGTCATGGAAGGTACCTCATGTGGCACTCTGGAGTCTGATGGTGGAGGACATCTCTCAAAAGCAGTCTTCAATTAGATTGCGACGAGCCTCCCTCTCAAATGTCGGCTGTCTACCTGAAATCCTTGGTACTTCCCCTGGTCCCCCTCGTCTTCCTCCTCCTCTTGTGGCTCCTGGGCTTAACCCTCTGGCAAAGTTGCTGGTGGTAACGGCTGGTCTTTCGTGATTCCCAGATTGTGGAGCCTGCAGCAAGTCACCATAAATCTGGAGCCCTCCTCGCCCTCTGGTCCCTCCTCTCCCTTTTTTCTCCAGCAGCTGCTGCCTGCCCTCATTTCCTCCTTCCATTCCTCCTCCACACCAAGGGGGAACCCTAGCAAGACCCCCATGGCCAACCACTCCCTTTCTCCTGGTGACTTCTATAAGGTCTCCAATAAGGTGGAGTAGCACAGTACAGACTCTCTTCAGATGAAGTCCTCAGTGAATTTCTGGAATAAATGTTGATAGAATGTTGGTGAAGTCTTGACAAAGTCTCCCAGAAAGACTCCCGATGTGTATCAAAAGTCCTCGTCAAACGCAGTGTAGTCAGTCGATCTCAATCTGGAAGTGAACAGTGAAAGCTGAGCATGGCTTTAAGTATTTCTTTACTCCTGTTCAGCTGGTTGCTGTTAGGGGAGGTCGTTAATTGAAGCGCGAGCCCGCAAAATGGCTTTCAACCTCTTTAATGAGCGTTAGGAGCCAATTTAATTGGTCATTGGAGCCTTCATCATCCTCGGGGTGGCCGTTCCTAGCTTAAACCCCTTTACCAAGATGGCGCCTTGCACTAAAGGCAGGCTAACCAGGCGTTGCACCTCAAAACACCATCTTACCACCTTGGAGACTCTTTAGCGCCTAAAGTACCTGGGGAAAATAGCCCCCTATATGTATGGGACTATACCCATTGGATGAAATAATTATCCAATGGTGAATCCCATTGAATAGCACAGACCATCATAGAGAACGTTCATTTAACTCAAAGCAGTAGAAAAATGGAAATATTCATTGATTTATTATTATTGATTGCCATTGCTACCAATTTGCTCCCCCAATTTTTCTCTCTCATGTGAGCCTTGACATTGAATGTGACCAGGGCTACTTGACCACAGCTAGTCCCAATCGTGTTCTCACCCAATGTCTATGCAGATGTCCTTTACCAGGGGTCGCTGGGTAGTGATCAGCAGCAGGAGTCCAGGCTCCCTATCCTGGGGCACTGAGACCCACTGTAGCCCGGTCTGGGTGAGGCCAAGGCTCAACACAGGCCACAACTGGGTCCGTCCTGGTCAGCTTGGAACAGCACTCATTGGGGCAGAAATTGGGACTCATATGACCTTTTTCTGGGTGGAAAATGGGGTAAGAAAGACCAATTTTTGGGGCACAACGTCCCGTGCCAAATCTGCGCTTGTGATGACAAATGCAGCTTTGCAGGTATCCCAGGCAGCTGCCTACAGCAAGCATTAGGCCTCTTACATTTGTAAACAAGGGGCCTGTTTTAGGCCCATCTTGCAGAAATTGAGTTTGGATTGAGCGGAGCGGGGCCTGCTGCGCTCGGGATCCTGATCCTGTGGCCTAACTAGCAGCCATCAAACGCTTAGTTCCTGTAAAAATAAATTAACAAAGGAAAGCACTCCCGTGGAGCCAGAAGGAGTTGGAATGCTTCCCCCCCGACACCACAGTTCTTGTGATTGTCCCCACCACCCCCCACCACCCCCCCAACACCCGTTGCCGCTGCAACCCCACACCCTCCCGGGACTTACATTCTGGTCGGGACAGACGTCGGCAACTCCCACAGACTGAGGCCTGAGGAGCAACTTCAGGCTTGCCTTGGGCCTCCCAGTTGGTTATGGACCTGAAGATGAGCCTTAATCAATTTCTACTCCACTGGCTATTTAGTGGTTTCAGTGCTTTGTTCATTAGCAGCAATTTGGTTGCTAAGCAATGTGAGTGCAGGATTTTCCATTACCTGTCAGGGCAGGTAAAATCTAACCACACAACACCTTATGTCGTTCAACAGGGGAACAGAAACAGCTCGCTAAAAATGGTGGCGATGATTGTTCAATTACAGGCTAAGCAGTGGAATAATCATAAAGGCTATTTCTAGCTGAGTTTTAGAAAGGGCACTGCAAAAGTAGGGAGTAACAGATTCACACACGATTATTATAATTATTTGTAATGTGGATTTAAGTTATGTTCAGCTGAGCATCAAACAAGTGGAATGTTTTCTGTGGACGCTCACAGACTCGGAAACAATTCTTCATTAGCTGGAATCAGGTCTGCAATTGAAAACAAGATTTATCAAAATTAGCTACAGCAGGGAATCTGGGATTCAGATCAGAATACAGTCTCATATTTAAATGTAGTAACACTGACAGCCATGAAAATCAAAGCAGATAGGGGAAAAGGCAGGACTCAAGAACGACAGTAATCTCATTTACAATGAAAAATAGCTTTCAAACGGTGCCTATTTATAGAAGGTTGTGGTAGTGCATTAACCAAGTGCTCATTTCACACTGCTGATGAAACAAAGGGTATTTAATGTTACAGATATGACTTGACAGTTCAAATCCACTGCTCTGCCGAAAAGCACAATTCTGATTTAAAAACCCACTTTTCTAAATTAAAAATCATGAGGGGTTTTGATAGAGTAAATAAGGAGAAACTGTTTCCACTGGCAGGAGGGTTGGTAACCAGAGGTCACAGATTTAAGGTAATTGACAAAAGAACCAGAAGTGGGATGAGGAGAATTTCTTTTATGTAGTGAGTTGTTGTGATCTGGAATGCGCTGCCAGAAAGGGCGGAGGAAGCAGATTCAATAGTAACTTTCGAAAAGGAATTGGATAAATAGTTGTACAGGAAAAAATTGCAGGGCTGTGGGGAAAGAGCAGGAGAGTGGAACTAATTGGCTAGCTCATTCAAAGAGCTGGCACAGGCACAATGGGCCGAATGGCCTACTTCTGTTCTGTACCATTCTATCAGGGCGAAATTGAGTGCCTTTGCACCACCCTTTAGCACCCCTGGGGGTATGGCGTTGCGCCCCGATCTCCTTCGCTCGGAGATCATGACGTCATCGCCATGCGCATCACCCTGGTAGCACCCCGGACCCGAAATTGAATTCTGGCCCCTGCAGCAACGCTGATCGAAAACACCGACAGCTGCAGGAGGCGTGCATCAGGTGGCCGGCCGCTTCAGGGGCAATGATTAAAGGCAAGGTGGCCGAGGTAAGTAAAAAAAAGACCTTAGCTTTCTTGTTCTGCTTTTTTACGCGGGTTCCCGCGGTTGATCAGCGTGGCACTCTGCTTGAGAGCAGGGCTGATCACACGGGATCGTAGCTGCCTTGGTGGTCCAGGTAGGTACTTTTTATATTGCAGAGCTTGCAGCGATGGCCCTTCCCTTTAAGGGAGGGACGGAGCCTCTGAACGTGGCAGTGCTGGAAGGCCCAGTGTGCAGCGCTGCTGAATTCTCCACCCCACCTGCTGCCGATTGCGCTCCAAGGAGGAAGTGGAGGGCTTGATTTAGGACTCCACTCCTTTCCTCGAGTGCGAAACCGAATGTTTTTAAAGTTGGGAAACATTAGTGCCTGGTGCTAATCTTCCAAACTTTTTGATTCTATGATAATATCTCAAATAGAAATGACCCATCCTGATCCCCCCTTCCCCCCAAACTGTGCAAAATACAAGCGGTGAAGCTTACACAGTGATCTTCCAGACAGTTATCACTGGGACAGTGTCCCTGGTACACAGAGCTTCAGATGCGCAGCCACCCAGCACTGCTTGGACTGGGGAGTTGCTGAAACATGCTGCAGGATCTGGGAAATCCATGTCCTGCCCAGTGCTGCCCCAGGACAGACTCTCCTAGTTCCTCTGTGCTCTCAGCACAGACCTATTTCAGGAGAATTTGTTGCTGACGATATAATTGTAAAAAAAATAGAAAATGCTGGAAACAATCAGCATCTGTCGACAGGACAGAAGCCAACGTTTCGGGTGTTGAAGCCTTGATATTCTCTTGTGCTGCACTGTCTTTTAAAAAATAAAGTAGATGTATAGGTTGGCGTTTCTCCGACCCTCCATGCCACCAGAGGGGTCTCAGATGCAGCTGGAAGCTTCTCAGCAAATCACGGAGGGCACTGACTACAACGAACAGGAAATTGCCTGCAGTTTTCAGATAAACTGTCCTCTGCCAGAGCTGTGCAATCTTGGGAAATGTGCTTGGAGCAGAAAAGAGCTTGGACCTTTGTCCAAGGTCGACAGCTGGGAAGGAAAGGATACGGGAAATAGAAAACCACAGACTCGCCCACTCCATTTAAAATCAGTCAGGACTTGTGGCCTAGAAATTCGAGTAGGCCGGAAACATGCTGGTGCTCCCGCAGGCCGAAATTAGCGGCCGCCCGCAATAAGAGCACAGGCAGCACTGGTATTTTGGTGCAGCCTGCTGATTTAAATTAGCACAGTGCAAAACCTGCAGTGTAATGCGCTGTTTTGGGTGGTAGTCGTAGTAGGAGGCCCAATGTCGCGTGGCCGTAGTGTCCCTGGAGTGAGGCAGCTTTGTCTTAAAGCTAGCCTGTCATTTCAGGAAGCAGTATCGATCCTGTTGTGTCTGTGTATAATAAGACACAGACTGCAGGAGAACGGTACAACAGGTGTTTACTTCAACGTGGCTCACACTGGAACTGACCTGTACAGATTACTACTCAGTGCTATAGACAGGTGTGGTCACTGCTGGTACTGCAGTATACATCAGCTGTAAAAGATAGTTCCCCCCTTAAAGGTATATACATTACAATTCCTCCCCTTTTAGATTAACAGTACCATAACACTCATTTAACAATTAAATATCAAACTAATTACAATTAACAGTTTTAACATGCAACATTAGCTGAAAATAGTCTATTTATATATTCAGTCTTTGGGGAGGCTTCCTGATCCTTTCTGGATAGCGCCTTTCCTGAGTGTCTTGCTCTTGGTACGGAGGCGATTCTGGCCCCCTGTCGTCGGTTAGTTCATCAGCTTCCGATGCTACTGTTTCTGGGGTAGATGCGACCTGTATGTCGGGTTCATCACCAGGTACGTATGGGCGAGGCATGGGGTTGACTTATTCCTGTGACTCTAGGATCTGGTCAGCATGGCGTCTCACGATGCTCTCCCCAACGTCCACTGTGTACATTAGTGGGCCCTGCCGTGTGCATATCGTTCCTGGCTGCCATTTTTCTGTTCGGTAGTCGCGGGCTAAGACTGGTTGCCCTACATTGAAGCTCCTTGTTGGCATCTCATGGATGTGCTGGAATTGCTTACTCTCAACATCTCTTCGTACGTTTGGTCTGAGCAAATCCAGGCGAGGCCTTAACCGTCGGTTAAAGAACATCATGGCTGGGGCCTGGTTGGTGACTGCATGTGTCGCATTCCACCTTGTGCTGCAGCGGAATGTGGTCATTGTACATAGCCTTTATTGCCTTCTTAAAGGTTTGTACGAACCTCTCAGCCAATCCATTTGTGGCTGGATGATACGGGGCGGATGTGTAATGCCTTACCCCATTCTTTTTCAAGAACCTCCGGAAATCTTCGGACACAAATTGTGGTCCGTTGTCGGAGCAAATCTGTTCTGGCAAGCCATTCCTGGCAAAAATGGTCCGTAGGACTGCAATAGTTTTCTCCGTGGTGGTGGAGGATATTTTGATGACCTCAGGCCATTTTGAGTGCGCATCCACGGCTATCAAAAACATTGAATCCATGAATGGACCAGCAAAATCAATATGCACCCGTTGCCATGGAGATGAGGGCCACTCCCATGGGTGTAGAGGGGCCTGTGGTGGTGCATTTTGGACTATCTGGCATCCTGAGCAGCTCTTGGTCAGGTCCTCGATTTGTTTATCGATTCCCGGCCACCACACATAAGCCCTGGCTAGGCGTTTCATTTTTACCCCTCCCTGATGACCCTCATGAAACTCATTGAGCACTCTATCCTTTAGCTTGGGTGGAATTACCACTCGGGATCCACAAATCAAGGTCCCCCGGCACACTGACAGCTGTTCTCTCCTTGTCGAGAATGCTGGCAACAATGAGTCGCCATGTGCTGGCCATCCCTTCACCGTCAAATCATATACCCGAGACAGTGTTGGGTCATTTCGGGTTTCCTTTTCGATACAAGCGTTAGTTACCAGTAGGTATTCAACTATAGTCAAATGGAATATTTCGACAGGATCCACTGCTGGTGCTTCCTCTGCAGTAGGCAGTGGCAGGCGTGATAGCCCATCAGCATTTCCATGCTGTTTCGTGCCCTTATATTCAATCTCATAGTGGTGCGCCCCTAGAAAAAGTGACCATCTTTGTAGTCGTTGCGCAGTCACCACTGGAACGCTCTTCTTCGGATTAAAAATGGAGACAAGAGGCTGGTGATCAGTCAGCAAGGTGAATTTCTGCCCGTGCAGATAGTGATTGAACTTTTTCACTCCCCACACTATGCTGAGGGCCTCCCTGTCAATCTGGGCGTAGTTACGCTCGGCTGAGGTTTGTGATCGTGACGCAAAGGCTATTGGCCTCTCTGAGCCGTCCGAGAATTTGTGCGACAGCACCGCTCCAATGCCGTAGGGTGACGCATCACATGCCAACCGAATTGGTAGTGCCGGGTTGTAATGGGCCAATACCTCTTTCGATGTGATTAGTGTTTTGCTCTTCTGGAAAGCTCGTCTACATTCGTCACTCCACTTCCATGGCACCCCAGTTTGCAGTAGGGTGTTCAGTGGGTGTAGTATTGTAGACAAATTTGGCAAGAACTTATGGTAGTAGTTTACCAGCCTGAGGAACGACCTCAGTTGTGACACATTTTCCGGTGCTGGAGCCTTGACTACTGCCTCAATCTTCTCTGGGGACTTATGTAACCCCTCTTTATCGATAACGTGGCCACAATACGAGATCTGTTTTCTAAAAAACTCGCATTTGGGGTGGTTAGCTCGGAGCCCATATTCCTGCAATCTAGTGAGCACCTGCTCCAGGTTGGCAAGGTGATCATTGTCATTTTCGCCCGTGACCAGGATGTCGTCCAAATAACACTGGGTCCCTGGGATCCCTTGCAGGACTTGTTCCATTGCCCTCTGCCAAATAGCCGGAGCTGATGCTACCCCGAATACCAGCCGATTGTATTGGTAGAGACCTTTATGGGTGTTGATTGTGAGGTATTTTTTTGATGCTTCTTCTACCTCCATTTGCAGATACGCCTGGGCCAGATCAATCTTAGTGAAGCATTTCCCTCCAGATAGCGAGGCGAAAATATCTTCAATCCGCGGAAGTGGCTATTGTACGGTGTGAAGGACCGGGTTCACTGTTACCTTAAAGTCCCCACAGATGCGAACCTTCCTTGGTTCCCCAGGCGTGCTGCTCAACAACATTTTCATCATAGGGACGATGGGTGTAGCCCACTCGCTCCAGTCTACCTTGGACAGTACACCTGAACGTTCCAGACTCTCCAGCTCTGCTTCGACGGCTGGGCGGATCGCATAAGGTACCGGGCTGGCCTTAAAAAATTTTGGGCTTGCGTTTTCTTCAATTTTAATCGTCGCTGTCATGCCTTTTAGTGTTCCAAGTCCTTGCTGGAGCACTTCTTTTGCGTCAGTTAGGATCTTTGACAGTCGCCCAGGTGTGACGTCGTCATCCTTTTTGTCAGCCACAGTCAGTGCCTGTATGGAATGCCAATCCAGTTGTATTTTCCGGATCCATTCACGTCCCAGTAATGGTGGTCCTCCATCTTGCAATACATACAGGTCTAGTTTTGGTGTTTCCTTACCGTTATATATAACGGTCATCCTTATTTTTCCTTTGGGGTAGACTTTTTGCCCCGTGTACGTCTTCAAAATAATTTTTGTGTCTCTCAAGTGTATTTGTGAGAATAGCCGCTCGTAGTCCCATCGGTTTATGACTGTTAGGGCTGATCCTGTGTCCAATTCCATCTTTACCTGGACTCCTGCTATCTTGAGAGTGACTCAAATGGTTCGGTGATCCTCCGTTGTGATCACATTATTTAGTTTCAGACAACTCAGTTCCCTGCTTTCGGAGTCGTTATCACTTTTTTGTTCGTCTGAACTATTCTCTGTCATCTTATGTACCTTCTTGTACTTTTCTTTGGTAGGTTTCTTATTGCTGGTTTTCTTTCCCGACCTGCAGACTCGTGCTATGTGTTCTACTTTTCCACACTGTCTGCACACTTTGTCTTTGAACCAGCAATCATTCTGGTCATGTGTTGTTCTGCTGCAGCGATAGCACTTCTCTGTTCTACATGACATTTCGTTTGTGCCATATTCTTGCGGTCTCTGTTGTATCTCTGCAGCGCCCCGTGCTGCTGCTTCATATGATACCGCAATGCTGAAAGCCTTTTCCAGCATAAGGTCCTTTTCAGATAAAAGCCGTTTCTGGGTTCCTTCACTTTGAAACCCACACACAAACTTGTCCCTTAAGGTATCTGCCAGTCCCGCTCCAAACTGGCAGTGTTTCGATAGTTTGCACAGTTCTGTTAAATAATCAGCATTGCTTTCATCCTTATGCTGGTTCCGTTTGTGAAACTTGAATCTTTCTGCTATCAGCAGCGGTGTGGGGTTTAAATGTTCCTGTAGTATCGTTACTATGTTTTCAAAACTCTTTTCCATTGGCTTCGTTGTGGTTACTAGATTTCGTAATACACCATACGTCTTTGCACCCATTAAATTTAACAATACCGACGCTTTCTTGTCATCTGACACCTCATTTGCCTTGCAGTATACCTCTATTCGTTCGACATATGTAGTCCAATCTTCGACTTCATTGTCAAATGCGGTGATACTGCCACGCTTCGGCATTTTGGGTGTGTTTTAAAATGGCGTCTCCCAATGGCTTAAGATGGCGTCTCCCGCGCTTTCCTTCCTCCCTGCTGCTGCCAACGCCGCTCCCGGCGCTTCTCGTGGCAATGGCGGCGCCCTATAGGTTTCACGCGCTTCTCCTGCGCTGCTGCCAACGCCGCTCTCGGCGGTCCTCGTGGCAGTGGCGGCGCCTTGCGGGTTTCTACGCGTCTCTTTCTCCCTCTCTTCAACGCTGCTCAGCCCCTGAACACCGGCTGCGCCCTGTGCGCTCTGCCCTCTCTCTCTCTCCCCCATCGACGCTGCTCGGCCCTTTGCTGTGCCGCTCGGTCGGGCTCTAGCCCGCCGCTGTCCGGGAAGGGTCTGCGCATTACCTGTTGCCAGCCCGTTTCGCTGGACCACCTCAACTGGAAAGCCAAGCCTGGCTCTCGACAGCCTCCCCTGCAATTCTCGAGTCTCTGCTGGATGACTGGGTGGTTGCCCGTGGTCGACGCCCGAGTCTCTGGCCTTGACCTCCAATCCACTGATCTCCAGGAACAGATCCCCGGGAGGTGATGCAGAGTTGCAGGTAGGTTCGAACTTGCCTTGTCGCCAATGTTGTGTCTGTGTATAATAAGACACAGACTTCAGGAGAATGGTACAACAGGTGTTTACTTCAACGTGGCTCACACTGGAACTGATCTGTATAGATTACTACTCAGTGCTATATACAGGTGTGGTCACTGCCGGTACTGCAGTATACATGAGCTGTAAAAGATAGTTCCCTCCTTAAAGGTATATACATTACAGATCCCTTAAAGGGCATACCAGCATCTTGTATCCTTTCAGCTCTGCCGCTGGCCAAGGACTCAGCCATGCCCCTGCCAAGAATGGCCAGCACTCTCTCCTCCAAGGGGGTGAGATGAATCTAGGAATGGGAGATGTGCCTCCTGTTTGATACAGATTGTTGGTAGGTGAGTGATGGGGAGGGGGGGCACAGGGTCGTGCTATGAGCAGTGTGTGAGGCTAGTGGTGTGGCACAGTTGGTAGGAGACTGCATGGTGTACACATGCAACTCTTGCTTTCCCACCCTCCCCTCACCACAACGCTACCCTTGTGCCTTTCCCATTTTACACACCCAAGAAATGCAACCTGCTCAGCCAGCGGTTGACCAAGAAGAGGGAGAGGAGGGAGAGAAGAAAAAGAAGAAGAAGAAGGAGAAGGAGAAGGAGAAGGAGAAGGAGAAGGAGAAGAAGAAGAAGAAGAAGAAGAAGAAGAAACACTGTCACTTGATTTGACACTCCCAGCCACCAGCTCCTCAAGGTCAACCAGCAAGGCCATCTGCAGTGTCCCCCACTGAAAGTCAGCAGCCCTCCACCAGCCATGCTGCAGCCACTGGGGCAGCGCTGTGTGACATCAGTAGGATAGGCAAAGTCACACACAAAACAGTCACTAAGAGAATGCATAAGGGTGATGAGTTGATTTCTTGATGTCATATTGGATGGATAGATGAATAAAGTTGGATTGGAAAGTTTGCTTTGTGCTGGATTTTATTTCAGCATTGTGGCTAAGAGGATGCTGTGATGGTCAATAACAGAGGGATGGTAAGGTGTGGGACAATTGTTGAAAGGGGAATTGGGGTTGTGGTCACTGGTGCCACAGGCGGATGATTCCATCTGGATATCCCGGCCAGAAAGGGGCTGTCTGGGTTGTGTCCTTCCTCTTCTGTTTCTTCCTCTTCTGCTACTTCCTCTTCCCTCTGCGAGTGAATGCTGGAAATCTGAAATAAAAGCAGAAAATGCTGGAAACACTCAGCAGGTCAGGCAGCATCTCTCCACAGATGTTGCCTGACCTGCTGAGTATTTCCAGCATTTTCTGTCTTCCTTTACTATCCGAAGCTTTGCAAGCATCCAGCAGCACTCCCTGCACTCCCTGCACACTTAAAAAACTTTTAACATGTATTGCACAAAGCCACTACTTCAATAAAATATAAAAAAAAGTCCAAAAGCTTAAATCAAAACTTACCTGAAAAATGTGTCTGTCCTTTTAAGAAGCAATGACAGCGTGTCTGCAGGGCTGCTGCACGCACGCTTTTCACCCAGTGTGATGATGAGCGAAAATGTCCAGGTTAGCAGTTGTGGCGTCAAGTCAGGCGTTGTACACCGATTGACATCACAATCTGCTCATTTACATTTCAGGGGCCAGCGCTGTCAGCGGCAGCGGTATGGCCCTTACCAAAATGCAGCCGCCGTGTCCCGCGCCGGAAGCGGCCGGAGCCCCGAGACCAGAGAGGGAGAGCCCCGAGACCGGAGAGGCAGTGGACCTGTGAGGGATCACCAGAGGCAACGGAGCTACTTAAAGAGTAGCCCGAGGCAGCGAGGCCCAGAGCCCCGAGACCGGAGAGGCAGCGGACCTGCGAGGGATCACCAGAGGCGGCGGAGCTACTTAAAGAGCAGCCCGAGGCAGCGAGGCCCAGAGCCCCGAGACCGGAGAGGCAGCGGACCTGCGAGGGATCACCAGAGGCGGCGGAGGTACTTAAACAGCAGCCTGAGGCAGCGAGGCCCAGAGCCCCGAGACCGGAGAGGCAGCGGACCTGCGAGGGATCACCAGAGGCGGCGAAGGTACTTAAAGAGCAGCCCGAGGCAGCGAGGCCCAGAGCCCCGAGACCGGAGAGGCAGCGGACCTGCGAGGGAGCACCAGAGGCGGCAGAGCTACTTAAAGAGCAGCCTGAGGCAGCGAGGCCCAGAGCCCCGAGACCGGAGAGGTAGCGGACCTGCGAGGGAGCACCAATCCAGGTTCCGGGAGAGAGAGGTAAAAAGTCCAAGTGTGACGTCAGCAGGAAGCAGGTAAGTGATTGGTTGGTGAGTATTTCTCTCTTTTTTAAACTTTAACTCTGTTTTATAGTTTCTAAGGTCTCTCTGGTGTAGCGGGGACTGTTGGTAAACTATTTAACTGTAGTGTAATTGGTGGGATTGATTGATTTAATTTAAACTCAATTGCTTAAAGGGTAACTCATGGCAGGACAGCCCGGCCCTGTGACCTGCTCCTCCTGCGAGATGTGGGAACTCAGGGACACTTCCTGTGTCCCTGGGAACTACGTGTGCAGGAAGTGCACCCAGCTGCAGCTACTGACAGACCGCATTGCGGCGCTGGAGCTACGATTGGATGCATACTGGCACGTTCACGATGCTCGGGACATCATGAATAGCATGTTTAGGGAGTTGGACACACCACAGGTAGAGGTTGGACAGGAAGAAAGGGAACGGGTGACCAACAGGCAGAGTACTAGGCACAGGCAGGTAGTGCAGGGGTCCCCTGTGGCCATCCCCCTCTCAAACAGATATACCACTTTGAGTACTGTTGGGGGGGATGGCTTATCAGAGGAAGGCAGCAGCAGCCAACTTCCTGGCACCAGGGGTGGCTCTGCTGCACAGAATGGGAGGAAAAAGAGTGGTAGAGTTATAGTAATAGGGGATTCAATTGTAAGGGGAATAGATAGGCGTTTCTGTGGCAGCAAACGAGACTCCAGGGTGGTGTGTTGCCTCCCTGGTGCAAGGGTCAAGGATGTCTCCGAGCGGCTGCAGAACATCTTGGAAGGGGAGGGTGAACAGCCAGTTGTCGTGGTGCATATAGGCACCAACGATATAGGTAAAAAGTGGGATGAGGCCCTAAAAGCGGAATATAGGGAGTTAGGAGATAAATTAAAAAACAGGACCTCAAAGGTAGTAATCTCAGGATTGCTACTAGTGCCACGTGCTAGTCAGAGTAGAAATAGAAGGATATTCAGATGAATATGTGGCTAGAGGAATGGTGCCAGGGGGAGAGATTCAAGTTCCTGGGACATTGGAACCGGTTCTGGGGGAGGTGGGACCAGTTCAAACCGGACGGTCTGCACCTGGGTAGGGCTGGAACAGATGTCCCAGGGGGAGTGTTTGCTAGTGCTGTGGGGGAGGGTTTAAACTAAAATGGAAGGGGGTTGGGAACCTGAGCAGGGAGACAGAGGAAAGGGAAACAAGGATAAAAGCAAAAGACAGGAAGGAGAAAAACAAAAGTGGCAGTCAGAGAAATCAACGGTTTAAATCAAACGTGGCCACAGTAAATAATAATTCTAATAGGTCTAAGAGCGTTAAAAAAACAAGCCTGAAGGCTTTGTGTCTTAATGCGAGGAGCATTTGTAATAAGGTGGATGAATTGGCTGTGCAAATAGAGGTAAACGAATATGATTTGGTTGGGATTACGGAAACGTGGCTCAAGGACGGCCAAGACTGGGAACTCAACATCCAGGGGTATTCGATATTCAGGAAAGATAGGCAAAAAGGAAAGGGAGGTGGGGTAGCATTACTGGTTAAAGAAGGGATTAACACAATTGTAATGAAGGATATTGGCTCTGATGAGGTAGAATCTGTATGGGTAGAATTGAGAAATACTAAGGGGAAAAAACATTAGTGGGAGTGGTATATAGACCTCCAAACAGTAAGGCGGAGGTTGGGGATGGCATTAAAAGGGAAATTAAAGAAACGTGCAATAAGGGCACAGCAGTCATCATGGGTGACTTTAATCTACACGGTGGCATAGTGGTTAGCACTGTTGCCTCACAGCGCCAGGGACCCGGGTTCGAATCCGGCCTCGGGTGACTGTCTGTGTGGAGTTTGCACATTCTCCCCGTGTTTGCGTGGGTTTTCTCCGGGTGCTCCAGTTTCCTCCCACAGTCCAAAGATGTGCGGGGTTAGGTTTATTGGCTATGATAAAAAAAAATTGACCCTTAGTGTTAGGGGGATTAAATATGTGGGGTTATGGGGATAGGGTGGGATATGTGTAGGGGTTACGGGGATCGGGTGGGATATGTGTCGGTGCAGGCTTGATGGGCCGAAATGGCCTCTATCTGTACTGTGAGGTTTCTGTGATTTCTGTGATTTCTGTGATTACATATAGATTGGGCTAACCAAATTTGTAACAATACTGTGGAGGAGGAATTCCTGGAGTGTTTACGGGATGGTTTCCTGGACCAATATGTCGAGGAACCAACCAGAGATCAGGCCATCTTGGACTGGGTATTATGTAACGAGAAAGGATTAATTAGCAATCTTGTTGTACGAGGCCCCTTGGGTCGGAGAGATCATAATATGATCGAATTCTTCATTAAGATGGAGAATGAAGTAGTTGACTCAGAAACTAGGGTCCTCAATTTAAATAAAGGAAACTACGATGGTCTGAGGAGCGAGTTGGGTAAGATTGATTGGGGAATGGCACTCAAAGGGTTGACGGTGGATAGGCAATGGCAAACATTCAAAGACCGAATGGATGAACTACAGAAGTTGTTCATCCCAGTTTGGCATAAAAATAAAACAAAAAAGGTGACTCAACCGTGGCTAACAAGGGAAATTAGGGATAGCATAAGATCCAAGGAGAGGACATACAAATTGGCCAGAAAAAGCAATAATCCTGAGGATTGGGAGCAGTTTAGGATTCAACAAAGGAGGACAAAGGGATTAATTAAGAAAGGGAAAATAGAATATGAGAGTAAGCTTGCAGGGAACATAAAAACTGACTGTAAAAGCTTTTATAGATATGTAAAGAGAAAAAGATTGGTGAAGTCAAGCGTAGGTCCCTTGCAGTCAGAATCGAGGGAATTTATAATGGGGAGCAAAGAAATGGCTGACCAACTAAATACATATTTTGGTTCTGTCTTCACAAAGGAGGACTTAAATAACCTCCCAGAAATACCGCGGAACATAGGGTCTGATGAAAGGGTGGAACTGAAAGAAATCAGTATTTGTAGGGAAATGGTGTTAGGAGAATTGCTGGGACTGAAGGCTGATAAATCCCCAGGGCCTGATAATCTACATCCCAGAGTACTTAAAGAAGTGGCCCTAGAAATAGTAGATGCATTGCTGGTCATTTTCCAGAACTCGATAGACTCTGGAACAGCACCCATGGATTGGAGGGTAGCTAATGTTACCCCACTATTCAAAAAAGGTGGCAGAGAAAAAGCGGGGAATTATAAGCCTGACATCGATAGTGGGGAAAATGCTAGAGTCCATTATAAAAGATATAATAACAGAGCACTTGGAAAGCAGTGACAGGATCGGACAAAGTCAACATGGATTTACAAAAGCTAAATCATGCTTGACTAATCTACTGGAATTTTTTGAGGATGTAACTGGTAAAATAGATAAGGGAGAACCAGTGCATGTGGTGTATTTGGACTTTCAGAAGGCTTTCGATAAGGTCCCACATAAGAGATTAGCGTGCAAAATTAAGGCACATGGGATTGGGGGCAAAGTATTGACTTGGATAGAGAACTGGTTGGCGGACAGAAAGCAGAGTTGGAATAAACGGGTCGTTTTCCGAGTGGCAGGCAGTGAATGGTGGGGTACCGCAAGGATCGGTCCTAGGACCCCAGCTGTTCACAATATATATTAATGATCTGGACGAGGGAATTGGATGTAATATCTCCAAATTTGCAGATGACACAAAGCTGGGTGGGAGGGTATGCTGTGAGGAGGATGTCATGAAACTCCAGTACAATTTGGACAGGTTGGGTGATTGGGCAGAAACATGGCAAATGCACTTTAATGTGGATAAATGTGAGGTTATCCACTTTGGTGGCAAAAACAGGAAGGCAGATTATTATTTGAATGGCAATAGATTGGGAGAAGGGGAAGTGCAAAGAGACCTGGGTGTTCTTGTGCACCAGTCGCTGAAGGTAAGCATGCAGGTGCAGCAGGCGGTTAAGAAGGCAAATGGTATGTTGGCCTTCGTAGCAAGAGGGTTCGAGTACAAGAACAAGGATGTCTTGCTGCAGTTGTACAGGGCCTTGGTGAGACCGCACCTTGAGTATTGTGTGCAGTTTTGGTCACCTTACCTGAGGAAGGACGTTCTTGCTATGGAGGGAGTGCAGCGAAGATTCACCAGGCTGATACCTGAGATGGCAGGAATGACGTATGAGGAGAGATTGTGTCGATTGGGCTTATACTCACTGGAGTTTAGAAGTTTGAGAGGGGATCTCATTGAAACCTATAAAATTCTGTCAGGCCTGGACAGACTAGATGCAGAAAGGATGTTTCTGATGGCCGGGGAGTCCAGAACCAGGGGTCATAGTCTAAGGATAAGGGGTAAGCCATTTAGGACTGAGATGAGGAGGAATTTCTTCACCCAGAGAGTGGTGAACCTGTGGAATTCTCTGCCACAGAGGGCGGTGGAGGCCAGTTCATTAAATATATTCAAGAAAGAGTTGGATATATTTCTTGAGGCTAAAGGGATCAAGGGACATGGGGAGAAGGCAGGGACAGGGTACTGAATTTGGATGATCAGCCATGATCTCATTGAATGGCGGAGCAGGCTCGAAGGGCCGAATGGCCTACTCCTGCTCCTATCGTCTATGTTTCTCTAAGCAGGGCGGCCACGAATTTCTGAAGAAAACCAGTGTTAACAGCCAGCACTAAGGTGAGCAAATTCTCGGCCTAAGGCTAGGCCACCAGAGAAAGTGGGTACAGTGTCGTTAATGATACAGGTTGAACAACATGAAATACAGAATACACAACCCAGCAGGGTCATTTTACAAATATTCGTTCCCGTGCGGAGCTTGTCCCTGCAGCAGTTAAAAACATGTTATTTAACTTCCCTTTTGTTGACGGCTGTTGAAGTATCCATTGCTCACTAATTATCACAAGGGGTCTTTTGACAGGCATGAATCCCCTCATTTACCTATTTGTAAACACACCCACAGACACACTGAGGGACACACCCACAGACACACACACAGACACACACACAGACACACACACAGACACACAGAGGGACACACACACAGACACACACACAGACACACTGAGGGACACACACACAGACATACACACAGACACACACACAGACACACACACAGACACACTGAGGGACACACCCACAGACACACACACAGACACACACACAGACACACCCACAGACACACTGAGGGACACACACACAGACATACACACAGACACACTGAGGGACACACAGTGAAATAGAAACACACACCACCACACACACACACAGTGACACAGTCGCTCACTTCCTGGTCTTAAAATCAAACAATAGGGCAAACTTCAGGTGGCATTTCTAAAACAGGAACCTGCACATCCACAGAAAGTATAAAGTATCCCTAACATTAGCTGGCTGCTATTCTTTTAAAGGGACAGGCAGATCTAAATCCAAATCAGTCCAAATTGGGCAAATTTCAGATTTTTCATAAAGTCTGACCCAATTCAGGATGCATTCAGAATCACAAAATTCAGCATCTGTGCCTAAGGATTACTTCAAGTGAACTAACGATGTTAATAAGGCATGCATTCTAGGAAATACTTGTATCATGTGTAGGAATATAAATTGGAATCTGTCAATTCGAATTTACTTGCTTTTGATCCTGTCTGTTCTGTTCTATATAGTGTATCAATCAGTGTGTGCTGTGATTTTAAAGATCAGATTGTATAAGACCCAGATGGCTATCTGAAGGCACACCTTCCATCACTTCAGTTACCACCGCACCCCCTCACACCTTCTACCGCCTCCCCTCCCCCCCATCAGAACAGAACTTGGTGTGGGAGGAGAGAGCCCTTTGAATCTCAGACACTAAGGCGGGTTTGGAGGCGGGTCGGGAGTAAAAATCTAAATGATTGACGGCAGGTTGCTAACCCGCTGCCATCCTGCCTCCACGCAACTTTGCAAAGTGTCGGGTCTGCGAATTCCAATCAGACCTGAAACTAAACGGCGGGAGAGGCACTTAAGGCAGTTAACAACTTGTTAACTGCCTGGTAATCCCTTTTTAGCATGCTATTCCCATTTTACGAAATTTTCGGAGTATTGTCCGTCGTGCGACAAACACGCCAGCTGATTGTGCCGGATTCGGCAGCTCGCTGAATTGTTGACAGTTGCTCCTGCAGCATAAAAGCGGATCTGCAACATGGCTGACTTTCTGGTGCCTGAACTTTGTGTTTTTGAGGTGTTGGAACACATTCTGCAGGTCTATTGAGCTTGTAAGTGTTTAAGCTGAGATCCATATGCACTGTGACCTCCTTGGAAAACACTCTGGCCACATTGACTGATTGCTTATAACATCTATTCCTCAACTGAGATATATACCAGCAGGATGGGAACCATTTATACCCTCTCATCCTGGTCCTCAGAATTGGAGGAAGGGCAGCCATGGCAGCAGCAGAACGAGGCACAACAGCAGCAGCAACAACAGGAGCGCCAACCTTCTCCTCGGCCACCTGATGCTGCACAGGGCAGAGGGAATCAGCGCAGGGCTGCACCTCGCTGCAGGAGATACCCCCAACACAAGGTTTACAGGCCGAAGATGAGCTTCCTCAACATGAGTGAGCAGCAGTGCCAAAGAATCCGGCTGAGACTTTTGCGAGAGGTAGTCGCTGACAGCTGCACAATGCGGCAGCAAGACCTGAAGCCCAGAGGAGCTGGTGGCCACTCCTTA
This sequence comes from Somniosus microcephalus, assembly GCF_052327205.1. Lineage (NCBI taxonomy): Eukaryota > Metazoa > Chordata > Chondrichthyes > Squaliformes > Somniosidae > Somniosus > Somniosus microcephalus. Next base: position 146,333,458 of record NC_140992.1, on the reverse strand, counting down.
CCAATGGCTGTTAAAGTCACCACCGCACTGAACTTCTGTGCTTCAGGGTCCTTCCAGGGATCATCAGCAGATATCAGCGGCATCTCCCAGTCGGCTTCACACAGTTGCATCACGCAGGTTACCGATGCCCTCTTTGCCAAGTCGCAAAGTTATATCCACTTCTCCACCGATGAAGTAAGTGTAACTGCGCGTGCGGTTGGCTTTGCAAATATGGCAGGCTTCCCAAGGGTACAGGGCATCGTAGACTGCACACATGTGGCCATTAGGGCACCCATCACAACCCAGCTGTATTTGTCAACCGCAAGGGCTTCCACTGACTGAACATCCAGCTGGTGTGTAACCACAGGAAGAACATTATGCATGTTTGCGCCAAGTCCCCTGGCAGTCGCCATGACTCGTTCATCCTGCGGCAGTCTACTGTGCCTCAGTTCTTCAATCCGCCAAGATAACTTTCTGGATGGTTACCTGGAGACAAGGGCTATCCCCTGAAAAAGTGGCTAATGACACCAATGAGGAGGCCATCAAACGAAGCTGAGGAGCGCTACAATGAGAGCCACATTTTCACCAGAAGCATCATACAGCAAACCACCAGCTTGCTCAAAATGCGATTCAGATGCCTCACTAGATCTGGTGGACCCCTACAATACGCACCAGCCAGAGTGTCCAGATTCATCATGGTCTGCTGTGTCCTGCACAACATTGCACAGCAGCATGGCTTAGCGCTGCTAGAGGAGCAAGTGGCTCAGCGCACAGCCTCCTCAGAAGGGGAGGAGGAGGAGGAGGCGGCAGATGAGGGACCCCTTGCGGGGGTGGATGTGCCAAATCCACCAGCACACGAACACATTGCTGGCCATGAAGGAAGGGATGCACTTATCCATGCCAGATTCACGTAATTTGAGGCATCAAACATATATGGCTGGCACATGGATGCCTGCCTGACCTTCTTAACACACCATACAGCATCTGTACAATAAACTGTGCTTTCTTATCACTCTCACCTCCATCATTACAGATGAAAGGCGCCCTGACCCCTCACTGTGCAACTTCCATTTCTGAGCACACATAGGCCAACGCTTTGAATCTTTGCCATTGCTTTTCTTTAATACATTAATAATGACAATGACAAATGTTTGTATCAGATGAAAACACCCAAGTGACTACCCCTGTGACTATTTGTGTGTTAACTTTCTCTTACGCGTGCTTCTACGTGGTGCTTCCCCTGTGGCTTCAGCAAATGTTGAGGCACCTTGCTCACTTCTATGCTGCACCTGCTTTGACGCCTTTGGCAGGCGTCCTCTGGGTTGGGGAGCCTGGGAGGGCTCCTCAACAGTCTACTCCTCCTGCGGCTGTGCAGGGGCTGAGACGGCCATCTCAGTTGGGTGCGGAATCTGGGGCTCTGACCGAGGGCTCCGCAGTGGCATGGTCGTGTGAGCGCTTGGAGAGGAGCCCACACTTCCTTGTTGTCGACCACCAACATCCCTCTTGGGTCACCTGCACTTCACTGCTAGCAAATAGCTGGAGAACACCTTGCTGCACATTAGTGGGGCCATGGGGACCCGTCTCTGTACTGACAGTCCAAATAATGGGGACGTCCATGTACCTCTGGATTCTCTCATCAATAGATGTTCGTCTATCCTCCATAGCAGACCATCTATTTAGAAGAGTCAGCATGCTCATTTGAGTCTGGCGATTTATGTCCCCCATGGCGGTTGCTATCCTTTCCATGGCGGCACCTAGATTCGCCATTGCGTGCACCATGGCATTGCTCACATTAGAAATGGACTCCTCCATTCTCTGCACATTCGCAGCTACCGTGGATGCAAACCCTGTCAGAGACTCCTGCACTTGTTCCTGAAGTTCCAGCACCGCTCTCTTTCTGGATGGCCCCAGAGGCACAGCGTCCACATGCAGCTGAGCAGAGCTAGGAGCATCCAGCGCCCTCCAACAAGGACTCTCCACTGCTGTCCCTGTCTCCATCATCTGCTGATGCTCACTTGTGAGCTGTTAAATACCAGATGACAATACTAATCTATCTCGCGAATGCCCCACCGAGGTGTGTGTATCTGCGCTGGAGCTGGGTGCGCTGATTTCTGGTGACGCTGCTCCCTCAGAGGTTGCAGGTTCCTCTGAGGAGTTTTCTGGCTCTTCCTCCTGGACAGTGGGGAGGGAGGCTCGTGATGGTCCTGTGGGGGAGTAAAGGCATGAGTTAGACATGTGGTATTTAGGTAGCAGACACATCCTATTGTGCAGATGATCAGAAGAAAATCTGTCAATCCGATGCCATATCAGTCACTCATGAAATTGAAATGAGAGGGTTGCAAATCTATTCTGTCACCAGCTTGCTTTACTGCACCCGTCTCTCTGTCCCCCACTTCCAGCTCCTCTGCACCTCCGACAATGTCGAGAGCAACCTACTCAGCCGTGGTTAAAGTCGCAAGTGATGTTGGGCCTCCTCCTGTCCTCACGCTCTCCCTCTTATTGTGGGCTCTCTTTTCCTGCAATGAGGGTCACAAGTGGAGTTTAAGCGAGATTGATGGAGTGAGTGTAAAGATTCCATAACATAGAAGCTTAGAGGGAGACAAAGATGAAGTGAGGTGCCAAAACCAATGTGCCTCCCTGTACGTTGTTAGTTGTTGTATTTGCATAACAGTGAGTGCAAGTGTGAGGGGTGCATAGTAGGATGGTGAAGTGATTCTTTACATAGAGAGAGAGGGATAGGTAAGGGTGCAAGGGAAGGAAGGGTAAATTGGGATGTGGAGGAGTAGATTGCCAATGCAGAGTGCTGGTGATGAGAACAGATGGGAAGCAGGTTGAAGGTAAGTGTGATGTTATACTCACTTTTGCTGAGCATAGCAGATCAATGAACCTTTTGCGGCACTGCATCCAGGGGCATGAACACAAAGACCTTGCGCTAACCTCCTCAGTAATTTGCAGCCAGGCTGCCTTTGTCTGCTGAGGAGGCTTCCTCCGGCCATCCGGCCTGCGCCCTCTTACTCCCTCCACAATAGAATGGAGGGAGTCATCATCAAATCTAGGGGCAGCCTTCAATCTTGCAGCAGTCATTCCCAGAGGACCCGTTTTCAGGAGCAGCATAAAGCAAATGAAATTCAAAGGCTACATGGGCCCCTTAAAAGCTCCTGAATGGAGACATCAGCAGAGTTGAGCAACACACACGCACCCACTGATTGGGCTGTGTAACGCGCATAGCGGGCGTAATAAGCCCAGTTAAACAAAAGCCGGCAGTGGGACCGGAAGCTGTCGACCACTCAACCCGACTCCAACTCGCAGCCTAAGGGAGGGAGGGAGGGAAGAAAGAATTTATGAGTCACAGAAGGAGGGAGCTATTCCAATGTTCTCTTGGCCAACCTCCAACCTTCCACCCAACATAAACTCGATTTTATCCAAAACTCTGCTGCCCGTATCCTAACTCGCACAAAGTCCCGTTCACCCATCAGCCCTGTGCTTACCAATCTACATTGTCTCCTGGTCCGGCAATGCCTCAATTTTAAAATTCACCTCCTGATGTTCAAATCCCTCCATGGCCTTGCCCCCTCCTGTCTTGGTAACCTCCTGCGGCCCTACAACTCTCCAAGATAAGGGATATGGAGCAAAGGCGGGTTTATGGAGTTAGGTCACATATCATCCATGATCTCATTGAATGGTGGAACAGGCTCGAGGGGCTAAATGGCCTACTGCTGTTCCTATGTTCCTATATTCCTATATCTCTGCGTTCCTCCAATTCTGGCCTCTTGTGCAGCCCTACCATTGGCAGCCATGCCTTCAGCCACCTAGGCTCTAAGCTCTGGAATTCTTCCCTAAACCTCTCCGCCTCTCCACCGATCTCTCCTCCTTTATGTAGCTCCTTAAAGCCTACCTCTTGGATCATGCTTTTATCACCTGTGCTAATGTCTCTTTACATGGCTTGGTATCAGATTTTGTCTGATAACGCTCCTATGAATTGCCTTGGGATGTATTACTATGTTAAATGCACCATATAAATGCAAGTTGTCGTTGTTGTCTACCACTTCTGCTGCTGGTAGAGGATGAGACAGTATCCTAATGAGGCTGGGAGTTAAGTAGCAAAGAACAGCTTGCGTGGAAATGATTGCAGGGTAAACGTGAACTCCCAGTGGAAGGTGTGTGTTCACATGAATAAGAGAAAGACATAATAATCACAGAAACAAAAATCAGATTCACCTAGATTAGAAGTAACCTGCGTCTTTCAAGAGGTGCTGGATTTACTCCATGTTTATTAATTTCAGAGCCGCAGCGGTCCTGCCAGCCGTACCAGTCATGCTAGCCACACAAACTGTGTCAACTTTGCCAGCTGCAGCATGGTGCTAACTGTGCCAATGGTCACAATCGGCCAGCTGTGGTAGCATAGAACATGAGCTGGACGCTTTGCCACCCCTCCCCTGAGATAGATGAACCCAAAGTCAGGTAATGGATGGAACTAAAGGGGAATCTGTCGTACTGATGGATAGATAAGGGGCTTGGCATCCTCAGAGCTGCTAACTTTAGGGGACAACATTGTACCCTGGTACCAACCAAAATGGTTCATCCTTCAGTTTCTGCGTTGTATATATAGTGATCATTGTGCAATGCCATTGCAGACACTGTGGGACAAAGCATTTAGAGATTGCACAGACCACACCAGAGTGCATTTATAGTCAGGAAAGCAACTCCACCATACATTTATACAGCACCCCGTGTATAACAGGGTGTCTCAGAGTACTTAACAAGACCACAGTTTGGACATGCCCCATATTCCATCATACAGAGATTCCACCAGATGGATGTATGGAGCTTCTGCAGCAGCTGCTCACTTCTATGAAACCCAAAGATGGCAGGAACAGGAATCGTCCATTCAGCCCCTCGAGCCTGTTCCATCATTCAATTAGATCATGGCTGATCTGTATCTCAACTCCATTAACCGCCTTTGTTCCATACCCCTTGATACCCTTACCCAACAAGAACCTATCAATCCCTCTTGAAATCTCCAATTGACCCACAGCATCCACAGCCTTTTTGGGTAAGAGAGTTCCAGATTTACACAACCCTTTGTGTGAAGAAGTGCTTCCTGACATCACCCCTGAACAGCCTACATCTAATTTTATGATTGTGCCCCCTTGTTCTGGATTCCCCCAGTAGAGGAAATGACTTCTCTATATCTACCCTTCTGAATGCCTTTATCATTTGAAACACTGTAGGAACTGTGCTAGGCCTGTAAAAGCCCATGTTCTCATACTCAGCCTCCAGTTAATGTCTCCCAACAGCAGTCATCCCAAAAGAATAACTTTAACCTAACCTGCCCTGGAGCAAATTGAGAGAATCAGATCGGCCGTCTGCCCATTGAAGTCAATGGAAATCAGAATCGGGTGGGGTGTAAAATGTCTGTCTGATCCAATCCTGTCAGTTTCTCACCGGGCGGATTAGGTTAAATTTACCCTCAAAGAGTCAGCACTTCATCATTTATACAACACAGGACAGATTAGGACATGCTAGCCAATTTGACGTAGGGGAAAGTGCGAGGGAGTGGGACTATTTGGATAGTTCTTACAAAGAGCTGGCACAGGCATAATGGGCTGAATGGCCTCCTTCTGAGCTGTAAGATTCTATGATTCTATCATAGACTATATCGCTGATATTGATGGCCCTTAATTTGGTTCTTCAAACTACCCATGTAAGTGGAGATGTGACGATCCATGATTCTATGATATAGACGTCTAAGCTCAATGCCTCATGCCAGACTTACCTGTTATCAACTCCTTAATCCAAGGCTCTGTGTGAAGGACTTTGACAAAGCCACCTGCCCACCATGAGACTGACTGCCCCTTCAGGATGCTCAATGACAGTTCAGTGGAAGCCAGAGCCCTCACTCTCTGCAGCCATTTAATCTTCTTGGCACAAATCCACCTCACCCATGGGAAAAGTTTGCAGAATGCCTTAGTTAAATGGTTCAGTGGGATGAAGTGGACTATTCTTAGTGCCACCTAACTAATGGGCACTGCTCAACCCAAATGCCTAAAATCTGCTTCAGGTGAGGGGGTGGATAACAGAAAAGATCTTGGAGATCCACTGAGCCTGAGATGCTGAACAGGATTCTGTTGAGGTCTGTATACCCTTAATGCTCCATAGCACAGTGTGGTTTCTAGTCACAAGAAGGGAGATCATAGTGAGACTGAAAAGTAGAAGAGTCTCGCTGATATTGGTGACAGTTAATTTGTTTTTTCAGACTATCCATGTAAGGTGAGATGGGAGATTTACTGAACCCATTTCCCCTAAGGAGAAGTGAAGCAATGTTGTCCACTGTTGCCCATCCTTTTTGATCTCTTCATTAATGATGTGTTGATTGGCATCAAATGAAGGGCCAACAATAACAGCAAGACTCCTTTAATGCAAGTGGTCATTACTACAAGTCACTTGGCTGGATGTCATCTCAGTATAGAGCTCCCTCCAGGCCCGAGAATGCCCTTTGTTTGAGCAGTGGAATACTTTCAATAAAAAGAAAAGAAAGAAGGACTTGCATTTCTATAGCACCTTTCATGACCTCTGGACATCCCAAAGCACTTTACAGCCCATGAAGTACTTTTGAAGTGTAGTCACTGTTGTAATGTGGGAAACCCAGCATCCAATTTACACAGCAAGATCCCACAAACAGCAATGTGATAATGACCAGATAATCTGGTTTTTTTCAGTGATGTTGGTTGAGCGAAGATTAACCAACAGGAAATTGATTCAGGATCATTTTGTGTAATTGTAGATGAATTCTCTTTTATCTCCCTAATGGCCCTCTTGGACTCACAATGCAGTGAACCATACTTTACTTTTGCACAGTTCTCAACTGCTCCAAAGAGGCTTTAAGTAAGCTTTAAAGGGCCTCTGACTTTGTCCAATAGCTCTCCATCCCTTAGTATGTATTGTCACAGGACCTTGCTTTGTGCTGAATGGTCAGCGCACTCTGGCTTCAATATGCTGATGATTACGCTGCAGAGGTGACAATATTACGAGATTACAGGAGGGGTGTTTTGATGGAGGTGTTTAAAATGATGAAGGGATGGGACAGAGTAGATAGAAACAGACTAGTTCCAGTGAGTGAAGGGTTGAGAACAAGGGGACATAGATATAAGGTTAAATGTAAAAGCTTTAGGACAGAGGGCAGGAGGGTTGAGAAGCAGTGGAGTGTACTGCAGTTAGTGATTGAAGCAGAGATCATGTCAACTTTTAAGAATATATTAGATAGGAGAGGATAGGGGAATAAAGGGATATGGGAACAGAGCGGGTACACGGTATTAGGACACTGCTCATGTGGAGCATAAGTACCAACATGGAGTGGTTGGGCCTGTTTGTACTGTATTCTGTAATATCTGCATTCGTAATTGTGCGTGGAATGCTACTGACGTAATAAAACTCACTACGCACTTGGTTTGAGCATAAAGCAACTTGCTTCAGAACATGGAGGTCTAGTTGTACTTCACTAGTTTCTTGTCTTACAAAATGCCCCTGGCAAGCTGGGGCCGACGCCCGAGTATTTATGCTCCTTGGACTGCGCCACCAGCTGGCCGTCCAGCATTATTTCACGAGTGGTTTCTTGATGAATGATGAGATTTATAATATTCATCCTGCCGAAAAGATCTGAAAGTCCGACGACTTCCTCTTAGTGGATCAGGCGGACCACGAACAGCCGCAATCTCTTAGATTTTTGTTTATGGCTAGAAGGCATGTCTCCCCGGACTGTGTCTTGGTCCCTGGGCCACTTGATCCATACTGGTGGATCGATAGGGCCAGTGTTGCTCTGATCGACCCGAGGGAGGTTGGTGTAAGGTTTTGCAAGAATTTCAAAAATCTCTACAGCTCCAAAGACTTTTTTTTTGGTTAAAGAAAACCTGGTTGGAGTACCTTAAAAATCCAGGGCATCAAAAAAATGGCTGTCAGACCTCGTGGCAGGAGACAAAAGGATAGCCTGCTTGTGTGTCTGCAAAGGATTTGAAAAAAACACCAGCCTGTGTGAAATGCATGAAGTACTTGAAACTGTCAATCAACTGCAGTTTAGGAAATTTCAAACCGCAGGACAAAGGGGTTGTTTGTTTACAGAACCCTCTACAATGTTGACAAAGGCTTAAGTACTTAAAGCTGTCAATCAATTGCGGTTGGACTACAATGGATTTGTTTACAAACAACTTAGTGCTATTGACTATTCGTTTGTCCAGCACTTGAGATATCAGTAAGACACATAAACTGAACGAATACCAGTTTAAACGAATGGGGAATACATTCAAAACCCATCACAGTCAATGGGGACAGATCGATTCTCTTCTGTATAGCCCAGATACATCGGGATTTGGGCGCGAAGATTATGGCTCCCAATGGGTATAAAATAGCCTCTCAGGAAGCCATCTCTCTCTCTCTCTGCCACCTCGCCTCCGTGCTCTGCCTACAGAAGAACAGCTCAGCAAGCCCGCCCAAAAGAAGTGGAATACCAGCAGTTACTTTTAAATACTAGGGTATCTCTACTTTGGGGCGGTGAAGAATACAGACCACAGGGGCACGGAGCAGCGTTTCACTGGTGAGCATAGATCTTCTGGCCCATTACAAGGCAACTTAGATAGGTATTAGGGGTGGGAGTTAAGGGGGATTTTGTTTAAATTGTTATTTTAGTCAATTTTCTCTCGATGTGTCCGTTTCCTCTCCCCTATTAAGTAATAGAGTGTTGTACTAAGCAAAAGAGTGCTGTAGTAAGCAAAAGTGTACTGTATTAAGTAAAAGTGTGCCGCACTCGGTAAAAGTGTTGTATTAAGCAAAATAGTGCTGTATTAAGCATAGATGTGCTGTCTTGATTATTTTCAATTTATTTCCTTTTATTTCAATAAATACTGGTCTTCTTTGCACCCAACCATGAGTCTCGTTTTGTCTACATCGCTACTGAATAAGTCCGGCAGTCAGAACCAAGAAAAAGGGAGCGATTCGAAACCGCACAGGGCTCTGGAGCAGCTCAGATACTTGTAACTGGCCAGAGACAATAACCCCAGTTATATACCCCCCTTTTTAATTTCTACAAAATGACAACCACGGCAGGATCGTCGGCAACGGTATGCAATGTAGCAGACGATGGTTTGGGTCTGGAGAGAGCAGCAGTTATTGGTTTTCTTTTTATCACCCCACTGGTCTGTTTGTGGTTAGGTGCCTGCAGGCTTGGGGAAGTTACCCGCAGGCTTAGGGAATCTAGAGCAGAGAGTTGGGATAGGGAAAGGGAGGTTGAAGAATACCAGGCCAAGATACAGCGCCTGGTGGTCCAGTTTAGTGAGGGCAAAAGCCACATGAGGCACGAGTCAGAGTACCTGAAGTGCCCAGTGGCAGAGGCCAAGAGCAATGAGATGAGGGTGAGGGGGGAGAACGCCCGCCTCATACCAGAAATAAAAGAGCAGGAGGAAAAGGTTAGGGAGGTAAAGGCAGCATATAAGCTGGCCTGCGAGCAAGGGTTTGAGGAAGCAGATCATGGTCCCTGCAGGGAAGAGATAGAAAGCTTGAATATGGCTTTAAAGAGGGCAGAGGGGATGATATGTCTGATCAGCCTGAAGGCGGGTCAGCCGGATTTTACTGGCAACCCAAATGAAACCGTCCCACAGGCAACACCCAGGAAAAGGTTGGTCAGGGAATCAGAGGTCCCACGACCGCCACCCACGGCTCCGAGGATAGAAACATAGAAGATAGGAGCAGGAGTAGGCCATTCGGCCCTTCGAGCCTGCTCCGCCATTCAATGAGATCATGGCTGATCATCCAAATTCAGTACCCTGTCCCTGCCTTCTCCCCATATCCCTTGATCCCTTTAGCCTTAAGAAATATATCCAATTCTTTTTTGAATATATTTAATGAACTGGCCTCCACCGCCCTCTGTGGCAGAGAATTCCACAGGTTCACCACTCTCTGGGTGAAGAAATTCCTCCTCATTTCAGTCCTAAATGGCTTACCCCTTATCCTTAGACTATGACCCCTGGTTCTGGACTCCCCAGCCATCATAAACATCCTTCCTGCATCTAGTCTGTCCAGGTCTGACAGAATTTTATAGGTTTCGATGAGATCCCCTCTCAATCTTCTAAACTCCAGTGAGTATAATCCCAATCGACCCAATCTCTCCTCATACGTCATTCCTGCCATCACAGGTATCAGCCTGGTGAATCTTCGCTGCACTCCTTCCATGGCAAGAACGTCCTTCCTCAGGTAAGGCGACCAAAACTGCACACAATACTCAAGGTGCGGTCTCACCAAGGCCCTGTACAACTGTAGCAAGACATCCTTGTTCCTGTACTCGAACCCTCTTGCTACGAAGGCCAACATACCATTTGCCTTCTTAACCGCCTGCTGCACCTGCATGCTTACCTTCAGCGACTGGTGCACAAGAACACCCAGGTCTCTTTGCACTTCCCCTTCTCCCAATCTATTGCTATTCAAATAATAATCTGCCTTCCTGTTTTTGCCACCAAAGTGGATAACCTCACATTTATCCACATTAAAGTGCATTTGCCATGTTTCTGCCCAATCACCCAACCTGTCCAAATCACACTGGAGTTTCACAACATCCTCCTCACAGCTTACCCTCCCACCCAGCTTTGTATCGTCTGCAAATTTGGAGACTAATTTGATTGAATTTTTTGAGGGGGTGGCTAGGTGTGTGGATGAGGGTAACGCAGTGGATGTGGTATACATGGATTTCAGTAAGGCCTTCGATAAAGTCCCGCACAGGAGACTGGTCAAGAAGGTAAGAGCCCATGGAATCCAGGGTGCCTTGGCACGTTGGATACAAAACTGGCTTAGTGGCAGAAGGCAGAGGGTGATGGTCGAAGGTTGTTTTTGTGACTGGAAGCCTGTGGCCAGTGGGGTACCACAGGGATCGGTGCTGGGTCCCTTGCTGTTTGTGGTCTATATTAATGACTTGGATATGAATGTAAAAGGTATGATCAGTAAGTTCGCGGATGATACAAAAATTGGTAGGGTGGTAAATAGCGAGGAGGGTAGTCTCAGTCTGCAGGACGATATCGATGGGTTGGTCAGATGGGCGGAACAGTGGCAAATGGAATTTAACCCGGAAAAGTGCGAGGTGATGCACTTTGGGGGGACTAACAAGGCAAGGGAATACACAATGAATGGTAAGACCCTAGGCAAGACGGAGGGTCAGAGGGATCTGGGTGTGCAAGTACACAGATCCCTGAAGGCGGCGGAACAGGTGGATAAGGTGGTAAAAAAGGCATATGGGATATTTGCCTTCATTAGCCGAGGCATAGAATATAAGAGCAAGGAGGTTATGATGGAGCTGTATAAAACACTGGTAAGGCCACAGCTGGAATACTGTGTGCAGTTCTGGTCGCCACACTACAGGAAGGATGTGATAGCTTTGGAGAGGGTGCAGAGGAGGTTCACCAGGATGCTACCAGGGCTGGAACGCTTCAGCTATGAAGAGAGACTGGGCAGATTGGGTTTGTTTTCCTTGGAGCAGAGGAGGCTGAGGGGGGACATGATTGAGGTGTACAAAATTATGAGGGGCATAGATAGGATGGATACTAAGGAGCTTTTTCCCTTAGTAGAAGGGTCAATAACTAGGGGGCACAGATTCAAGGTAAAGGGCGGGAGGTTTAGAGGGGATTTGAGAAAGAACTTTTTCACCCAGAGGGTGGTTGGAGTCTGGAACTCACTGCCCGGAAGGGTTGTGGAGGCTGGAACCCTCACAACATTCAAGACGCATTTGGATGAGCACTTGAAATGCCATAGCTTACAAGGCTACGGACCAAATGCTGGAATATGGGATTAGATTAGACAGGGCGTGATGGCCGGCGCGGACACCATGGGCCGAAGGGCCTCTATCCATGCTGTATAACTCTATGACTCTATCTATGACCCTATATTACATCCAATTCCCTCGTCCAGATCATTAATATATATTGTGAATAGCTGGGGTCTATGGACCGATCCTTGCGGTACCCCACTAGTCACTGCCTGCCACTCGGAAAAAGACCCGTTTATTCCAACTCTTTGCTTTCTGTCCACGAACCAGTTCTCTATCCAAATCAATACCTTGCCCCAATCCCATGTGCCTTACTTTTGCACGCTAATCTCTTATGTGGGAACTTATCGAAAGCCTTCTGAAAGTCCAAATACACTACATCCACTGGTTCTCCCTTGTCTATTTTACCAGTTACATCCTCAAAAAATTCCAGTAGATTAGTCAAGCATGATTTACCTTTTGTAAATCCATGTTGACTTTGTCCGATGCTGTCACTGCTTACCAAGTGCTCTGCTATTACATCTTTTATAATAGATTCTAGCATTTTCCCCACTACCGATGTCAGGCTTACCGGTTTATAATTGAGGTGGTAGAGGAAGCACAGCGGGCCCCGCTAGGTAGGCCGGGACCAGGACCAGTGTACCCCCTCCGACAACAGATTTATGGTGTGCCCGTTGATGAAGATGACCCAGGGGCCATCCAGAATCAGTTTGTGGTGCCGTGTGGCACCCACCAGCTCAGGGACATGGTTAGTCACATCCCCAAGCTCACTACAAAGGGAGACCCCTCTCTACACTTCAGGGAGACAGAGCAGGCAGCTTGTGTAAGTGACTACGATGACGCAGAGCAAGTAAAAATGCTGCTGTTTTCCCTGGCAGGTGATCCCCTCCAGTCCCTGTCTGGCGAATGCAAAAGGGGGCAGAGGGATTATGATGGTCTCAAGAATGAGATATTGGAGGCCATGGGACTCAATGATGGTAGTCCGTTCGCCCGGGTAGAAGAACGGTGCAGCTCCCAGGGGAGTCCCCGCAGGCGTTCGCAGACAGGCTGTGGCCAGTCTACTGGAGCGCATGCCTGGGAATGCCAGGGCAGGCAGCACTGAACCCAGTCCTATTGACCCACTGGCTCCGTTGTCTACCCCAGATTCAAGTCCAGGTCGCGGCTTGGCTTGACCCCCGAAACCCCCAGACCACCGAAGAAGCGGTGTTACGCCGGCTCACAGTAGCCTTTAGAAACCTAAGGTCTATCGAGACGCCCCAACCCAAGGGAAAGGTCCTTGAGGTTAAACCTGGGAGCCAGATTAAGATAGAGTGGCACCAGGAGGGGAACCGTCCCTCCCAGGCTAGGTTAAATTGTTATGGGTGCGGGAAAGACGGTCACTGGAGAAAAGACTGTAAGAATCCCTGGAAGGATAATGAGGGAAAGGATCCCACAGCCCCAGCCCAAAAGGTAGGGCCAGATATCCCTCCCGCTGCGATCGAGTCATTTTTACAGTCCCTGCGGTCTCTTCTGACTGGCCAGGGGAGAGTAGCAGCCACCACCAGTGCTTTGACCCCGTCTGCCCCATCCCACTCCCAGCAATGACTAGAGCCAGTGCAGCCTGTTGACCTGTGTCTCCGCGAAAATGATGAGGGGAGCAGGCCCTATGTTAAGATGGGGGTGAAGACGGTGCAGGGGAGATATTCGGTGGACATTGGAGCCTCCAGCACGGTGGTCCACTTGGAAGACCTGACCAATTCACCCCGGTCTAACAAGGTCCCATTTAGCTTAATGGGACCCACAGGGAAATGGGCAGCTGGGGGTGAACCTGAGGACAGAATTCCTCAGCCTGCAGCGGGTACAAGCTCACAGGCTGCACAGGCAGGCGCTGTGGCTTGTGTTAGGGGAGGAGCCATTCATGACCAGGGTAAGCTGTTTAAGCAGGGGGGCAGGGAGGGAGTGTTCTGGGACCCCTGTAGAGCAGGTCCGGTAGCAACATTCTGCGACAGGGGAGGCACACAGGGGATAGCTTTGGCCCCGGACCAAAAGCAGATCCAAGGCCAGGATTCCGCCTTTAAGGCGGTCCTGGTAAGAGAGAAGGAGTTCGAACAGAGTTACTGGCAGGCTGCCAGTTGTATTAAACAATGCAGGTTTTTTGAGCCGAGGGCAGGGAAACAGGCAGCTGGGATTGTACCTGAGACTAGAAATCCTCAGCCTGCAGTGCGTACACACACACAGACTGCACACGCAGGCACAGTCGCGTGCGGGAGAGGAGAAGTTCCCCAGCACTTGGCCCGAGAGATTCCCCCTCTCTTGTGGGAATCCGGGGAGGAGCCTGAACCAGGTTTTAGACCTGAAGGGGAAGGCTCTCAGCCACTGTCAGCTGGTGGCAAGGGATTGCCTGTCCCCAGCCCAGGTTTGGGAAGGGAGGGACCCGAAGGAGGAGGTCCCCAGCCAGCAAGGAGTGTGACCCGAGCTAAGGGTCCGCTCGCCGGGGTAGCCCCACCAGCGACACTATTCAGGTACCCCACCCCAAGAAAGTATGGTCACCAGCTTTCCAGTGGAATAGGGCGGCTCCCGAGTCAGGGAGAAGCCAAAAGACAGAAGTCTTTTTCAGAGTTCCGGAAGGTACAGAGGATCTTCGTGTCTTTGGATGCTCGATGAAAGGAGTACCCCTAGCCCACGACGGGAGGGGTCTGCAGGAGGCAGATGCCCACAGCATTTAAACTGTTATTGGAGACCCCGATTAAGATTAAGGCCTAGAAATTGGGTTGGGGCGCCAAAGTGGCGCAAAAGTCGCCTGAGCGCAGGATTTAGCGCAGCGATCGGAGGAATACCGATTGCCAGAAATTCAGTTTCAGTGCCCCTCGAGGGACACGGGGCGAGGCTCGAGGCGCTCCGCGTCCCTCTTAGGGCGCTGAAACTGATTATCGCAGCGCAATGTGCCGCAGCGCCACACGCTGCGGCACAGCACGCTGCGGTACTGCAGGCCTACCTCCCACTGTTAAGGGGTAGGTGCCTGCAACAGCATGAACCCCGATCGCGAGTGCCGGCAAATGAGCCCGGTACCAAGGAGAAGTGCCGGGCTCTCGGGAAACAGCTGGCAATGCCGCGGGGAGGTGGGTGGGGGGGGGGTTAGGAGGCCGGGGATGGAGGTGCTGGCAGGCGGCCGCCGAAAAAGCGGCCGCCCCGCACCTCCACCTTAACTTGCGCCACTGCCGGCAGAGTAAGGCCCCGTGAACCGGGCGCGGGTAGCGAATGGCGCAACTGCGGCGTTCGCTACCAAATATCGTGAACGGGGCACGAATGGGGTGCTGCGCACACCGATGATGTCATTGGTGGTGGCGCAGTGCAACAGGCTAATGCCACCATTAGCGCCCCTGCTGAATATCGCGGGAGGCGCAGCCAGTGGCGCTACAGCCACTGCCTGCCTCTTTAGGCGCTAACAGGTGGCGCTACTCACCCAATTTCTCCCCCTAAGAGTTACAAAAAGCTTGTTAATTATTTTATATTTTTGTATTATGTATTGGTGCCAACTCCAAAGGAAATAATGTGTGAATTTAGTTCCTAACTGTAAGATTGTACTCCTTGTTTAGAGTTAATGAACAAATTGCATATGCCTATGGATTGTCGTGTTTGCAGATTGTAAAATGTGAAATACGTTTATGGCTGTAGAATGGTGCCATTTATTAAAGTGTCAGGCTATTGCATTATATAAAAAAAAGGAAAAGGGAAGCTCGTTTTCTTCCATTTGTTTTTTTTAACAGATATGTTTTGGCTTGGTGGTAATCCCATTAAAGATGTTGTATCATGTTAAAACTATGTCACAAGTGGTGCAGGGGCATTGGAACCCTCCATGTTTGAATTATTGTACTAATTATGTTTTTCTGTCGATAGATGCCTACCGTGTACTGCGATTCTCTCTGGGTAGGGGAGATGGAGGTGTCGGGGGATAAAACATAGATATAGATAAGTATAAGGGAAAGTTGTTTGTGGGGGGTCAGAAATCATTTCTCACCTTTGGACAGGATACTACAAGCACGTTTTAGTATCCGATGGGGGACTGTAAAGTTTCGCAAGTATTTTGAAAATCTCTACAGCTCCGAAAACTTTTTTTTTGATTAAAGAAAACCTGGGTGAAATACCTTAAAAAACCAGGGCATCAAAAAATGGCTGTCACACCTCGTGGCAGGAGACAAAAGGATAGCCTGCTTGTGTATCTGCAAAGGATTTGAAAAAAACACCAGCCTGTGCGAAATGCATGAAATACTTGAAACTGTCAATCAACTGCAGTTTAGGAAATTTCAAACCGCAGGAAAAAGGGGTTGTTTGTTTACAGTACCCTCTACAATGTTGACAAAGGCTTAAGTACTTAAAGCTGTCAATCAATTGCGGTTGGACTACAATGGATTTGTTTACAAACAACTTAGTGCTATTGACTATTCGTTTGTCCAGCACTTGAGATAACAGTAAAACATTTAAACTAAACGAATACCAGTTTAAACGAATGGGGTAATACATTAAAACCCATCACAGTCAATGGGGACAGATCGCTTCCCTTTTGTATAGCCCAGATACATCGGGATTTGGGCGCGAAGATTATGGCTCCCAATGAGTATAAAATAGCCTCTCAGGAAGCCATCTCTCTCTCTCTCCCTGCTGCCTCACCTCCGTGCTCTGCCTACAGAAGAACAGCTCAGCAAGCCCGCCCAAAAGAAGTGGAATACCAGCAGTTACTTTTAAATACTGGGGTATCTCTACTTCGGGGCGGTGAAGAATACAGACCACAGGGGCACAGAGCATGCATTTCACTGGTGAGCATAGATCTTCTGGCCCTTTGCAAGGCAACTTAGATAGGCATTAGGGGTGGGAATTAAGGGGGATTTTGTTTAAATTGTTATTTTAGTAAATTTTCCCTCGATGTGTCCGTTTCCTCTCCCCTATTAAGTAATAGAGTGTTGTACTAAGCAAAAGAGTGCTGTAGTAAGCAAAAGTGTACTGTATTAAGTAAAAGTGTGCTGCACTAGGTAAAAGTGCTGTATTAAGCATAGGTGTGCTGTCTTGATTATTTTCAATTTATTTCCTTTTATTTCAATAAATACTGGTCTTCTTTGCACCCAACCACGAGTCTCGTTTTGTCTACATCGCTACTGAATAAGTCCGGCAGTCAGAACCAAGGAAAGGGGAGCGATTCGAAACTGCACAGGGCTCTGGAGCAGCTCAGATACTTCTGACTGGCCAGAGAAAATAACCCCAGTTATATACCCCCCTTTTTAATTTCTACAAAATGGCAACTGCGGCAGGACCATCGGCAACGGTATGCGATGTAGCAGATGGTGGTTTGGGTCTGGAGAGAGCAGCAGTTATTGGTTTTCTTTTTTCACCCCACTGGTCTGTTTGTGGTTAGGCGCCCGCAGACTTGGGGAAGTTACCCGCAGGCTTAGGGAATCTAGAGCAGAGACTTGGGATAGGGAAAGGGAGGTTGAAGAATACCAGGCCAAGATAGAGTGCCTAGTGGTCCAGTTTAGTGAGGGCAAAAGCCACACGAGGTACGAAGTAGAGTACCTGAAGTGCCTAGTTGCAGAGGCCAAGAGCAATGAGATGAGGGTGTGGGAGGAGAATGCCCGCCTCATACAAAAAATAAAAGAGCAGGAGGAAAAGATTAGGGAGGTAAAGGCAGCGTATAAGCTGGCCTGCGAGCAAGGGTTTGAGGAAGCAGATCATGGTCCCTGTAGGGAAGAGATAGAAAGCTTGAATATGGCTTTAAAGAGGGCAGAGGGGATGATATGTCTGATCAGCCCAAAGGCAGGTCAGCTGGATTTTACTGGCAACCCAAATGAAACCGTCCCACAGGCAACACCCAGGAAAAGGCTGGTCAAGGAATCAGATGTCCCACGACCGCCACCCACGGGTCTGAGCTTTCTGGAGCTCTGGCAGCAAAGGGGGGAGAAGGATGAGGTGCTAGAGGAAGCACAGCAGGCCCCGCTAGGTAGGCCGGGACCAGGACAAGTGTACCCCCTCCGACAACGGAGGTACGGTCTGCCCATTGATGAAGATGACCCAGGGGCCATCCAGAATCAGTTTGTGGTGCCGTATGGCACCCACCAGCTCAGGGACATGGTTAGCCACATCCCCAAGCTCACGAAAAAGGGAGACCCCTCTCTACACTTCAGGGAGATAGAGCAAGCAGCTTGTGTAAATGACTGCAATGACGCAGAGCAAGCAAAAATGCTGCTGTTTTACCTGGCAGGTGATCTCCTCCAAGAATGAGACTCAATGATGGTAGTCCTTTCTACCAGGTAGAAAGAATGGTGCAGCTCCCAGGGGAGTCCCTGCAGGCGTTCGCAGACAGGCTGTGGCCCGTCTACCGGAGCGCATGCCCGGGAATACCAGGGCAGGCAGCACTGGACCCAGTCCATTTGACCCACTGGCTCCGTTGTCTTATGACAAACAGCCTACCCCAGATTCAAGCCCAGGTCGCGGCTTGGTTTGACCCCCGAAACCCCCAGACCACTGAAGAAGCGGTGATCCGCCGGCTCACAGTAGCATTTAGAAACCTAAGGTGTATCGAGACGCCCTAACCCAAGGGAAAGGTCCATGAGGTTAAACCTGGGAGCCAGAGTAAGAAAGAGTGGCACCAGGAGGGGAACCGTCCCTCCCAAGCTAGGTTAAATTGTTATGGGTGCGGGAAAGACGGTCACTGGAGAAAAGACTGTAAGAATCCCTGGAAGAATAATGAGGGAAAGGATCCCACAGCCCCAGACCAAAAGGCAGGGCCAGATATCCCTCCTGCTGCGATCGAGTCATTTTTACAGTCCCTACGGTCTCTTCTGACTGGCCAGGGGAGAGTAGCAGCCACCACCGGTGCTTTGACCCCATCTGCCCCATCCCACTCCCAGCAATGACTAGAGCCAGTGCATCCTGTTGACCTGTGTCCCCGCAAAAATGCTGAGTGGAGCAGGCCCTATGTTAAGATGGGGGTGAAGACGGTGCAGGGAAGATATTCAGTGGACATTGGAGCCTCCAGCACGGTGGTCCACTCGGAAGACCTGACCAATTCACCCCAGTCTAACAAGGTCCCATTTAGCTTAATGGGATTCACAGGGAAATGGGCAGCTGGGAGTGAACCTGTTGACAGAAATCCTCAGCCCGCAGTGGGTACAAGCTCACAGGCTGCACAGGCAGGCGCTGTGGCTTGTGCTAGGGGAGGAGCCATTCATGACCATGGTAAGCTGTTTAAGCAGGGGAGCAGGGAAGGAGTGTTCTGGGACCCCTGTAGAGCAGGTCCAGTAGCAACAATCCAGGACAGGGGAGGCACACAGGGGATAGCTTTGGCCCCGGACCAAAAGCAGGTCCAAGCCCAAGATTCCGCCTTTAAGGCGGCCCTGGTAAGGGAAAAGGAGTTAAAACAGAGTTACAGGCAGGCTGCTAGTTATATTAAACAATGCAGGTTGTTTGAGCCGAGGGCAGGGAAACAGACAGCTGGGATTGTACCTGAGACTAGAAATCCTCAGCCTGCAGTGCATACGCACACACAGACTGCACACGCAGGTGCAATCACGCGCGGGAGAGGAGAAGATCCCCAGCACTTGGCCCGAGTGATTCCCCCTCTCTTGTGGGACTCCAGGGAGGAGCCTGAACCAGGTTTTAGACCTGAAGGGGAAGGCTCTCAGCCACCGGCAGCCGATGGCAATGGATTGCCTGTCCCCAGCCCAGGTTTGGGAAGGGAGGGACCCGAAGGAGGAGGTCCTCAGCCAGCAAGGTGTGTGACCCGAGCTAAGGGTCCGCTCGCCGGGGTAGCCCCACCAGTGACATTCCCTAGGAGGTCTCTTCGGGTACCCCATCTCAAGACAGTATGGTCACCAGCTTTCCAGTGGAATAGGGCGGCTCCCGAGTCAGGGAGAAGCCAAAAGACAGAAGTCCCCAACCAGCAGCCATAAGCTGCGAGGGACGGGAAGTTTGGATCAATCCAGCCACGCCGGAGGGAGCAGCCTGTGGCAGCCCAAACAGGGATTAGGCTGGCCACCCGGAGATGGACAGCACTTGTATATAGCTTTGTTCAAGTAATGTGTATAAAGGATTAAGGTAGAACATGTTAATTTTAAATTTTATATTGCATATCGGTACTGTTAATTATTTGAGTATAAGTTTTAAGTATGGTACCATTCCAGAAGTTGTATTATGTGAGCCAAGGTCGCGGGACCTGATCACACTCCCCCGAGCCAGGGGACCTGGCTAGATGTTTTCTTTTTAAAGTCTTTTTCAGAGTTCTGGAAGGTACAGGGGACCATCGTGTCTTTGGATGCTCGAGGAAAGGAGCACCCCTAGCCCACAACGGGAGGAGCCTGCAGGAGGCAGATGCCCACAGCATTTAAACTGTTATTGGAGATCCCGATTAAGATTAAGGGTTACAAAAAGCTTGTTAATTATTTTATATTTTGTATTATGTATTGGTCCCAACTCCAAAGGAAATAAGGTGTGAATTTAGTTCCTAACTGTAAGATTGTACTACTTGTTTAGAGCTAATGAACAAATTGCATATGCCTATGGATTGTCGTGTTTGCAGATTGTAAAATGTGAAATACATTTATGGCTGTAGAATGGTGCCATTTATTAAAGTGTCAGGCTATTGCATTATATAAAAAAAAGGAAAAGGGGAGCTCATTTTCTTCCATTTGTTTTTTTAACACATATGTTTTGGCTTGGTGGTAATCCCATTAAAGGTGTTGTATCATGTTAAAACTATGTCACAAGTGGTGCAGGGGCATTGGATCCCTCCATGTTTGAATTATTGTATTATCATGTTTTTCTGTCAATAGATGCCTACCGTGTACTGTGATTCTCTCTGGGTAGGGGAGATGGAGGTGTCGGGGGATCAAAGATAGATATAGAGAAGTATAAGGGAAAGTTGTTTGTGGGGGGTCAGAAATCATTGCTCACCTTTGGACAGGATACTACAAACAAGTTTTAGTATCCGATGGGGGACTGTAAGGTTTCGCAAGAATTTTGAAAATCTCTACAGCTCCGAAGACTTTTTTTTTGATTAAAGAAAACCTGGGTGGAGTACCTTAAAAATCCAGGGCATCAAAAAATGGCTGTCAGACCTCGTGGCAGGAGTCAAAAGGACAGCCTGCTTGTGTGTCTGCAAAGGATTTGAAAAAAACACCAGCCTGTGCAAAATGCATGAAGTATTTGAAACTGTCAATCAACTGCAGTTTAGGAAATTGCAAACTGCAGGACAAATGGGTTGGTTGTTTACTGAACCCTCTACAATGTTGACAAAGGCTTAAGTACTTAAAGCTGTCAATCAATTGTGGTTGGACTACAATGGGTTTGTTTACAAACCACTTAGTGCTATTGAGTATTCGTTTGTCCAGCACTTGAGATATCAGTAAGACATTTAAACTGAACGAATACCAATTTAAACGAATGGGGAATACATTCAAAACCCATCACAGTCAATGGGGACAGATTGATTCCCTTTTGTATAGCCCAGATACATTGGGATTTTGGACGCGAAGATTATGGCTCCCAATGGGTATAAAATAGCCTCTCAGGAAGCCATCTCTCTCTCTCTGCCGCCTCACCTCCATGCTCTGCTTACAGAAGAACAGCTCAGCAGGCCCGCCCAAAAGAAGTGGAATACCAGCAGTTATTTTAAATACTGGGGCATCTCTACTTCGGGGCGGTGAAGAGTACAGACCGCAGGGGCATGGAGCAGGCGTTTCACCGGTGAGCATAGATCTTCTGGCCCATTACAAGGCAACTTGGATAGGTATTAGGGGTGGGAATTAAGGGGGATTTTGTTAAAATTGTAATTTTAGTCAATTGTCTATCGATATGTCCGTTTCCTCTCCCCTATTAAGTAATAGAGTGTTGCACTAAGCAAAAGAGTGCTGTAGTAAGCAAAAGTGTCCTGTATTAAGTATAAGTGTGCCGCACTAGGTAAAATTGTTGTATTAAGCAAAATAGTGCTGTATTAAGCATAGGTGTGCTGTCTTGATTATTTTAATTTATTTCCTTTTATTTCAATAAATACTTGTCTTCTTTGCACCCAACCATGAGTTTCGTTTTGTCTACATTGCTAGTGAATATGTCCGGTGGTCAGAACCAAGGAAAGGGGAGCAATTCGAAACTGCACAGGGCTCTGGAGCAGCTCAGATATTCTGACTGGCCAGGGCCAAGAACCCCAGTTATATAATCCCCTTTTTAATTTTTACACTGGGGAGATTGTGATTCCGGGTGCGGGTCCCCACAGGCGCAGAACTGGCTTCATCCTGTTGGATAGCTGGGGATTGACCAGCGTCCTGGCCTCGGGTGGCCATCCCACGGGAAGCGCTCGGCTCCTTGAGTGGTTCCGGTGGGGCAGCTGGCAGATCTCTCAATGCCCCAGGTCGGGCATCATCCTCGGGGGAGCGCAGACTGTCGGCATTATCCCCGTGGGTCCCTCTGTTGGTTGGGTCCGTGGAACTGGCCGGACAGGGAGCCAGGTCCCGGAGCGAAACGGTGGACTGCCGTCCATCAGGGTACCGCACATGTGCGTACGTATGGTTGATGTCCGTGAGTTCTACCTCGTCGATGAGAGGGTCAGTTTTCGATGGTTGGACGAATCTTCAGAGCAGCACGGGGCCCGGACCTGCAAACCATGATGGTAGAGACATCCTATGGGTGGAGCAATGCTGGAAGCTGAAGAATCGCTTGTGAGGTGTGACATTGGTAGAAATAGAAAGGGGAGACCTGATGGAATACAACACGTCAGGGAGCATAGTTTCCCACTGCTGGTCTGGCAGGTGGCGTGACATCAGCACAAGACAAACAGCGTTCCAAATGATAGCGTTGTATCTCTCAACCTGTCCATTACCGATGGGATGGTACAGTGTTGTTTTACTTGTGGCAATTCCCCGTTGGGTGAGGTAACTTTTGAGTTCGCTTGACATGAAGGAGGGACCCCGATCAGAGTGGATGAAATTGGCCATACCGCAAAGGAAAAGGACGATCAAGGCATTTGATCACTGTGGAAGTAAGCATATTGGGACAGGGGAAAGCAAAGGGAAAGTGTGAATATTCATCCACCATAGTCAGTAAGTAGGTGTTTCACATTGAGGAGGGCAATGGCCCTTTAGTGTCAGAGAAATTGACAGGATTGAAGGCCGATAAATCTCCAGGGCCTGATAATCTACATCCTAGGGAACTTAAGGAAGTGGCCCTAGAAATAGTGGATGCATTACTGGTCATCTTCCAAAATTTGACAGACTCTGGAACAGTACCCATGGATTGGCGGGCAGCTAATGTTACCCCACTGTTCAAAAACGGTGGTAGAGAGAAAACGGGGAATTACAGACCGGTAAGCCTGACATCGGTAGTGGGGAAAATGCTAGAGTCCATTCTAAAAGATGTAATGGCAGAGCACTTGGGAAACAGTGACCGGATCGGACAAAGTCAACATGGATTTACAAAAGGTAAATTGCGCTTGGCTAATCTACTGGAATTTTAGAGGATGTAACTGCTAAAATAGATAAGGGAGAACCAGCGGATGTGGTGCATTTGGACTTTCAAAAGGCTTTCGATAAGGTCCCGCATAAGAGATTAGTGTGTAAAGTTAAGGCACATGGGATTGGCGGCAAGGTATTGACTTGGATAGAGAACTGGTTGGCAGACAGAAAGCAAAGAGTTGGAATAAACGGCTCTTTTTCCGAGTGGCAGGTAGTGACTAGTGGGGTACCGCAGGGATCGGTCCTTGGACCCCAGCTATTCACAATATATCTATCATAATGATCTAGACAAGGGAACTAGATGTAATATCTTCAAGTTTGCAGATGACACAAAGCTGGGTGGGCGTGTGTGCTGTGAGGAGGATGCCGAGAAACTCCAGTATGATTTGGACAGGTTGGGTGATTGGGCAGAAGCATGGTAGATGCAATATAACGTGGATAAATGTGAGTTTATCCACTTTGGTAGAAAAAACAAGAAGGCAGATTATTATCTGAATGGCAATAGATCGGGAGAAGGGGAAGTGCAACGAGACCTGGGCGTCCTTGTGCACCAGTCGCTGAAAGTAAGCATGCAGGTGCAGCATGTGGTTAAGAAGGCAAATGGTATGTTGGCCTTCGTAGCGAGAGGGTTTGAGTACGGGAACAAGGATGTCTTGCTGCAGTTGTACAGGGCCTTGGTGAGACCACATCTTGAGTATTGTGTGCAGCTTTGGTTGCCTTATCTGAGGAAGGATGTTCTTGCCATGGAAGGAGTTCAACGAAGATTCACCAGGCTGATACCTGGGATGGCAGGAATGACGCATGAGGAGAGATTGGGTCGATTGGGCTTGTACTCGCTGGAATTTAGAAGAATGAGAGGGGATCTCATTGAAACTTATAATATTCTAACAGGACTAGACAGACTAGATGCAGGAAGGATGTTCCCGATGGTCGGGGAGTCCAGAACCAGGGGTCACAGTCTAAGGATAAAGGGTAAGCCATTTAGGACAGAGATGAGGAGGAATTTCTTCACCCGGAGAGTGGTGAACCTGTGGAATTTTCTACCACAGAAGGCAGTAGAGGCCAATTCATTAAATATATTCAAGAAGGAGTTGGATATATTTCTTAAGGCTAAATGGATCAAGGGATATGGGGAGAAAGCAGGGACAGGGGCCTAGAAATTCAGTTGCGTTCGCCAGCCGTTAGCGCCATAAGAGGAGTAGACCTCGAGCGCTAGGCACTTAGCGGCCGGGCGCAGAACGATCTGCGCCTACGCCCAACTTCAGTAGACATTTAGCGCCGGCGCAAAGTGTTTGCGTGCGCTCAGCTGCGCGCGTAACTTATGATGTCATTTCGTCGTGCAACGCCGTTTGTGCGCCCCAAACCAGAACTTCAGTGGCGCCCGCCCAATGTGGGCGTGGTGCTGTTAAGAACTGTGAAGTGGAACGCAGCAGAGGCCCTGCGGGCCTCGGGGAGCGCTAATTAAAGTGCACTTAGGCTGAACTATAAAGGCCAGCCATTTTGCTGCAATGACTTTAGTGCAATGGATTTCCGGACAGAGACCAAGGAAGAGACCTTACTGATTTGGGCCAACATAGGAGAGGTATTTTTGGCTTCTGGCCAGAGCTTGGAAATTTGACTCATTGTGATTTCACTGTTTGCAAGTATATTATGGGGGCTGCATGGGGTTCCAACCCTCAGTTCCAGCATTATGTGCGAAGGGCTCGCAGACGCTGTGTGAGAGGGGCAGCCATGCCTAGACGCAGAGGGGCCATCAGGCGTCGGCAACGTAGGCCTTACCCACTCAGGGAATACCGCCAGCAGGTGTCCTATCTCACCATGACTGCCGCGCAGTGTGTTAAGAGGCTGCGCTTCAGAAGGGAGGTGGTTGCAGAGATCTGCCAGCTGCTTCACAGAGATCTGCGTCCACAGCTGATGTGCAGGACGTCTCTGTCGGTGGAAGTGAAGGTCACGGTGGCTCTGAACTTTTATGCAAACGGCTCCTTCCAAGCCGCTGCTGGGGACATAGCTAACATCTCCCAGTTCGCCATGCATCGCTGCATCCGGCAGGTCACTGATGCCCTTTTCACAAGGAGACACCAATTCATCTCCTTCCCCATGACCCTAGAGAGGCAGGAGCAGTGTGCAGTCGGATTTGCGAGGATCGCCGACTTCCCCATGGTGCAGGGCGCCATTGACTGCACGCATGTGGCTTTGCGGGCACCTATCGACAATGCCGAGGATTACCGCAACCGGAAGGGCTACCATTCCCTCAATGTACAGCTGGTGTGTGACCACAGGCAGCGCATCCTAGCTGTCAATGCCCGCTTTCCAGGCAGCAGCCACGATGCATTTATCCTGCGCCAGACTACTGTGGCTGACATGTTCCAGGCACAGCCTCCCCCAAGAGGATGGCTTATCGGGGACAAAGGCTATCCTTTGTGGACATGGCTCATGACCCCGCTCCGCGCGCCCAGGACCCCTGCTGAGGAGGCATACAACGAAAGCCATCAAGCCACAAGGAACATCATAGAGCAAACGATTGGCATCCTCAAGCAACGGTTCCGCTGCCTGGATCGCTCCGGCGGATCTCTGCAGTATTCGCCGGATAGAGTCTCCCAGTTCGTCGTCGTTTGCTGCATGCTGCACAACCTGGCTATCCGCAGGACTCAGGCACTGCCACCTCACGTTGGACCACCACCTCAGGAGGATGAGCAGGAGGACCATGAGGAGGAGGAGGAGGAGGAGGAGGAGTACCAGCCCAGGAGGGAGCCACAAGTTCCAAGGGCCGTCCGTCGGCGGCTTATTGAACGACACTTCTAGGCCCCCTGTCAGGGAATGGCTTGTGGCAATGAAGGCACATGAATGCAGCCGCTCCGCAAGCCCTCAGCCGGTTAACGCAACAACCACTTGAAACATCACACATGGACAAGCTGAATAAAGAAAAAGCTTTATTGAACAAACACAGGGCCCTTCCCACATGAAACCCCAAAACACACAACACCCCCAAAAAACAGTCAAAAACATATCTCACTCCCACAACCTGGGGAGGAATAACAAAACTTGTCCATCCAAATGGCCTTCATCCTCGGCCTTACCAAAAGAACCCCCCCCATAGACAGCACAAGCACCCCCATATAAAAAAACATTTGCCAACACACTCTACTTTGTGTGCCGAGAGGGCGAGTCCTTGTCCAGCCTTTTCCGGCCCCTGGCCGACCTGCTGCTCTGCCTCAACCTGGGCCCTGTGGGTGCTGCAAGGCTGGGGGAAGGCTCCTGAGGGGCACATTGCGTGACGGCAGATGCCCTTGGGGGTCGGCCTAGACGAGCTCTGGCCCTCGAGGGGCCGGCTGCTGACTGCTGCAGCTGTGGCTGGGCAGCATCAGTCTCTCCAGCAGCTCGTCGCAGCTTTGCTGGGGGAGTGGCAGTGGCGGCTGCAGCAATGGGGGCAAGCTGGCTGATGCCAGGCGCTCGCTGGTTGCCAGAGACACTGGCACTCGGCCGGTCTGGCACTGCAGCAAGCGCAGCAATCTGGTGAAGGCCAGACCGCTGTGCTGCAGCAGCGCGGCGGGTGCCCTGGCGATGCATGCGTGACACAGCTAGTGTGGCAGCAGTGAGTGCCCGTACTGCCCTGGTCTGTGCCCGCATCAGACCAGCCAGTGACTGCACGGCACCACTGATCAACTGTCCACTCGCTGCCTGTGCTGCCCTGAAGTCGTCCCGACTCGTGTCCTGTGCTGCCCTGAATTCGGCCCGACTCGCGTCCTGTGATGCCCCGAATTCGGCCCGACTCGCGTCCTGTGATGCCCCGAATTGTGCCCGACTCGCGTCCTGTGATGCCCCGAATTGTTCGAGACCCCTGGCCTGTGCTGCCGCGAGTTGTTCGAAACCCCTGGCCTGTGAGGCCCCGCAATCGGACACACTATGAGCCAGGGACTCAATGGCCTCAGGCAACCGTGCCACAACCCCCATGAACTCGGTGTGCCGACGATCCGAGTCCGCGGACATTTGATCAAGGAGGCGCACCTCCTGGGCGAGGACCGTCTCCGGACTGGAGGCCGGACTCTCCGTCTGGGGAGAAGGCCGCCGAGCTGCCCGACCCTTCCCGCGTGGCTGCACGCCACTGGGCCCAGCAACTACACTCCCCTGCAACACTTCCCCCCTCTGGGGAGAAGGCAGCCGAGCTGCCCGACCCTTCCCGCGTGGCTGGACGCCACTGGGCACAGGAGCTACACCCCCCTGCAATGCTTCCCCCTGGCTCTCCTCCAGGGAAGACGTGTCCCCTCCATTGCCATCCCCTGGCGCGGATGAGGGTTCCCCCGATGTACCGCCTTCCTCTTGCTCCTCCTCGTCCTCCTCTTCCGAGGGACTGACACTCGCAGCTTCAGGGACCTCCTCCTCACCAGCTGAAAGCAGGAAGGCACAAGAGTAGCTTTAGAGTGAGGACAGGGCGTCAGCGAGGGAGGCATGAGTGGTGGCATTCTGCGCATTGGTCGGACAGTGGCAAAGGATGTAGATCTGAAGCGCAAGGGGAACGAGAGAGGTCCAAACGATCATGTCCTTACCATTGGGGCCCAGCACAGGGTCGGCATCTCCAATTGCAACGGGGCCAATCACCCGGGCACCCATGACTCGACCCACGCGCTCCTCCAGGTCACTGAGTTGCTGGAACTGGGCACGGCCTCCCCCAGTGACAGTCCGGCTCTTCAGATTCTGGGCCAGCTTGGCCTGCAAGAGAAAGGACGGCCTCTAACTACAGTGTGGTGCCCTGTTGTTGTGTGCACTGCCTCCCATGGTCGAATAGCTTGGCCAGTGTGGTGCCCTGTTGTTGTGTGCACTGCCTCCCATGGTCGAATAGCTTGGCCAGTGTGGTGCCCTGTTGTTGTGTGCACTGCCTCCCATGGTCGAATAGCTTGGCCAGTGTGTAAAGTGCAGAAAGTGCAATTGATGTTCATGCCAGTGCCATAGCTGCTGGATGAGGGCTGGCCATTAGGCCTTTGAGGTCCCTTTGCCCATAATGAGAGGTGCACATGCAAGGATGAGGAGGACACTGGAAAGGGTACTCACCCTGACAATCTGAGTGAGGTCGTTAAACTTTTTCCGGCATTGGACACCAGTCCTGGGGACATCGCTGTTGGCTGTGACCCTCTGGGCGATTTCCCTCCAGGCTCTCCTGTACACCCTCTTGAGAGGCTTCTTGCCACTGTCCGGGAACAAGATATGGCTTCTCTTCTCCAAAGCCCTAACCAGCACCTTTAAATCATGGGCAGAGAAGAGCTGCGCTCGCTCACGGGCCCTCTGCATCCTTCCTGGCGCTATTTCTCTCCAGCAGCAGTGTTTAGGCCTAGCTGGAGGGCTGCAGTATCCAGGGCGTGGCAGCAGACCAAGTCGACCCTTCCCCCTTTAAGAGCTGGCCGGCACCAGGGTGTCTGCTGTCAATCAAAACATGACCGCACCTGCGCTGCGCCCGGCCTCGGCGGTATCAGTCTGCACCGCCGGCTTAGCGCCTAAAGATAGCCGTGCAACGCCAGTTTTAGCGCTCGAGCAAACTCCTTGGCCAAAGCTACTGAATATCGGCGAAGTGGCCTCCACGTTCCGGCGGGCGCAAACTTTAGCGGCCGCCCGACTTGACCGCCCCAAAAGTGGCTATACTGAATTTCTAGGCCAGGGTATTGAATTTGGATGATCAGCCATGATCGCATTGAATGGTGGAGCAGGCTTGAGGGGCCGAATAGCCTACTCCTGCTCCTATCTTCTATTTTTTTTTTATGTTTCAATGCTGAGTCGCTGCATAGGCTGCATAGCATGTATGAGCAAGCCTTCCGATGGACGGAAGAATTGCGGTTTTAATTCCGCACAAATTCTACAGGAGGAGCACATTCTTTTCACATCTTCCGTAGAAAATGGGAGATTTTTAGGTCACACAAAGTGCAACATACGGGTAATGCCAGGATGGTATAAGTCGGTATGAAGATCTGCCAGAGTCGAAGTTGATATAGAAGAGTAGAATGCCCGCGTGAGGGTATCCGGGGCCACATTCTCTTTGCCGGGTTGATAATGTATGGAGTATCCAAAGGTAGCCAATTCCATCCTCCAGAGTTGTATTTTGTTATTCTTGATCTTAGTGCCTTTCCGGTTATCCAGCATAAAGGCCACGGAGCGCTGATCAGTTATAAGTGTGAAATGGCGATGAGCGAGAAAATGACTCCATTTAAGTACCGCTTCGATGATGGCCGTAGCCTCCTTCTCGACAGGAGGATAATGGAGCTCGCTACCCTGCAAAGTTCTGGAGAGAAATGCAATGGGTCGACCACCTTAATTTAAGATAGCAGAGATCGCCACATCCGATGCATTGCACTCGACCACGAAAGGAAGATTTTCATCAGTGGAACGAAGCGTGGCTTTTTCCAGTTGTTGCTTGAGGAGTTTGAAAGCTGAAATAGCCGTTGCCTCTAATGGAAATGACATTGCGTGAAGCAGGGGCTGGGTCTTGTCGGAGAAGTGGGGTATCCATTTCGCATAATAGGCGAACATGTTGAGTGCCCGACGAAGAGAGTCGAGATTCATAGTGGGAGGGAGCTCCTGAAGCGGACGAAGTCGCTCCGGATCCGGTTTGATGACACCGTTGCCCACCCAATAGCCAAGGATATTGACTGATGGTACTGATTTCACAGATTTGGACTCATTTAAGGTTAAGTTGCGATGATGGAGTACATCAAAAAATTTCAGGAGGTTGGCATCATGCTCCTTCTGGTCATGACCAGCAATGGTGATATTATCCAGATATGGAAAAGTGTCCGTTTAGTTCTCCTGTTTGACTAGGCTATCCATTGCATGTTGAAAGACAGCCACCCCATTGGTGACCCCAAATGGAAGGCGACAAAACTGGTAAAGCCGACCATTGGACTCAAAGGCCATATACTTCTTGTCAGAGTCCTTTAATGGCACTTGATGATATGCGCTCTTTAAATCAAAAGTTGAAAATACCTTGTAGTTGGCAAGGTTATTGACCATGTCATCAATGCGTGGTAGTGGGTAGGCATCCAGGTCGGTATTCTGGTTAATAGTTTGCAAGTAATCGATGCAAAGATGTTTCTTGTGTTGCTTCAGAGGATTTTTGACAACGGCGACTTGAGCCTGCCAGGAAGATGAACATAGCTCAATGATACCGTCAGCTAGAAGGCGAGAGATTTCTGCCTCGATAAAGGATCAATCATCTTGGCTGAAACGTTGTGATTTAGTGACTATGGGTTTACATCGGGTGTAAGATTGGCAAACAAGGAGGGCTCGTCGAGCGAAGCTGCCGAAAGTGCGCAAAACGGTACTTTGGAAATAGTAAGCTCCGGCTTTGACTCTCCAAACTCGAAAGTGAGTCTTTTGTCTTGTTTCTGGAAATCCTGTCCCAGGAGCACATCACTGCATAGGTTCTTGAGCACCCCGAGCCGGGTGGAGAAATAAGTGTGGCCATTGTGAATAAGGTTGACAAGACAAAAGCCAGAAGAATTGGTGGTCAGTGTCGTCAGAGCCATTGCAATTTCCCTGTCCAAGGGGTAAATACGCAGTTTTAGCTTACTGACAGCCCGCTCACTAATGAAGCTGTCAGAGCTGCATGAATCGATTAGTGCACTCAAAATGTGTCTATTTACTGAAACCTTCATGGCTGCATGGGACAAACTTTGGGGAAAAAGAGCTGTGATAGGAGGAGGGGCACTTTTACCCTTGACAGCTGTAACCTTAGTAGTGGTTCTTGGGGGAGGAGCAGTTTTATAGATTGCAGCTGTAACCTTAGTAGTGGCTCTTGGGGGAGGAGCAGTTTTATAGGTAGTAGCTGCAAAACTAACAGGAGCTTTCGACCGGTATACCTTAGAAAAGTGGCCTTTCTTACTAACAGCGGCTCTTGACTGGCATACCTTAGAACAGTGACCTTTCTTGCTGCAATGAGTGCAGGTCGCGTTACGAGCAGGACAAAATTTCCTATAATGGAACGCACCTCCACAGAAGAAACACTTCCTTCCAGATTGCCAAGATGCCGCTAGGGCGGGGTCATCATCAGTGTAGGTTTCTAGGGTAGGGTTGTCATCAGCCGGTTAGAGTCATCATCCGTGAGGGCTTCTGCCCGAGGCCTCTCAAAAGAGTCACTAAAAGTGATAGCAGCAGCCCGTGCATGTGGTGAAAGATAGGTGTCTGCATTCCACTTTGCAAAGTCCAGAGAACATGCCTGGTCATAGGCAGCCTGTAACGTGAGGGTTTTATTCTCCAACAGACACTGACGTATGAAGGGCGATGCAATCCCATTAATAAAGGAATCACGAATTAACTCCTCCTGGTACTGCTCAGCTGTAACAGCTTTAAGATTACAATCCTTGCTGAACCTGCGAAGTTTCTGAAGGGACTCATCAAGTGATTCCCCGGGTTGTTGTCGAGTTGTGGCCAGTAGATGCCGAGCAAAAATTTCATTTGGGGACTTGATATATAGCTGCTGTAGTATTTGGATAGTGGCGTCATAGTCTACACAGTCTTCAATATAATCAAACACATGAGGGGATACATAATTAGCAAGAATCACTAATTTATCAGGAACATTTTCACCACACACCCTGAGGAAGTTGCTGAAAGTACGATACCAGTGTTTCCATACCTTAGCAGCTGCAAGTGAATTCGGGTCTAGGTCGAGACGGGCGGGTCTCAGTAGTTTCTTCATGATGGATCAATTACTTGTCTGCGTTCCCTTCTACGGTTCGAGTCATAGCTGGCTGTTCCTGAAATCACCCAATGTGTGGAGTCGATATCAAGTTGATTAAATTGACATAATAAAACTCACTACGTACTTGGTTTGAGCATAAAGCAAGGCTTTAATCAACTTGTTTCAGAACATGGAGGTCTAGTTGTACTTCACAAGTTCCTTGTCTTACAAAATGTCCCTGCGCTATGGTCAACCATATCCCGAAGCTCTCCGAAAAAGGAGACCCCTCGATCCACTTCAGGGACATAGAGCAGGCAGCCAGCGTCAATGACTGTGATGGCGCTGAGCAGGCCAAGATGCTGCTATTCTTCCTGGAGAGTAGTCTCCTCCAATCCCTCTTTGACGAATGTAAAAGGGGGCAGAGTGGGTACGAAGAGCTTAGAGATGCAGTTCTGGAGGACATGGGGATGAATGAGAGAAGTCCTTTCTCCCGCGTGGAGAAGACTGTCCAGCTCCCAGGGGAAACCCCGCAGGCTTTCATGGACTGGCTGTGGCTGGTGTACCGGAGGGCCTGTCCGGGGATGCCGAACCAGGGGTTCCTGAATGGAGATCTCCTGGCCCATTGGCTCTGTTGCCTGGTGGCGAACAGCTTGCCACAGGTCCGGGCCAAAGCAGAAGTCTGGTTCGACCCCAAAAATCCCCAGACCACTGAACTTACGGTGATTAGGCAGCTAACTCTAGCCTATAAAAACGGTAGGGGAGCCGATGCACACCCACCCAAGGGAACGGTGCATGAGGTAAAACCCGGACCGGGTAGGAAAGAATGGCACCAGGAAGGGAACAACCCCCCAACAGAAAGACGAGTTGTTACAGGTGTGGGAAGGATGGTCGCTGGTGGAAGGAGTGTAAAAACCCTTGGAAAGATAACAAGAAAAAGAATTCCACAGCCCCAGCCTAAAAGGCGGGGACAGGAATCCATCCCGCAGAGGTCGAATCACTTTTGGACACCATGAGGTCCTTATTGACTGGCCAGGGGAGAGTAGCAGCTGCCACCAGTGCTCTGACCCCATCAACCCCCTTCCAACCCACAGCCCTGACTAGAGCCAGCGCAGCCTGTTTACCTGTGTTCCCTCCGATACGATGAATGGAAGAGACCCCTCTTGGAGATGGAGGTGGAGAAGGTGACGGAGACCTATCTGTTAGACACCGGGGGCATCATGCACAGTGGTCCACTCAGCTAACCCCACCACCTCGCCTCTATCTAACGGGGTCCCATACAGTCTGTCGGGGTTCACAGGTAAAGAAAAGGTTGGCTCGTTCTCCATCCCACTCACCATTCGGTTAGGACCGCTCCGCTCCAAGTGGACCTGTGTCCTGATGAAATGGGAAGTGGAGGGTGGAAGAGGGGTCCTGGGAGCCGACTTTATTGCAGGCCATGGGATCCTAGTAGATTTGAGGAATCATTGCTTAAGGGGGGCAGGTAAAGTGAAGAACGGAGAGGTGGTAGTAATCCCAGGGAAGGAAGGGAAGGGGACCCTATGCACCATGAAGCCCAAAGAGGGTTATAACCTCGAGCTTATGGTCAGTAACACCCCACGGGAGTTCCAGGCATTTGTGCAGGCCCACCTGGCCACATTTGCCACTCACAAACACGACTGCAGGAGGGTCAATGGGTTTGAGGTCAGCGTAGATGGGGACACCATGGCCCAACCACAGAAACAGTATAACTTCCCCAGGGAAGCAGAGCCAGACAGGGAAGCAGCCATGTCCTTGTTAGTACAGCAGGGAGTTCTGAGACCGATAGCTACCCATGTGAATTCTCCATTATGGCCGGTTAGAAAGCCAGACAATTCCTGGAGGGCCACGGTGGACTATCGAGTGCTCAATAGTAACATCCCAGCCTGTACACCCACAGTAGCAGCATTTGCCGACCTGATAGGAAGTATCCCAGCATCCGCGACCACTTTCACGGTGATGGATATTTTCAACGGGTTTTGGTCTGTCCCTTTAAGGAGGGAGGATCAGTACAAGTTTGCCTTTATGTTTAAAGGGCAACAGTACACGTGGAACTGCTTGCCTCAGGGCTTCCACAACAGCCCCAGCATTTTCCATCAGTGCATGGCAAACAGTTTAAAGGATTTTAGCCAGCCCAGACAGTTGGTCCAATATGTGGATGACCTGCTACTGTTCACCGATTCGAAAAAGGAGCATGGCCCACTATTGGCCGAACTGCTGGAGCTGCTAGGGCAGAAAGGTTTCAAGGTAAACCCCAAGAAAGCGCAGATCGGCCAGCAGGAGGTGAAATTCCTTGGCCTTGTAGGGGGGCATCTTTTACCTGGTTTACGGTAATTTACATGGTCAGCAGCCTTTGCCTGCACTGAGACCAATTCCAATCTTTTACCTGGTTTACGGTAATTTACCTGGTCAGACAGCTTTTGCAGTGCACTGTAAACCAATTTCAAAACAACGGTTTTGAATCGCTAAGCCCCACCTTCCAGTTCTGACTGGAGGAACTTATAATTAATGATATATTAAAACGGACAAATGGTCTGGATGTGAGAAAGTCAAATTTTATTAACTAAAGAAACTACACCACACGATCAAAGCAATAAAGAAACTACACTACATGATCAATGTAAAATTGCTTAACAGGGGAAGGCAGACGGCAAAAACGAGGGATAAATGGCTACAATGTAAGTCTTACAATCTTAGCAATTTCCCTTAAATTACCACCCCTCTAACTCCTTACTAGATTGCCTTGCTGAGGAGTCAGAAACCTGCTCACCTGTGGTCCAAAGAGAGAGAAGAGCTCACCTGCAGTCCAAGGAGCAAGAGAGAGAGAGAGCTTCTGAGAAGCTATCTTTATATCCTGTGAGCTCCTGCTGTTTTGGCGCTGAAATGGTCTGTGTGCAAATTCACGCCGAAAAGTTCAAATACACAAGAGAAAGGCCCTGATTGGCTGATTCAAACGGGCTATTTCCCAGTGGCCAAACTGCTTCCTTTTTCTGGAATGGGTTTCAAATAAAGCTTGGGGTGGTTTGAATGTGTCTTCATTCTGGGGCCCAAATGTTCCCACCCACATCCGGAGTTCATCTGGCTAAAACAAAAGGGACCCAACTGCCCTATTGTCTGAGTAATGGGTGATTCAAACCCATTCATTCCTTTTCTTCCGTAGTTTAGGTGTGTCTCAATTGTGTGCTGTGCTTTGAATGGAGTTGGATTGCTATGTAAACAGAAACCCATTCATTGTGGTCACTGAAACTGCAGTCTCAAGTGGTTTAATCCCTTATGTCAACAAGGCAACGGTTTCCTGTAAACAAACATTGCCTCTGTAGGGAAGGGAAACTCCCTTTTTTTTGATTGACAGAATCTGACTGCCACTGCTTGATCCTCCCACTTTTCACAGACATCCACGAGCTGCTTCTAAGCCTTTTATCCTTGGCCATGCTTTTCTGATGGCCATTTTTAAACCCCTTTGCAATTTACACAGTTCAAAACTCAAGAGTACATTTTTTTTAATACAATGTGCTGTCTTAAAGTGTGCGAATTTTTCCACCAAGTTCCTCAAATCTGGTGTTGTTCACATGCTGCCCATCTCAACCCAGCCTTTTGCGGTTCTGGGCACGTTTTAAAACATTGTCCAACCCAGAGACAATTTAAAGTCACACGCAGTCTCCGTCCACGATGTGGATTAATATCTCCAGTATCTTCAGGGATGAGGGATTTTGTGAACCCCTACATTCCCCCCTTTGGATACTTCCAACTTGCTTGTAGTATCCACTTGAAGAAAGTGAGCAAAATTTTCTGACCCCCGACAAACAATCGTTCCCTGTATTTATCTATAGCTACCTACCACTGATCCCTCGACCTGTCTATTCCCCTTAAATCCAAGAAAAACCGTGGTACGGTAAGCATCTACAGATACATCAACTACAAAATGTTACAACAAGGGGTCTCACACCCCTGCACCACTTGTTACATTATAACATATTACAAAATGTTGCAATCTTGGTTATACAATGTAATCAAAATGATTCCAAGCACGGAGAGGGTCCTACGCCTCTGCACAGCTTGGAACTGTAAAACAAGATACAAAAGCCTCCATTAAGCATTTGAAACAAAATGCTGAAACATTTGAAACAAAATGCTGAAATAAACCCCGGCTATCATGTGCCAATGATGGGCCGTGAAATTCGAGTGGGTATTGCTCCTCCCACCCGGGCTGTAAATGTTCCTTCCACCCCCTTTAATGGTCTTAAACTTTTAAAACA
Organism: Somniosus microcephalus; assembly: GCF_052327205.1. NCBI lineage: Eukaryota > Metazoa > Chordata > Chondrichthyes > Squaliformes > Somniosidae > Somniosus > Somniosus microcephalus. Next base: position 146,297,278 of record NC_140992.1, on the reverse strand, counting down.
TACAGAATGGATTTTACAGAACAGTCTGCTCTGCCAGCCCCGAGCCGTTCCCTTGTCCCTTTATGGAGGCAGGGTACCCCTCACATTTCACAGACCGAGACCGGGGAGTATGGGATCGCGACTCCCAGTCCCTCCCCCTCCCTTTCTTCCCTCGACTGGCTGCAGAAAATGATGGGTGCCTGTGTGGCGGCTCTCACTGGCCCCACACTCAAACTTGGATCCTAGATCCGGCCACCCACTCATCCTCCCCAGCCACACTTACACTCCAAATTTGCCCGTGGGCCCCGGGTGAGTTCCTCCCTTCCGCGAGTGCACCCATGCGACTCTTGGGTCTCACCCTTCCCTTTACAATCTTTCCCGGGCCATCACCACCCACTCCCGGGGAATGCATCCCTATCTGACAAGGCGCCCGCGCTTCCCCACCATGACTCCTCAATAGCGAGGTCTCCCGCAAGTGAACTTCGGTCAGGATAGTGCTGGGTTGGTGGCCGTGCCCCACCCAGCTGGGGCCATCTCTTCTGTGTAGGATGAGTAGGCAAGTTCCTCCGAACCCCGTCTGGTTTCTCCCAAAGGTCACTGCGGGGTCTCCTCCTGGAGTTGTCCAGTGGCGAGGTGATCCCCAACATTCTGTATCCATATCTTCATTCAATGCCCAGCTCAGGCTGGGTGAACAGGGCTGCTCCTTGGTCCACTCTCCTGTAAAAACACTTAAAAGTACATGCAGCCAGGTCTCTCACTGACCTGCTGCCTTAGGTGGAGACATGGTCGGGTCCCTCGACCTCGGACCAAAATAAAAGCATTTGGCACACTTATAAACTTAAACTTTAAACCTACTACTTACATTCTAAACTTAAAATTTAAACACCTTAAAAGCAAGCCATAAACATTGGTTACTTAACACAAAGCTATAATACAAATGCCGCCCATCTCTGGATGGCCAGGCTAATCTCTGGTGTCAGTGTCACAGATTACTGCTGCCTGCAGCGAAGCTGGACTGCCTCCTGCTTCTGGTCCCTGGCAGCTTATGGCTGCTAGTTGGGGACCTCTGTGGCCTGTTTCCTCCTGGGCTCGGGAGATTGCTCTTTGTGGCATGTACCCTGGTGACCATCTTTTCTTGGGCTTGTGGACCCGCTGAGACCTTTTGAGGGGCATCTCTGTGGGGGAAACTTTGGCTGACGGACCCTGAGCCTGCGTCACAGCCCTAGCTGGCTGGGAACCTTCTCCCCCTGGTGCCAACAACCCACACTGTATAATATACCTGGCAGCCTGCCGGTACTCCGGGTTTGTCTCCTTTTCCCTACCCACTCCTGTACTGGGGGCAAGTATTCCCTCACCACCCGCTCCCCTGCAAGAGGAATTGCTATCCCTGCCTCCCCAGGGTCCCACACCATAGGGGGAACCACTCTAGAAGCGGGCTGGGAAGCTTGTCCCTTTAAACAGGCAACTGCACCTGCGCGAACCTTCTTACCGGAGTCCCACGGCAGAGGCTGTTAAGCCTCTGTCTTCAAACAGGCGACTGCGCCTGCGCAGGGAAACCGAAGAGGAGCCGCTGTGGTCCCGCGGGCAACTGCACCTGTGTGAACCTCCTCCCTGGAGTCCCCCGGCATAGGCTGTGAAGCCTCTGTCTTTAAAAAGGCGACTGCGCCTGCGCAAACCTCCTCCCCGGAGTCCCTCGGCAGAGGCTGTCTTCAAACAGGCGACTGCGCCTGCGCAAATCTCCTCCCCGGAGTCCCATGGCAGAGGCTGTGAAGCCTCTGTCTTCAAGCAGGCGACTGCACCTGCGCAATCCTCCTCCCCGGAGTCCCATGGCAGAGGCTGTGAAGCCTCTGTCTTCAAGCAGGCAACTGCGTCTGCGCAGGGAAACTGAGGAGGAGTCGCTGGGGTCCCGCAGGCAACTGTGCCTGCATGTTCGATCTCTTTGAAAAGGTTAGGAAGAACCGCTGTGTCTTCTAAGCAGGCTACTGCGCCTGCACGTATAGACTGAGAAGCAGGGACCTTTAAACGGCCGACTGCGACTGCGCGCGTGGCCTCACAGTGAACAGGAGCCGCTGGGGGTTCCAAGTCCGCGACTGTGCCTGCGCAAACCCGGTGTTGGGAAACCTCTCCCCTCAGGCGCGGGACTGCGCCTGCGTGGGAAAACTGAAGAAGAGCCGCTTGGGTCACGGGCTGGGAAACTGCGCCTGCGCAAACAGGCCATTCAAAAGAGTGGGGAATTCCTGTCTCCAGACCAGCGACTGCGCATGCGCAGGCAGTGTCCAAGCGATCTTCTGTGAATGAACTGGCAGCAGCCTGCCGATTTCTACTCTCAGGCTGCTGTTTCTCTGTTTCTGAGCCAAATAACTGGTTCAAATTTAAACTTTGACCAAAACTTAGGTCCCACTGGGACGGGGAAGTGTCCCAATTGATGGGCCGGACAACTTTTCCCTTGGAACAAGCCACAGTGCCTGTCTTTACAGCCTGTGAACTTGAACTTGTATGGTCAGATTTATACAATTTACCTGATTTTCCCTGTGTCCCATCCCTGCCTGTAATCGCTGCCGCTGGCCCGGACTCATATGGGTCCCAGAAAGTGCCTGCACATGCACCCTCCTTGGCCAGCATATCGGCCAGTCAGTGTGGGGAGGCAGAGGTGGGCGAGGGGGCTGCAGCACCACTGATGGCTGCTACCTTTCCCTGATTGGCCCTGAGGAAAGATTTTATGGACTCCAAGGCGGACTCAACTGTATTGGGAGGAGTTTCTGTCTCTGCCTTCTGAGTTGGGGCTACGGGGGCCCTGGCTTTTTCATCTCTCCCAGGCTTTTTACAATCCCTGTGCCAGTGGCCATCCTCCCTGCACCTGTAACAAGTAATCTTGTTCTGGGAGGGACGGCTCCCTTCCTGGCACCACTCTTTCTTATATTGAGCCCCAGGTTTGACCTCATGGACCTTACCCTTGTGCTGGGGTGTCCCACTATTCCTACCGTTCCTATATGCTACCGTGAGCTGCCGGATTACAGTCGCTTCAGTTGCTAGGGGGTCTCGGGGGTCAAACCAGGTATCAGCCTTTGCTTTTATCTGGGGCAGGCAATTGAACACCAGGCAACAAAGCCATTGGGTCCGCTGCTGCTGGTTCAGTTGTGCCCTATTTTGTGCCCCTGTACACGCACTGTTGTAGACTGGCCACAGCCTGTCTGCAAATGCCTGTGGGGTCTCCCCTTCCTTCTGCAGTGTTTTCCCTATGCAATCGAACGGATTGCCGTCATTCGCACACATAGCTTCCAGTATTTCCTCCTTTAGGTCCTCAAAACCCTTCTGCCCTCTCTTAGCCTCATCTGAAAGGGTCTGATAGAGCTTACTATCTACAGAGAAAAGCAACATTTTGGCTTTCTCTTCCTCATTACAGCCGTTAACACAGACTGCCTGTTCTATCCCCTGGAAGTGCACTGAGGGGTCTCCCTTTGCGGAGAGCAGGGGAATATGTTTCACCAGGCCTCTGAGCTGCAGGGTATCATAGGCTACCAGATAGGTATGCTGAACAGCCCCTGGGTCATTGTCATTCGCGGGCGGACCATACCTCCATTGTCAGAGGGGGTACACTGTTCCTGGTCCCTGCCTGCCTAGCGGGACCTGCTGGCATTCTTCTACCACCCCATTGTCCACCCCTTCTTGATGCCAGAGCTCCTCAAAACCCGGAGCTGTGGGCTGCGGTCTTGGGATCTCTAATTCCCTAGCCAGCATTTCCCTGGGTGTTGCCTGCGGGGCAGTTTGATTTGGGCTGCTGGTACTGTCCGACGGATTCCCCTTTGAACTTATGAGACGCACCATCCCTTTAGTCCTCCTTAACTCCATACCCAAACTCTCTATCTTTCGGTTACATGGGGTATGATCTGCTCCACTAAACCTTTGGTCGCAGGCCAGCTTATAAGCTGCCTTTACCTCCCTAACCATTTCCTCCTGCTCTGTTACTTCTGAGATGAGGCGGGCATTCTCTTCCCGCGGTCTCATCTCGTTACTCCTTGCTTCTGTAAACTGGCACTTCAGGAACTCTATCTTGTGCCTCGCGTGGCTTTTGCCCTTGCTAGCTTCTTTGGTGAGGTGTGCGTTTTCCTCCTGTAGCCTCATCTCACTGTCCCTAGCCTCTGTGGTTTCCTGCACAAGGCGCTCTATCTCTGCCTGGCATTTTGTGACCTCTAGTGTGAGGCGTGCATTTTCTTCCCACACCCTCATCCCACTATCTCTGGCCTTATTCACCTCTCTTATGAGGCGTTCTACCTCCGCCTGGCATTTTTCTAACTCGGACTCCCGATTCTTGGCCTCTGTAACCTCCTTCCACACCCTCATCTCACCCTTCTTAACCCAGCCACCTATACCATAATAGGTCAGCTTACACGCTGCCGCTAACTTCTGCAGGACTACCCACAGACTAAAAGCATGTAAAGCAATAGCGGATGCTTTCTCCAGATCCAGACCACTTATCATATCAAAAACTGCCTCCAGTCCTGCCGTGGTCGTCAATTTATAGGGGGCATATTTTACCTGGTTTACGGTAATTTACCTGGTCAGACAGCTTTTGCAGTGCACTGTAAACCAATTTCCAAACAGCGGTTTTGAATCGCTAAACCCCACCTTCCTGTTCTGACTGGAGGAACTTATAATTAATGATATATTAAAATGGACAAATGGTCTGGATGTGAGAAAGTCAAATTTTATTAACTAAAGAAACTACACCACACGATCAAAGCAATAAAGAAGCTACACCACACGATCAATGTAAAATTGCTTAACAGGGGAAGGCAGACGGCAAAAACGAGGGATAATGGCTACAATGTAAGTCTTACAATCTTAGCAATTCCCCTTAAATTACCACCCCTCTAGCTCCTTACTAGATTGCCTTGCTGAGGAGCCAGAAACCTGCTCACCTGTGGTCCAAAGAGAGAGAAGAGCTCACCTGCAGTCCAAGGAGCAAGAGAGAGAGAGAGCTTCTGAGAAGCTATCTTTATATCCTGTGAGCTCCTGCTGTTTTGGCGCTGAAATGGTCTGTGTGCAAATTCACGCTGAAAAGTTCGAATACACAAGAGAAAGGCCCTGACTGGCTGATTCAAACGGGCTATTTCCCAATGGCCAAACTGCTTCCTTTGTCTGGAATGGGTTTCAAATAAAGCTTTGGGTGGTTTGAATGTGTCTTCATTCTGGGGCCAAAATGTTCCTGCCCGCATCCGGAGTTCATCTGGCTAAAACAAAAGGGACCCAACTGCCCTTTTGTCTGAGTAATGGGTGATTCAAACCCATTCATTCCTTTTCTTCTGTAGTTTAGGTGTGTCTCAATTGTGTGCTGGGCTTTGAATGGAGTTGGATTACTATGTAAACAGAAACCCATTCATTGTGGTCACTGAAACTGCAGTCTCAAGTGGTTCAATCCCTTATGTCAACAAGGCAGCGGTTCCCTGTAAACAAACACTGCCTCTGTAGGGAAGGGAAACTCCCTTTTTTTGATTGACAGAATCTGACTGCCACTGCTTGAACCTCCCACTTTTCACAGACATCCACGAGCTGCTTCTAAGCCTTTTATCCTTGGCCATGCTTTTCTGACGACCATTTTTAAACCCCTTTGCAACTTGCACAGTTCAAAACTCAAGAGGACATTTTTTTTAATACAATGTGCTGTCTTAAAGTGTGCGAATTTTTCCACCAAGTTCCTTGATTCCAGTGTTGTCCACGTGCTGCCAATCTCAACCCAGCCTTTTGCGGTTCTGGGCACGTTTTGAAACATTGTCCAACCCAGAGACAATTTAAAGTCACGCACAGTCTCCATCCACGATGTGGATTAATATCTCCAGTATCTTCTGGGCTGGGGAATTTTGCAAACCCCTACAGCCTGACCGTGCGCGCTGGAGAAAGGGCCATAGATAATGCTAGGAGAGAAGTGGTACAAGAGTTAACGGTCCCCAACACAGTAACGGGTGTGAGTTCATTTCTAGGGCTAACCGGGTACTGTAGAGACTTTATTGAGGACTATGCAGCCACCGCAGCCCCTCTGCTCCGACTCCTACACAAGGGAGTGGAGTGGCTTTGGGATGAGGGTTGCCAGGCAGCATTTGTCAGGCTCAAGAAAGACTTGCAGACCGCACCAGCTCTAGGGGCCATAGATGGGGAGAAATACATTTTCCTGATGGTAGAGCGGCACGGCCAGCTGAGGCCGGTAGTCTACTCCTCCCGGATACTCACGGATGTGGAGAGGAGCTACTCCAACTGTGAACGGCACCTCTTGGCCACACATTGGGCTGTGAAAAGACCATTGATCTTCACAGGCACCTCTCCCATCACCCTCCTCACCCATCACACACCCACCCAGAATCTTCTGGATGGGAGGAACAAGGATGGGTCAGTGAGCAGTGCCCGCATTGCCCGCTGGACCTTGCTTCTCTCACAGATGGATCTTAGAGCGAAGGGTCTCTGCGAGCCAAAGCTCGCAGCCAACGTAGTATATCCTGGAACAGCCCATTGATGTTCCATTGAAGGGGATTGGGAAGTGAATGTAGGATTATGGGCCGGGATACAACCAACAGGTCGCGAGACCTATGTAGACGGTTCCAGCATGGTATCTGCTGGCGAGCTTCTCACGGGGTGTGGAGTTTACGACCCAACAGCAAACATTGCCCTGGTGATTAAGCTCCCCAGCACGATGAGCGCCCAGCAGGCTGAACTGTCCATGGTAGTGTACGTCGGTACACACCCTGAAATCTTCCCCACCCCCTACACGATTTGCTCGGACAGCATGTTCACGTGCAATTCATGTACGGAGTACCTGGCCATCTGGTCCTGCCGCGGATACACCTCCGCTGACGGGAGACCCCTCACACCAAAACCCCTGCTGGAAAAGATCCTGGCAGCATTGGGGGAGGAAGGGGAGGTTTTCATCCACAAGGTGAAGGCCCATTCCTCCACAGAACCCCACGGCCAAGGCAACCAGCAGGCTGTCTTGCTCGCCAAGGAGGGTGCCCACACAGGCACTTTCTGGGACCCATTTGGGTCCAGACCCATGGCGGCGGTCAGAGGTAGGGACGAGACCCAAGGGAGTGCAGGGGTAGCGTTAGCTCCAGACCTTAAGACGGTCCAAGCCCAAGGCCCCATCCTCAAGGCAGTCCTCGGTGCAGTAACTGAGGGAAAAAGGGTAGACGGTCCGTACGGCACAGTAGCCCTCTCCGTAAAAAAGGGCATGCTGTTCTGGGGGGAACAGTGGGTTGTGCCGCAGCAGCACCAGAATGAATTCCTTCAACTGGCCCATGAGGGTCAAGGAGCGGGACACCCCGGGCTTGAGACCACCTGGCAACAGGTGGAACAGACGGGTTGGTGGACGGGACTCAGGGACGATGTCTGCGAGTTCTGTGCAGGCTGTCTTGTGTGCACTGCAAATAACACCGAACCCCACAAAAGGAAGGTACCCATGGGACACGTCAGGAGGGTAGAGGGACCATGGCAGTCGATACAAGTTGACTACATCGGGCCCCTGCCCACCCCCCAGAGAGGCTATAAGAACTGCCTAGGCCTGGTGGACATGTTCACCAAATGGGTAGAGGCCTTCCCCTGCAGAACAGCCACAGCTCTATGTACTGCCAAGATCCTGGTCCAGGAAGTGTTCTCGCGGTGGGGACTACCACCGTATGTGGAGTCTGACCAAGGGAATCACTTCACCGGACAGGTGATGCAGAACACCCTTATTCTGCTAGGCATTGAGGGGAAATCGCACGTGGCCCACAACTCGCAGTCATCGGGGATTGTGGAAAGAATGAATCGGACCCTAAAAGAAAGGTTGAGGAAGGAAACGGTGGACTCGCCCCGTAAATGGCCCGAGGTCCTACCGTTGGTTTTGATGGGGACCCAGGCCAGCCAGTCTAAAAGCACGGGGTACTCCCCGTATGAGCTAATGATCGGCAGGGTTATGCGGACCCCCACCCATGTACTAGCCCTGGTGCTCATGGAGGGTCAGCTCAGAGAGGTAAACCAGGACAGGTTCACCCAAAACCTCTTTGAGCACCTGAAACAGGTCCATAAGCAGGCGGCTGGGAACGTGGGAAGGCAGCATCAGAGTAACCGATTGCTGCTCGAACCCAGAAAGCACCACGAGTTGCAGGTTGGAGATCAGATCATGGTGAGAAACTATGCCCAAGTAGGGAGTTTGGAACCATTATACATGGGGCCCTGCAGCATTGTGGATAAAGCCAGCCCCATGGTATACGCCATTAAAATGCCCCGGCGTACAAAATGGTTTCATATCAACCAGTGCAAGCTGTTTAAACCTGAAATGGGATAACAGCCAGTTGGGGTAAGGTCTGAGGATAAAGATCCTCAGCCGGCAGCAGGAGCGAGTTCACAGACTGCACAGGCAGGCGCTGTAGCTTGCTTAAAGGGAGGGGCCATCCTGCCCATCAATTGGGACACTCCCCAGCTCTTCTGGGATCCAGATGAGGGGGAGGGACCTGAGGGTGAAAACCCCGCCCCTAACCTAGGTGTAGAGGGGGAGGGACCTTAGGTCAAAAACCCCGCCCCGGACCCAGCCATGGGAACTCGGGGCAGAGGCTCTCAGCTCGCAGCAGCATGCTGCGAAGTGTTACCTGCCCCTAGCCCAGGTTCGGGAGAGGTCAAGCCTGAGGGAGCAGCGGTTCTGCTTGAAGGCCCATCGGCCAAGAAAGCCCCACCCACCAAGGCCTCTAGAAGGTCCCCATAGATGCCCCAGCTGAGAAAGCCATGATCACCAGTGTTATGTTCATAAATAAATATAAATTTTCATTATGAACAGCTAGCTTGAGCTAGTCATTTATTCAGCCATGTGGACTAGTGTACAGGCATCCATCTTGACTACTGCCTTGTGGGTAGCCTACTACTAAACATACAGCTCCACCTAGTGTTCCATTCTAGAATGACATGTTACTGATCATTACATCCCCCTTCCTTAGAGGTTAAACAAAATCAATATCAATCAATATCAATCAATCATAACAACATAAACATCTTCACAACAGTCAACACATTTTCAAAGCTTTACTTTATGAACTCTAAGCTTTTCATTCTTTTATTATAGTTTTCTTTATCTTCAAAGATTAAGTCTATCAGGCTTTTTTACTTCACGTGTGGATCTTCTCAGCACAGGTAAGTCTGATGTGTTTTCAGGAGAGCCTGTATGTGTGTTTGTGTTAGGTTGTTCTGGTGGTGAGTGACAAGATTCAGTTGCGGCATTGTCATCGATTTGCTCTTGGATAGTTCCTTGTGTTTTCAGGAGGGAACGGCGGTTCCTCCTGAGAATCTGTCCTTCCTCAGTTCTAACAGTGTATGACCTTGGTCCTACTTCCTCAAGAACTGTAGCTTTCCTGTTCCATGCATCTGGATCCTCAATCCTAACAACATCATCCCTTGTCAATGGTTTCAGAGTTTTGGATGACTTGTCATAGTGTGATTTCTGTTTCAGCTTTAACAGTTGAAGTCTCTGTCTCAGTTCCTTACTCTGCTTTTCTTTTGCACAGCAGGGTAGCGTGGTGCACAACTTGCGACCCATTAGGAGTTCAGCAGGTGAAGAACCAGAGTCTAAAGGGGAGGCTCGGTAGCTCAGCAGGGCGAGATAAGGATCAGATTTGCTTTCTGTTGCTTTCTTCAGCAGCTGTTTGAGAACTTGAACACCTTTCTCTGCCTTACCATTCGACTGAGCATACAGAGGACTGGATGTGATGTGTTGAAAGTCATAATGTGCTGCAAACTGTTGCCACTCCTTACAGTTGAAGCACGGACCATTGTCACTAACGGCAATCCTGGGAATTCCATGTCTGGCGAAGATGGATTTAACATGCATTATGACACTGCTTGCTGATGTGCTTGAGAGCAGCGCCATCTCAGGATAGTTAGAATAGTAGTCAATCATGATTAGATAGTCTTTACCATTCAAATGAAAGAGGTCCAAACCAACCTTTTGCCATGGTGCTGTTGGTAAGTCAGCTACTATCACCGGTTCCTTTGCTTGTTTGTATTGGTGTTTCTGACATGTCTCACATATGCCTATCATGTTCTCAATGTCCTTATTTATGCCAGGCCAATAAACAGTGTCTCTTGCTCTCCTTTTGCATTTTTCAATTCCGAGGTGTCCCTCATGAATCCTTTTGAGCATGTCTTGACGTAGAGCCTGTGGAATGACTATTCTGTTCTGTTTTAGTAATAGTCCACTTGCGACACTTAACTCTGACCTGATGTCATAGAGTCATAGAGTCATAGAGTTTTACAGCACAGAAAGAGGCCCTTCGGCCCATCGTGTCTGCGCCGCCCATCCATCCCTGTCCAGTCTAATCCCATTTTCCAGCATTTGGTCCATAGCCTTGTATGCAATGGCATTTCAAGTGCTCATCCAAATGCTTCTTGAATGTTGTGAGGGTTCCTGCCTCTACCACCCTTTCAGGCAGTGAGTTCCAGATTCCAACCACCCTCTGGGTGAAAAAGTTCCTCCTCAAATCCCCTCTAAATCTCCTGCCCCTTACCCTGAATCTATGCCCCCTTGTTATTGACCCCCCTACTAAGGGGAAAAGTTCCTCTTTATCTACCCTATCTATGCCCCTCATCATTTTGTACACCTCAATCAGGTCCCCCCTCAGCCTTCTTTGCTCCAAGGGAAACAACCCCAGCCTGTTTTGTCTTTCTTCATAGCTGAGGCGTTCCATCCCAGGTAACATCCTGGTGAATCTTCTCTGCACCCTCTCCAAAGCAATCACATCCTTCCTATAGTGAGGCGACCAGAACTGCACACAATACTCCAGCTGTGGCCTCACCAGCGTTTTGTACAGCTCCATCATAACCTCCCTGCTCTTATATTCTATGCCTCGGCTAATGAAGGCAAGTATCCCATATGCCTTTCTAACCACCTTATCTACCTGTTCCGCTGCCTTCAGAGATCTATGTACATGTACACCAAGGTCCCTCTGACCCTCTGTACTTCCTAGGGTCCTACCACTCATTGTGTATTCCCTTGCCTTATTTGTCCGTCCAAAATGCATCACCTCGCACTTTTCAGGGTTAAATTCCATTTGCCACTTTTCCGCCCATCTGACCAACCCGTTTATATCGTCCTGTAGCCTAAGGCTTTCCTCCTCGCAAGTTACCACCCCACCAATTTTCGTGTCATCTGCGAACTTACTGATCATACCTTTTACATTCTCATCCAAATCATTTATGTAGATCACAAACAACAAGGGACCCAGCACCGATCCCTGAGGTACCCCACTGGACACAGGCTTCCAGTCACAAAAGCAACCTTCAACCATCACCCTCTGCCTCCTGCCACTCAGCCAGTTTAGGATCCAACGCGCCAAGGCACCCTGGATCCCATGGGCTCTTACCTTCTTGACCAGTCTCCTATGCGGGACTTTGTCAAAAGCTTTACTGAAGTCCATGTAAACCACATCCACAGCATTTCCCTCATCCACCCCCCTAGCCACCCCCTCAAAAAATTCAATCAGATTTGTCAGACATAATTTACCCTTGACAAAGCCATGCTGACTATCCCCGATTAATCCTTGCCTCTCCAAGTGGAGACTAATTTTGTCCCTCAGAATTTTTTCCAATAATTTCCCTACCACAGATGTTAGGCTCACTGGCCTGTAATTCCCTGGTTTAGCCCTGCTACCCTTCTTGTATAATGGTACTACATTAGCTGTTCTCCAGTCCTCTGGTACATCCCCTGTGGCCAGAGAGGTTCTGAAAATTTGTGTCAGAGCCCCTGCAATCTCCTCCTTTGCCTCCCACAGCAGCCTGGGATACATCTCGTCCGGGCCTGGGGATTTATCCACTTTTTGGCCTGCTAAAACCGCTAGCACCTCCTCCCTCTCGATGCTAATATGTTCAAGTATGTCACAGTCCCCTTGCCCGATTTCTATGTCTGCATCGTCTCTCTCCATAGTGAACACAGATGCAAAAAATTCATTTAAAACCCCGCCTACATCATCTGGCTCTACACACAGATTGCCACTTTGGTCCCTAATGGGCCCTAACCTTTCCCTGGTTATCCTCTTGCCCTTAATATACTTATAAAACATCTTAGGATTTTCCTTTATTTTGCTTGCCAGTGTTATTTCATGGCCCCTCCTCGCCCTCCTAATTTCTTTTTTAAGTATGCCCCTGCACTTTTTATACTCCTCTAGGGCTTCTTCCGTCTTTAGTCTTTTGTAACTGCCAAAAGCCCCCCTTTTATTTCTAATGCATTTTTGTATATCCGTTGTCATCCAAGGTTCCCTTTGCTTGTTGGTCCCACCCTTGACCTTTACAGGAACATGTTGGCGCTGTACTCTCTCTATTTCCCTTCTGAAAGTCTCCCACTGTCTTGATGTGGATTTTCCTATAAGTAGCTGCTCCCAGTCCACTTTGGCCAGATCCTGCCTTATCATATTAAAATCGGCCTTCCCCCAATTTAGAACCCTTATTTCCGGGCCGTCTTTGTCTTTTTCCATGACCACCTTAAATCTCACCGAATTATGGTCACTGTCGCCAAAATGCTCTCCTACTGACACTTCCACCACTTGCCCGGCTACAGTCCCCAGAATTAGGCCCAGTATCGCCCCCTCTCTTGTAGGACTTTCTACATGTTGGCTCAAAAAGCTCTCCTGGATGCACTTTAAGAATTCTGCACCCTCTAAACCTTTCACACTCTGACTATTCCAATTAATATTGGGGAAGTTGAAATCCCCCACTATTATTACCCTATTATTTTCGCACTTTTCTGAGATTTGCCTACATATCTGTTCCTCTATCTCCCCCTGACTGTTTGGGGGCCTATAGTACACTCCCAGCAAAGTGCTTGCCCCCTTTTTGTTTTTAAGTTCTACCCATATGGCCTCATTAGAGGTACCCGCTAATATATCATCCCTCCTTACAGCAGTAATTGACTCCTTAATTAATATTGCAACACCCCCTCCCCTTTTACACCCCCCTCTGTCTCGCCTGAAGATTCTATACCCCGGAATATTGAGCTGCCAGTCCTGACCCTCCCTCAACCATGTCTCCGTGATAGCAACAATATCGTACTCCCATGTGTTCAACAACAACTTCAGTTCATCCACCTTATTTGCAAGACTCCTTGCATTAAAATAAATGCCTTCCAGCCCTGCCACATTCCCTTTTGCCCTCGCATACTTGCTCTGCCTTGTTTTTTTCTCTGTATTTGGCTGTAAATGTGATAATACTTTGGACAGGAACCTCTTGGCCAACCATGATGAATGTTCTCTATTACTGTTTGTAACACTGTATCTTTTACTGTTTCGTCTGTTATTTGCTTTGGTTTTGTGTCTGATACGGGCAGCGCAGCAGTGACCATACTCACATGAACATCCACGTCTTCCTCAGTAGAGCTCACATGACTCATTGTGGGTGCTCGGGATAGTGCATCTGCTAACACTATGTGTTTGCCTGGTGTGTAGATCAGTTCAAAGTCATATCTTTGCAGCTTCATCATGAGTCATTGAATCCTTGGAGACATCTCATTCAGATTTTTTGTATGATGGCAACCAGTGGGCAGTGGCCTGTCTCAACTGTGAAGGTGGGATGTCCATATATGTAGCCATGGAACTTTTCTAGTCCAACTCCCAAGCCTAGACATTCCTTTTCAATCTGGGCGTATCGACACTCAGAATCAGTCATAGACCTGGAGGCATAGGCAACAGGCTTCCAATCTTCACCCTTTGCTTGTAGCAAGACCGTGCCTAGGCCATCTTTTGATGCATCCGTTGACACTTTCATTCTCTATGTTGGGTCAAAGAAGGTGAGTACAGGTGTGGTTGTCAGCACTGTTTTGAGGTTCATCCACTCTTGTTCATGTCTTTCTGTCCATGCGAACTCATTTGTTTTATGTAGCAGGTCTTGCAGACAGGCTGTCTTGGCTGACAAGTTAGGAATGAACTTTCCAATGAAGTTTATCATCCCCATGATGCGTAGCACTCCTTTTTTTATCAGTGGGTCGGGGCATGTTGAGTATGGCGTTTACTTTTTCCATATCTGGATCTATTCCTTTACCAGATAGATTATCTCCTAGGAAAGTGACTTCCTGGACGCCAAACTGACACTTGGCTTTGTTGAGCTTTAGTCCATTCCGGCGTATGCTCTAGCACTTTAGTCAGTCTCTCATTGTGTTCTTTCAGTGTGGAGCCCCAGATGATGATGTCATCAACATAGACCCGAACTCCTTCCAGACCTTCAATTATTTGTTCCATTGCTCTATGAAAGATTTCAGATGCAGATATTATCCCGAAAGGCATTCTGAGGAAACAATACCTGCCAAATGGTGTGTTGAAGGTACAGTATTTGGTGCTCTCTTCATCCAGTTTTAGTTGCCAAAATCCTTGTGAGGCATCGAGCTTTGTGAAGTATCTGGCACCTGACATTTCACTGGTGATTTCTTCTCGCTTGGGAATCTGGTAGTGTTCACGTTTTATGTTTGCATTTAAGTCCTTTGGATCCATGCATACTCTTAGATCATTGTTCTTTTTCTTTACACATACCATGGAGTTAACCCAATCTGTTGGCTCTTTGACTTTCCTGATGACTCCTAGTGTGGTCATTCTGTCCAGTTCTTTCTTGAGCTGGTCACGCAGGGATGCTGGAACTCTCTGTGGAGCATGTACCGCTGGCTGAGCATCCTCCTTTAGCTGGATCTTGTAAGTGAATGGTAGAACTCCAAATCCTTTGAACACATCCTGGAAATGACTCACTACAGAATCAACTGAGTCATCTGGTCTACTTATGGCACAGTTTATACGGTAGACTCTCTTGACCAGTTCTAAGTCCTCACAAGCTTTGTCACCTAGTAGTGAATCAAGTCCTTCACCCACAACAGAAAACATGAGATGATGCACTTTGTCTTTGACTGTCACTTTAAGTGTGCATACACCTAAGCTATCTATTTTCTGTCCATTATAGTTCTTCAGTAGTACTGACTTTTTCTGTATTTTGGGCTTTTCTTTCATATTTTTAATGTCACTCATACTGATTAAGTTTGCTTTTGCCCCAGTGTCTAGTTTCAATGTAACTAATGCTCCATTTACCTGCAGTGGCATCATTCATTTGTCCTCTTTTACTGCATTAACTTTATGTTCAGCATTGTCCATTCCTGAGGGCTGCACATTTTCTGTATCCTTTTTGATATTGTCACATGACACCATTCCTACAAAAAATGTCTCACTTAAATCAGTGTACTCAATCACATTGACTTGTTGCCCTTTCTTTGTTTTTACTTTTGAAAAGCATTGTTTGGCAAAGTAATTCTTTCCATTACATTTTGTGCACATTTTCCCAAACGCTGGACATTGTCTTGACTGGTGCTGGTAACCACAGCGTTTACAATTAAAAATTCCATCCTCCGATTGCTTTGCATTTCTGTTCTGCCCATGCTTCTTCCCTTTGTAGGACACAGCACCAACAGCAGCACAGTCACTCATTACAGTCGCATCATTATTAATTTCACTGAAAGTCTTTGCGTGCTGTTGAGCTAGCTCACTGGCATGGCATATTTTCACAGCATTCTCCAATGTTAGTTCGGTTTCTCTCAACAAACGTTCCCTGACTTTTTTATCATGAATACCAAACACAATCTGGTCACGAATCATGGATGATTTCAGTTCAGAGAAATTACATGTCTATGCTTTCAGTTTCAGATCGGTCGCAAAGCTATCAAAAGTCTCATTTTGCTGCTGTGTCCGTGAACGGAACGCGTACCTCTCATAGGTCTCGTTCTTTTTGGGAGAACAATGTGTATCAAACTTCTTTAGCACATCGTCCATTTTTTCTCTGTCCTCCTCTTGATCAAATACAAACGTATTAGATACCTCTATCGCCTGCGGGCCTGCAACCATGAGCAGTAACGCTATTTTCCTTGCGTCTGGCTTCATACCGAACCCGATGGCAGCAATGTAGAGTTCGAATTGTTGTTTGAAAGTCCGCCAATTGCAGTCGACATTCCCCGTGAGTTTCAAACCCTCCGGTGGCTTCAAATTCTCCATGTCGCATTTCACAATATTCAGCAGATATTACCAATCCTGGTACCATGTTATGTTCATAAATAAATAGACGTTTTCATTATGAACAGCTAGCTTGAGCTAGCCATTTATTCAGCCATGTGGACTAGTGTATAGGCAACCATCTTGACTACTGCCTTGTGGGTAGCCTACTACTAAACATACAGCTCCACCTAGTGTACCATTCTAGAATGACATGTTACTGATCATTACAACCAGCTCTCCAGTTACCAAGGGCCGCCCCTCGAGTCAGGGGGAGGTCCAAGGACAGAGGTACTCAGCCAGCAGTCACAGGCTGCGAGGGACCAACAGTGCAGGATGGTGTGGCCATGCTGGAGGTAGCAGTGTGCCACAGTCCAACCAGGAATTAGCCTGGCTGCCCGGAGACGGGCGGCGGATGTACATAGTTTAGGTAGTTTAAGTTTTGGTTATTGTTAAGTTTAAGTAGTTATCTTAAGTTTGGGTGTTTTAGCTTAAGTTAAATAAGGTGATTGTTAGTGTTAATTAAGTAAGGAATCTGCTAAGAGTGTGTGTATTTGAGTCGAGGCCGCAAGGCTCGACTATGCTTCACCTAAGCCAGAGAATCTCTTGGGGACCTGGCTGCATGTTTTGTATCTGTTACAGAAAGACTGTCTGGATGAAGGGGATCACAATCCTACTCGCCCTGATGGGACTGAGCCTGGAAAAGCGGGGTGATGTAGAAGACTCCCACACCTA
Organism: Somniosus microcephalus; assembly: GCF_052327205.1. Lineage (NCBI taxonomy): Eukaryota > Metazoa > Chordata > Chondrichthyes > Squaliformes > Somniosidae > Somniosus > Somniosus microcephalus. Next base: position 146,280,548 of record NC_140992.1, on the reverse strand, counting down.
CGGGTGCTCGGGAGATAGAGCACCAATAGCGACCGACGGAAGCGGCGAACGGGAGATGGAGGAGACCGCAGTCTACGTCCACGAGGGAAGGTGGCGAGGATGGCTGGGGTCCAATTCATCTCAGTACTCCAGTCAGACCGGGTTCACGTATGGGGAGGCCTCCCTCCTATGCCCCAGGGTATGGGTCGTTACCACGAGGGTCAGCGTCACCGTTGGAAAGCGTGTATGTTTAACGTGCAAGGGACACAGTCCTCTGGATAGGTGATGGTGGCTCAGAAAGCTGAGCAAAGATATGAGGAACCCCGCAGTCGAGTGGGAATGGTTGGGGAACAATACCCACCAGGCGATTACAGGGACTCATGGAGGATTAAGTGTGTGTTGGGACAAGTGGTGGGAACCGGATCAAGGGATTTACATCTGTATATGAGGGTCAGAGGAGGTCTGCCCCTCAGGCATATCCATTGTTTTCCACCGGCAGTGGCAAGACACAGGGGAGGGGATGAAGTGGGATACCAGCCTGAAGGTGTGTGCGGTCCTATACACCCCGATCCCAGTCAATGCCACTGAGCTTGTGCACCGCCCATGGCGCAGGCGGTGAGGTTACCCAGGGAAGGGTGCCCCACCACCACCAAGGGACCAGGGAATGGGTTGGTACTAGTACCTACCAATCAAGTCCTGTGCCATGGGGTACACTACGCGGTAGCCTTCGTGATTTTAAATCTCACCGAGGTACATTTACTGGAGTGGTGCCCCAAAGAAACAGAGCAGCTATACCAAGCCCTATTGAAGGACATGTTCAGGAAGTTTTATGAGTTCAATTTCGCCCATGTTGACAAAACCGAACTGTACACCACACACCGAGAGTTTTTGGGTAATGCAGGGAGGCAAAGAAGGGGAGTATGGAATGATGTTTTTACTGCGTTTAATACTGGGTCCTCTGCCATCAACAGTTTAGATGACATAGAGCTGCAGACCCAGATAAACGGTTTAAAAACTCACTTGAGGAAGATATTAATGGATGAGAACAAGGTAGTGGGCTCGGAGTTGCATGAGGACCAGGCCATGATGGTCCACTTAAAAGAGATTATAGCAGAGTTGGAAAAGCACGCAAAGATGGTAAATGCCATCATAAGGGAGGACAGAAACGCTTCTGACCAGGCTGCGCAGAATGAGGTGTGCGTGCTATATGGGGCGTGGTTGCTGGGCGAAGGCCGCAGCAATCTGGAGGATTTAAAACAGGGTTCAGTCCCCTCCTGGATCAGCAACAAGCACCTCGCAGCCCTCCACCCATTTGAGAATGCATTAAGCCCGTGCCAACTCCGGCTAGCTTCCGAGGCCTACCCAGTCCCCGTGGATTGTGGACGGTCCAACCACACGATCATGGGAGTAGTAGTTAGGATGCCGGTCATGGGTAGGACAGCCCGACCCGCGCCGGTATACAGGGTTGAGAACATTGGAGTCATTCAAGGGGGTGCACACATTCGTTTCACAACGGTCCCGCCTTACTTCATAAATTGGGAGCATGCTATGACAGATACTGACCTCTCAGGGTGCCGGAGCCGGGGAGCACACATAATCCTGTGTCCCCAGCACTTGAATGCCTATTCAAAACTGCAGTGTGTGTTCAGAGCTGCTGGCGTGAAACCTATAAATTGTTCCATGGAGGCAATGGCACAAGGCCATGTTCCCCTGCAGGTAGCATATATAGGAGGTGGGACATATTGTGTCACCACAGGTGCGCCCCACTACCAGCATGGACAGCGTAGCTGGTATCCGGTCAGTGACAGCAGTTTCTGTTTTAAACCCAAGGCAGAAGTTCAAGTGGCCCAGGAGCGAATTGTCCCCATTCCTGAACCCTCCACTGTTCACCTCACTGTGAAGGAGAATTTTACAAATTTGAAAAAGTATGTAGCGCATTTTGGCTATGAAATTCCCCCTCTCCTAGAACCCCTTACCAAAATACTCAAAGCCGTTATAGTTTCGCAGAAACATTTTTACACTCTAGAGCAGAAAACAGTAGAGATAGGGGCTAAGATATTGGATATTGTGATTCCACCCTGGAGGGTCATCTATATCTATATAAGACCTCTTCTGTCTGTCTGTCTGTCCATTCTCTATACGTTCGAAAGTTATAGAGCATACCTACACGCGTGTCACATCAAAAGAAAGCTTATGATTACGGACCAGTCATAGGCATATTTACTTTTCCGTCAGGTAAAAATCGCGCCCACGGTATCCCAAAAACTTTCAAAATTCCACTCATTAAATGGGAAAAGTTCCGCTCATTTGCTCATTAGCATTGAGTGATGTGAAGGGTGACCAATCGTACGGTCGAGCGACCTGACAGTTGACCGACGGTTGACCAATCACTGCGTCACGGGGGCGGGTTCATTGCGCGTGCGGGCGGGCCATCCTACAGTTGAGTGTTGAGTGACTTGACGATTGACCAATCCTACAGTTGAGTGACCTGAGGGTTGACCAATGCGTGTGTGGGCGGTCCTTATCGTTCTGAACCGAGGTGAGTGGCCGCCATCTTGATTCTTCATGATATTTTTCCCACACTTTCTGTGTGTTAGGGAACTAAGGAAAATAACAATTTATTTCAGTTTTAAATTGTATTTAGCAACAGTAGGAAATGAAGTGATCCCCTGACCTTCGCCCAGAGGCTCGCCTAATTTGACAGCCATTTTGAGCGGCTGTGCCGGCGCCAGGCACGGCCTAGCAGCCCGGGAAGCCTGGGCCTTGAGTTGCGGGACGTGCCGGGAGCCGCCGCGCACAAAACTTCCCCGTGGCGTCAACAGCCCCGCCCCAGAGCCCGACCCAAAGCCACCAGGTCACAGGCCGTGCCGGGAGCCACCGCGCACAAAACTTCCCCACGGCGTCAACAGCCCCGCCCCAGAGCCCAACCCAAAGCCACCAGGTCACCGGCCGCGGCGGGCCATGCCGGGAGCTGCCGCGCACAATACTTCCCCGCGGCATCAACAGCCCCGCCCCAGAGCCCGACCCAAAGCCACCAGGTCACCGGCTGCAGCGGGCTGTGCCAGGAGCTGCCGCGCACAAAACCTCCCCGCGGCGTCAACAGCCCCACCCCAGAGCCCAACCCAAAGACATCAGGTGAGCGGCTGCGGCGGCCCAGTCTCTCTCCCTCTCTCACACTCCCAATCTCTCTCTCTCACACTCCCAATCTCTCTCTCACACTCCCAATCTCTCTCTCTCTCACACTCCCAATCTCTCTCTCTCACTCCCAATCTCCCTCTCTCACACTCCCAATCTCTCTCTCTCACACTCCCAATCTCTCTCTCACACTCCCAATCTCTCTCTCTCTCACACTCCCAATCTCTCTCTCTCACACTCCCAATCTCTCTCTCTCACACTCCCAATCTCCCTCTCTCTCACACACCCAATGTCTCTCTCTCTCACACTCCCAATCTCTCGCTCTCTCACTCCCAGTCTCTCTCTCTCACACTCCCAATCTCTCTCTCACAAACTCCCAGCCTCTCTCTCTCACACTCCCAATCTCTCTCTCTCTCTCACACTCCCAATCTCTCTCTCTCTCACTCCCAATCTCTCTCTCTCTCACTCCCAATCTCTCTCTCTCACACTCCCAATCTCTCTCTCTCTCACACTCCCAATCTCTCTCTCTCACTCACTCCCCGTCTCTCTCTCTCTCACACTCCCAATCTCTCTCTCTCACACTCCCAATCTCTCTCTCTCTGACACTCCCAATCTCTCTCTCTCTCACACTCCCAATCTCTCTCTCTCTCACTCCCAGTCTCTCTCTCTCTCACACTCCCGGTCTCTCTCTCTCTCACTCTGCCTGTCTCTCTCTCTCTCACACTCCCAATCTCTCTCTCTCACACTCCCAATCTCTTTCTCTCACACTCCCAATCTCTCTCTCTCACACTCCCAATCTCTCTCTCTCACACTCCCAGTCTCTCTCTCTCACTCCCAGTCTCTCTCTGTTACTCCCAGTCTCTCTCTCACACTCCCAATCTCGCTCTCTCTCACACTCTCAATCTCTCTCTCACACTCCCAATCTCTCTCTCTCACACTCCCAATCTCTCTCTCTCTCACACTCCCAGTCTCTCTCTCTCTCACACTCCCAATCTCTCTCTCTCTCACACTCCCAATTTCTCTCTCTCTCACTCCCAGTCTCTCTCTCTCACACTCCCAATCTCTCTCTCTCTCACACTCCCAATCTCTCTCTCACACTCCCAATCTCTCTCTCACACTCCCAATCTCTCTCTCTCACACTCCCAATCTCTTTCTCTCACACTCCCAATCTCTCTCTCTCACACTCCCAATCTCTCTCTCTCACACTCCCAGTCTCTCTCTCTCACTCCCAGTCTCTCTCTGTTACTCCCAGTCTCTCTCTCACACTCCCAATCTCGCTCTCTCTCACACTCTCAATCTCTCTCTCACACTCCCAATCTCTCTCTCTCACACTCCCAATCTCTCTCTCTCTCACACTCCCAGTCTCTCTCTCTCTCACACTCCCAATCTCTCTCTCTCTCACACTCCCAATTTCTCTCTCTCACTCCCAGTCTCTCTCTCTCACACTCCCAATCTCTCTCTCTCTCTCACACTCCCAATCTCTCTCTCACACTCCCAATCTCTCTCTCACACTCCCAGTCTCTCCCTCTCACACACTCCCAGTCTCTCTCTCTCTCACACTCCCAATCTCTCTCTCTCACACACTCCCAATCTCTCTCTCTCACACTCCCAATCTCTCTCTCTCTCACACTCCCAATCTCTCTCTCTCTCACACTCCCAATCTCTCTCTCTCTCACACTCCCAATCTCTCTCTCTCACACTCCCAATCTCTCTCTCTCTCACACTCCCAATCTCTCTCTCTCACACTCCCAATCTCTCTCTCTCTCACTCCCAATCTCTCTCTCTCTCACACTCCCAATCTCTCTCTCTCACACTCCCAATCTCTCTCTCTCTCACACTCCCAATCTCTCTCTCTCTCTCACTCCCAATCTCTCTCTCTCACTCCCAGTCTCTCTCTCTCTCACACTCCCAATCTCTCTCTCACACTACCAATCTCTCTCTCTCACACTCCCAATCTCTCTCTCTCACACTCCCAGTCTCTCTCTCTCTCACACTCCCAACCTCTCTCTCTCTCACACTCCCAGTCTCTCTCTCTCTCTCTCACTCCCAGTCTCTCTCTCACACTCCCAATCTCTCTCTCTCTCTCACACTCCCAATCTCTCTCTCACACTCCCAATCTCTCTCTCACACTCCCAGTCTCTCCCTCTCACACACTCCCAGACTCTCTCTCTCTCACACTCCCAATCTCTCTCTCTCTCACACTCCCAATCTCTCTCTCTCTCACACTCCCAATCTCTCTCTCTCACACTCCCAATCTCTCTCTCTCTCACACTCCCAATCTCTCTCTCTCTCACACTCCCAATCTCTCTCTCTCTCACACTCCCAATCTCTCTCTCTCTCACACTCCCAATCTCTCTCTCTCACACTCCCAATCTCTCTCTCTCTCACTCCCAATCTCTCTCTCTCTCACACTCCCAATCAGTTCAGTTCAGTTCAGTTCAAATGCTTTATTGGCATGAAAGTTTACAGAGAACCATATTGCCAAAGCTTACATAGCAAAAAGGTACAGTTTTCCAACATTCTGTAGGTGTCAATCGATTTGACATTTGTTGGGTATATACAATATTACTTTTAAACAATATTAATTTTAAACAGTCTTTCTACTTCATTTGGTACGTTCAATATTAATTTTAAACAGTCTTACTTTTAAACAGTCCTCAGGTTGTGACATGTTGTTACATATTTAGCCCCAAGGTATGGTCTGTCTCCTTCTCCTAGGACTAATCTCAATTTTGACAGATCATCCAATTCCTTGAAATCTGGGGTTGTTTGGCTTAGCTTGTTGAATAATATGTTTCTTGATGTGTTGAATTTTTCGCATTTTAGGAGGAAATGCATTTCTGTTTCAACCTCGCCAGCCAGACATTGATCGCATATTCTATTCTCTCTAGGCTGCCAGGATTTCTTGTATCTGCCTTTTTCAATTTCCAGTTGGTGGTCGCTTAGTCTGTACCTGGTGAGGGTCTGTCTCTGTTTTGTGTCTCTGATGGTCGTGAGGTAGTCTGCCAGTTTATATTCTCTTTTTAGGGCCCGGTAACATTCTAATCTGCTTTGGCTTTCGGTTATTTTGTTCCAATGTTCCAGGTAGGTTTCTTTGCATTTTTTAATGATTTGGTTCACTCGGATTGGTGTTTGGACGGCTGTGTTGGTCTGGGGCTGGTCAGGGTCCGGCTGAGTACTTAGTTTCAGTAGCAGCTGACTCAGGGGACTCTTTTCTGGGTTTAGCTCTTGGGTCTGAAAGGCTTTGAAATGAAGGGTGTCTGGGGAGCTAGATTTGAGGTGATTTAGGAAGTTTAGTGCTCGTTTTTGGATGTTTATTATCAGTGGGTATCTGCCTAGTTCGGCTCTGCATGCATTTGTTGGCGTTTTTCTTTGGGTGCGAAGGATGCTTCGGCAGAATTCTGCATGTAGGGCTTCTATTGTGTGTTTTTCCCATTTAGTGTAGCTTTGGTGATTTAGCGGGCCCCATACTTCACTACCGTACAGTGCAATGGGCAGGATTATGCTGTCAAAAATTTTGAGCCAGATTTTGATTGGGATTTGGATGTTGTAGAATTTTCTTTTTATTGCATATAGGGCTCTTCGGGCTTTTTCTTTTAGTGCATTCACTGCTATGCTGAAGCTCCCTGATGCTGTAATAGTTAGACCAAGGTAGGTGTAGCTCATAGTGTGTCCTATAGTGGTATCACTGAGGGTAAACTGGTATTTGTTTTCCTGACATCTGGGTCTTTTCTGAAAAATCATGATGTTGGTTTTCTTTAGATTTACTGTTAGAGCCCAATTTTGGCAGTATTTGTCGAGTAGGTCTAGTTGTTGCTGTAATCCCTGTTCTGTGGGAGACAGCAGAACCAGGTCGTCCGCATAGAACAGGGACTTCACTTCTCCATCCAGGAGACGGAGACCTGGTGACTCGCTTTGCTCCAGCATGTCTGCTAATTCATTTATGTATATGTTGAACAGGGTCGGGCTCAAATTGCAGCCCTGCCGGACGCCTCTTCTCTGGGTGAAGAAATCGGTGCGTTTGTCTCCAATTTTGACCCCGCATTTGTTTTTCAGATACATTGATTTAATAAGGTCATAGACTTTGCCCCCTATTCCACACTGAAGAAGTTTATAATAGAGCCCTTCGTGCCATATAGAGTCAAAGGCTTTCTTGAAGTCGATGAAACAGGCGAATATTTTCCCATTTTTTGTTTGGTGTTTATGTTTTTCAATGAGGGTGTGAAGGGTATAGATATGGTCGGCGGTGCGGTGTTTTGGAAGAAAGCCTATTTGGTTTTTTCTGAGGATATTATGTTTGTTAAGAAAATCAAGTAATCTACTATTTAGAATACTGCAGAATAACTTCCCTAGACAACTGTTGACACAGATGCCGCGGTAGTTATTTGGGTCTGATTTGTTTCCACTTTTATATATGGGGGAGATTAGTCCTTGGCACCAGATATCGGGAAAACAGCCTGAGCGTAATATGATGTTGAATAGTTTGAGTATCGCACCCTGCATCTCCATATTGCTGAACTTTAGCATTTCATTTTTGATGTTGTCTGGGCCACAGGCTTTCTTTAGGTGGAGAGATTTTACATAGATACACATAGATACATAGAAGATAGGAGCAGGAGTAGGCCATTCGGCCCTTCGTGCCTGCTCCGCCATTCGATGAGATCATGGCTGATCCTTTAATTCAGTATCCCGTCCCCGCCTTCTCTCCGTAACCCTTAACCCCTTTTGCCCGTAGAAATATATCTAATTCCCTCTTAAATATATTTAATGAGCTGGCGTACACTGCCCTCTGTGGCAATGAGTTCCACAGGTTCACCACTCTCTGAGTGAAGAAATTCCCCCTCATCTCTGTCCTAAATGGTTTAGCCCTTATCCTTAAATTATGTCCTCTAGTTCTGTTCTCACCCGCCAAGGGAAACATTCCTTCTGCATCCAGTCTGTCTAGACCTGTCAGAATTTTATACACTTCTATGAGGTCCCCTCTCAATCTTCTAAACTCCAGTGTGTACATCCCTAAACTACATAGTCTCTCCTCATAGGTCATTCCCGCCATTCCTGGTATCAGCCTGGTGAATCGCCGCTGCACCCCCTCCATGGCAAGAACATCCTTCCTCAGATGAGGCGACCAAAACTGTACACAGTACTCGAGGTGTGGTCTCACCAGTGCCCTGTACAGCTGCAGCAAGGTATCCCTGTTCCTGTATTCTAACCCTTTTGCTATGAAGGCCAGCATACCGTTTGCCTTCTTGACCGCCTGTTGCACCTGCATGCTCGCCTTCAGTGACTGGTGTACAAGAACACCCAGGTCTCTCTGTACTTCCCCCTCTCCCAATCTATTGCCATTTAAATAATAATTTGCCCTCCCGTTCCTGCACCCAAGGTGGATAACTTCGCACTTGTCCACATTATAGTGCATCTGCCATTTATCCGCCCAATCGCCCAGTCTGTCCAAATCGCTCTGGAGCTTCCTGGTCTCTTCCTCTGAGCCCACCCCCCCTCCTAGTTTAGTGTCGTCTGCAAATTTGGAAATGCTGCATCCGACTCCCTGATCCAGGTCATTAATGTAAATTGTGAACAGCTGGGGGCCCAGGACAGATCCCTGTGGTACCCCACTTGTTACTGCCTGCCATTCAGAAAATGAGCCGTTTATTCCAACTCTCTGTTTTCTATCTGACAGCCAGTTCCCTATCCACGCCAAAACTTTCCCCTTTATCCCATGAGCCTCAATTTTCCATGCTAATCTTTTATGTGGGACCTTATCGAAGGCCTTTTGGAAGTCCAGGTACACCACATCTACTGGCTCTCCCCCATCTATTCTACCAGTTACTCCCTCAAAAAATTCCAATAGATTAGTCAAGCACGATTTACCCTTTGTAAATCCATGTTGACTCTGTCCTATCCTGTCCCCATTTGCTAAGTGCTCCGCTATTTCATCCTTAATGATGGACTCCAGCATTTTGCCCACAACTGATGTAAGGCTTACAGGTCTGTAATTACCTGCTTTTTCCCTACCCCCCTTTTTGAATAGTGGGGTAACGTTAGCTACCCTCCAATCCATCGGCACTGTTCCCGAGTCTAATGAATTCTGAAAAATCATCCTTAGTGCATCCGCTATCTCTAGGGCCACCTCCTTCAGTACCCTAGGATGCATGTTATCAGGCCCTGGGGATTTGTCCACCTTCAATCCCTTTAGCTTCCTTAACACCATATCCTTAGAGATATTGATTTGCGTCAGTTCCTCCTTTGCCAATGTCCCTATTTTTCCCGATATCCCAGGGAGGTTTTTTGTGTCTTCCTTCGTAAAGACTGACCCAAAGTATGCATTTAGTTGATCTGCCATTTCCTTATTTCCCATTATATATTCCCCCGTATCTGACTGCAATGGACCAACTTTGGTTTTCACCAGTCTTTTCCTTTTGATATACTTATAAAAGCTTTTGGAGTTAGTTTTTATATTTTCCGCCAGCTTGTTTTCGTAAGCTATTTTGCCCCTCTTGATTATGCCCTTTGCCCTCCTTTGCTCTATCTTAAACTGTTCCCAATCTTCCGCTCTGGCGCTTTTTTTGGCTATTTTATACGCCCTATCTTTGGATTTTATGCTGTCTCTAATTTCCCCTGTTATCCACGGTTGAGTCACCTTTTTAGATTTCCTTTTATGCCAGATTGGTATAAACAATTTTTGCAATTTTGTCATTCTATCTTTAAATGTTTGCCATTGTTTATCTACCTCCAGTCCTCCCAGGAACGTTGTCCAATCAGACCTACTCAGTTCCCGTCTCATGGCATCATAATTCCCCTTGTTTAAATTCAGGACCTTAGTCTCTGAGTCAATTTCTTCGCTCTCCATTTCGAGTGAGAAATCGATCATGTTATGATCGCTCTGACCCAAGGGTCCCCGTACAACAAGATTACTGATTAGTCCCTTCTCATTGCACAGTACCCAGTCCAATATAGCCTGTTCCCGAGTTGGTTCCTCGACATATTGATCCAGATAACCATCCCTCAAACACTCAAGGAATTCCTCCTCCTCATTATTTTTACTGATTAGGCTAGTCCAATCTATATGTAAGTTAAAGTCACCTATGATGACAGCTGTGCTCTTATTGCACGCTTCTCTAATTTCCCTCGTGATGCCCTCCCTAACCTCTATTTTACTATTTTGTTTTTGTGGCCAGTTCTTTCCATGTGATTGGGGAGTCTAGAGGGTTTTGGTTGTCTTTAATTGTTGCTTCTAATGTGTGGAGTTTTTCTGTGACCTGATGTTGACTTGGGTTTGTTTTGTTTTTTGGGATGTCTTTGTAGAGGTTTTCAAAATGTGTTCTCCAGATGTCGCCATCTTGGATTGGTAATGCTTGCAATTGTGTTGTACTCAGGTTATTCCACATTTCCCAGAATTGTTTTGGATTGGTGGAGTTTTCAATTTCTTCGAGTATTTTGTGGGTATAGTTTTGTGTTTTGTTCCTAATGGTGTGTTTATATCTTTTGAGGGTTTCATTGTATCTAGTACGTAGGTCCGGATTGTTTGGTTGCCGATGCTTTTGGTTTGATATTTTTCTCAGGTCTTTTCTGGCATTTTTGCATTCGTGGTCAAACCATTTCATATTTTTATTTTGTCTTTTGTGATGCTTCCTCTTCTGTTTCACGAGGTCGGCTTTTACAGCTGCCTCATGGAAGATCATATTTATATCCTCTATGGCCGTGTTTACACCATCTCTGGTGATCTCATATAGATTTTCTTTAAATTTTGAAATTTTACTTGTGAGATCAGGTGAATTTAGTGCTGTGATGAATTTATCTCCACTGTCTGGGGCCCATCTGTATGTCTGGTTTATTTTATGTAGCTTACTGTGTTCCTTTTTTGTGTCTGTAGTTTGGGCAGAAAGTTTAAGGTACACATTTATTTGGTTATGGTCTGAGAGGGGGGATTGTTGCCTGACAGTGAATGCGTTGATATCGCAGGGGTCCAGGTCAGTGATTGTATAGTCCACCACACTAGACCCAAGAGTTGAGGAGTATGTGAGTCTCCCTTGGGAGTCCCCTCTGAACCTACCATTAACTATGTACAGGCCTAAGGCTCGGCAGAGTTGCACTACCTCCCTACCGCTTTTGTTTATTTCACGATCAAGGTTGTTCCGATTTGCGATGGCTGGTGTGACATCTAAAGGGGTCTGGCCAAACACATGGTTGTTTCCCTGTGGGTCTATGAAGTCAGGTTCACAACCGGTCCTTGCATTTAGGTCCCCACATATTATCACCTTTCCTTGGGCCTGGAAATGGCTGATTTCCATGTGGAGAGTATCAAATAACTCCTCTTCGAAATATGGCGAATCTATTGGAGGTATGTAGATCGCACATAAGTAAACATCTTTTTTTGCTATTCCTATATTTTTATCTAGTTTTAGTCATACGTGTGATTTCCCCTGTTTTACCGGTGAGATGTGTTTGTCCAGTTCTCCCTTATACCACACCAATATTCCCCCGGAGGTTCTGCCCTTGCGTGTTTTAGTGTTCTTTACTGAGGGCACAATGATTTCATGGTACATTGGAGGACAGTGGGTCGGCATGTCCTTTTGGCACCATGTTTCTGTTAACACAATTATATCAATGTCTTTTATAGCTTTTAGGAATTCAGGGTCTGTACTCTTCATCCCAAAAGTTGAGGAGCGGAGGCCCTGGATATTCCAGCAGCTTATGTGGAAAGAACGCATTTATATAGTTCAATAAAACGAAATAAAATGGACCTATTTTGTGGGATGAGTGTGGAAACACTATTTTCTATAATGCTAAGTGATGATTTAGTATAAATTTCATGAGGCATGCACATATATCTATCTAATAATAGTAATAATATTGATAAGATAACAATAATGATAATGATAAATAACAATATTAATAATTTCTCCGGCTTTCTATCAGGCTGTTCAGCATCGTCATGATCTTTCTCAGTTCTTGGTCTACAGTCTGTGGTCTAGAGGGGGGTCTTGGGTCAGGTATAAAAGCACGGTTCTGTTGTCGGTTTTGTAAAGGGGGGTGGGGGACATTGGTGGTCCTGTTTGGGCTCCCAATGGTAGGGGGGGTGGGAGGGCTGCGTCTTTTGGCAGTGTTTATGAGGTTTCTTGCGAAGACCCACATCCGCTGTTTGAGTAGATGTATTTCGTCATAGAGGTCCCTTGTGTTGATGTTTGGATGATGGGCCAGGGAGACGTTGGGGAGGACAGAACATCTCGTGTCGATCTCCCTGTTGGTGTTGTGGATTATATAGGCTGGGGTGTCCTTTCTGGGCAGTAGTGTGGAGATCACGATCCGCGCCTCGGGGAATTCCCTGCTGGCCTTTTCTGCCATCCTGCTCACCGCCCAAGCCGTGCCTTCCTGTAGGGTGCGTAGGTCGTTCGTGCCTGTGTGGATCACAATCCATTTGGGGCTTCCAAGGGATTCTTTGTTCAGGATCTTCATTGCTTGGCCTGTGTTGCTGCACCATTTTTTCAGGACTTGATGGTCTGGGAACAGCCTCTGGGGGTCCAGAAACTTTCCGTTGGAGTCGGTCAGCAGGACCGCCTGAGGGGCTGGTTTTTCAGACTGGGTAACAGTAGTCTGGGTAGGACTTGCCTGGTGGCTGGTTGTTGGCTGGGTTTCTGGGATATGTTGTGTGGCAGGAGCGGGGTTTGGGGCTTTCGGTGTGTCCTCGTTTGGGGGGGTATCTGTCGGTTTTTGTGTTCCTGTGTGTGAGGACTGGGTAGCAGTAGTCTGGGCATGACTCGACTGAGGGCTGGTTGGAGCGGGGTTTGTGGCTTTCGGTGTGTCTTCGTGTGGGGTGGCATCCGGTGGGTTCTGTGTCCTTGTGTGTGTTGTTTTTGTGTCCTCAGGTTTTTGGACCTTAAGAGGTTTGTGTTGCCTGCTGAGCCTTTCTACGGTCTCCTTCCTCTCTCTCTCACACTCCCAATCTCTCTCTCTCTCACACTCCCAATCTCTCTCTCTCTCTCACTCCCAATCTCTCTCTCTCTCACTCCCAGTCTCTCTCTCTCACACTCCCAATCTCTCTCTCACACTCCCAATCTCTCTCTCACACTCCCAGTCTCTCTCTCTCTCACACTCCCAATCTCTCCCTCTCTCACACTCCCAATCTCTCTCTCTCTCTCACACTCCCAATCTCTCTATCTCTCACACTCCCAATCTCTCTCTCTCACACTCCCAATCTCTCTCTCTCTCACACTCCCAATCTCTCTCTCTCTCTCACTCCCAATCTCTCTCTCGCTCACACTCCCAGTCTCTCTCTCTCACACTCCCAGTCTCTCTCTCTCTCACACTCCCAATCTCTCTCTCTCACACTCCCAATCTCTCTCTCTCACTCCCAATCTCTCTCTCTCTCACACTCCCAATCTCTCTCTCACACTCCCAATGTCTCTCTCTCATACTCCCAGTCTCTCTCTCACACACTCCCAGTCTCTCTCACACTCCCAATCTCTCTCTCTCTCACACTCCCAATCTCTCTCTCTCTCACTCCCAGTCTCTCTCTCTCTCACACTCCCAATCTCTCTCTCACACTACCAATCTCTCTCTCTCACACTCCCAATCTCTCTCTCTCACACTCCCAGTCTCTCTCTCTCTCACACTCCCAACCTCTCTCTCTCTCACACTCCCAGTCTCTCTCTCTCTCTCTCACTCCCAGTCTCTCTCTCTCGCTCTCTCTCTCACTCCCAGTCTCTCTCTCTCACACACACTCCCAGCCTCTCTATCTTCCCCCCAATCTCTCTCTCTTTCTCTTCTCCCCCAATCTCTCTCTCTCTCTCTTCTCCCCCAGTCTCTCTCTCTCTTCTCCCCCAGTCTCTCTCTCTCTCTCCCCCAGTCTCTCTCTCTCTCTCACCCCGTCTCTCTCTCCTTCCCCCTCTTGCTCTCTCTACTTCCCCCCTCTCTCTCTCCTTCCCCCTCTCTCCTTCTCTCTCTCTTTCCCCCTCTCTCTCCTTCCCTCTCTCTCCTTCCCTCTCTCTCTCTCTCTCTCTCACACTCCCAATCTCTCTCTCTCACACACTCCCAATCTCTCTCTCTCTCCTTCCCTCTCTCTCTCTCTCCTTCCCTCTCTCTCTCTCTCCTTCCCTCTCTCTTTCTCTCTGTTAAGTCTGTGTGTTCTAGTTATTGTTAATAAGAATCACTGCACACAGACCACAAGAGTAAATTCAACAGGTCTTTACTAGTCGGAGGTCAGGCTGAACTGCCCAATAAATCATTACACAGCACTTATATACCGGTGTGGTCACCACCGGTATTACAGTATACAGCAGCCAAGATAAAGTAGTGCATCTCTTAAAATAGTTCTCTTAAAGGTGGAACGGTTACATACACCACAATCCTCCCTTTTTAGCTTAACAGTATATATTCCCCATTAACATAACATAATAACATATATACACAACTTCATGGAAAAACAGTTCACAGATTCAGTCTCTGAGGAGGCCTCCTGATCCGAGATGGATAACGCCTTTCAGGGGTCTCTGGTTCTCGTTGCTGGGGTGACTCATCTAGTTGATCCCCTATGGATAGGACATCATCATCAGGCATATTCACTTCTGAGGTAGATGCTTCAGGTTCACTAACTTCCTCCACGGTTGTCTCTGTCGTAACCATGGGCTCGACCCTTGTTCTCGATCCCACCAGTTGGTCAGCATGACGTCGCATTACATTTTCACCAACATCTACCGTGTACATCAGGGGTCCTTGTCTGGCCCGAATTGTTCCAGATTGCCATTTCTCGTTTTTATTGTCCCTGGCTAACACCGGTTGTCCTATTTCAAAACTCCGAGTGGGCTTGTTATTGATATGCTGGAACTGTTTGTTTTCGACTTCCCTCCGCACATTTGGTTTTAACAAGTCCAACCTGGACCGCAACCTCCTGTTATAGAACATCATGGCAGGACTTTGGTTTGTTGTTGCATGGGTGGCGTTTCGATATGCCAGTAGGAAATTGTCCACCTTGTGTTGCAGTGGAATCTGATCTTCGCTCATGGCCTTTATTGCCTTTTTGAACGTCTGTACAAACCTCTCGGCCAGCCCATTCGTAGCAGGATGATATGGGGCAGAGGTATAATGTTTCACCCCATTCTTCTTCAGGAATTTCTGGAATTCCTCTGACACGAACTGTGGTCCGTTGTCTGAACATATTTGCTCTGGCAATCCATTTCTTGCAAATATCGTTCTTAGCACCGCGATCGTCTTCTCCGAGGTAGTGGTAGTCATTTTAATCACTTCTGGCCATTTAGAATGTGCGTCCACCGCAATTAAAAACATGGAGTCCATGAATGGACCAGCAAAGTCAGTATGTACACGTTGCCATGGGGTTGAAGGCCATTCCCATGGATGCAGCGGTGCAATTGGAGGTGCATTTTGGACTTTTTGGCACCCTGAGCAGCTTTTTGTCAGATCCTCTATCTGTAGGTCGATACCCGGCCACAACACATAAGCCCTAGCAAGGCTTTTCATCTTGACTCCCCCCAGATGACTTTCATGTAGTTCTTTTAGAACTCTCTCTCTTAACTTAGGAGGGATAATCACCCTTGTTCCATACATCAATGTTCCCTGACAGATGGACAGCTGTTCTCGTCTTGCTGAGAATGCCAGTAACAGTGGATCACCATGGGCTGGCCATCCCTTTACTGTCAATTCGTAGACCGGGACAGTATCGGGTCATTCCTAGTCTCCCTTTCAATATTTGCATTGGTGACAGGTAAACATTCGATGATGGTCGAGTGAAATAACTCCACCGGGTCAACCGTCGGTGCCTCCTCCTCAGTAGGTAGTGGCAGGCACGACAGCCCATCAGCATTACCATGCTGCTTTGTACCTTTGAATTCTATCTGATATTGATGTGCCCCGAGGAAAAGGAACCATCTCTGGAGCCTCTGTGCTGTCATCACCGAAACACCCTTCTTAGGGTTAAAAATGGATACCAACGGCTGGTGGTCTGTCAGCAGTGTAAACTTCTGGCCCTGCAGGTAATGATTAAACTTCTTTACTCCCCACACAAGGCTGAGAGCCTCCCTATCTATCTGAGCATAGTTGCGCTCAGCGGAGGTCAATGATCTGGATGCAAATGCGACTGGCCTTTCCAAGCCATTTGGCAACTTGTGTGAGAGTACTGCTCCAATACCATAAGGAGAAGCATCACAAGCTAAACGAATAGGCAGCGTTGGGTTGAAGTGAGCCAACACTTCCTCTGAGGTGATCAATGCCTTGCTTTTGCGAAAGGCCTTCTTACAGTCCTCGCTCCACTTCAATGGTACTTCTTTCTGCAAAAGAGCGTTCAGCGGGTGCAGCACCGTGGATAGATTTGGCAGAAACTTATGGTAATAGTTAATCAAGCCTAGGAACGACCTCAACTGGGATACATTTTCCGGAGCGGGAGCCTTCACAACAGCTTCGATCTTGTCAGGTGACTTGTGCAGCCCCTCCTGGTCAATGACATGACCACAGTACGAGATCCGTTTCTGAAAGAACTCACATTTCTGGTGATTAACTCGAAGTCCATATTCCTTCAATCTGGTGAGCACCAGTTTCAAATTTGCAAGGTGTTCCTCATCGTCATCTCCTGTAATCAGGATATCGTCCAAGTAACATTGAGTGCTTGGAATTCCCTGTAATACC
This sequence comes from Somniosus microcephalus, assembly GCF_052327205.1. Classification (NCBI taxonomy): domain Eukaryota; kingdom Metazoa; phylum Chordata; class Chondrichthyes; order Squaliformes; family Somniosidae; genus Somniosus; species Somniosus microcephalus. Next base: position 146,263,802 of record NC_140992.1, on the reverse strand, counting down.
TGCTCCATGGCCCTCTGCCAAATTGCTGGAGCCGAAGCCACTCCATAAACCAGTCTATTATATCGATACAAGCCTCTGTGCGTGTTGATTGTGAGATACTGGCGCGACTCTTCCTCAACTTCCATCTGTAAGTACGCTTGCACCAGGTCTATCTTGGTGAAGTGTTTCCTGCCAGACAATGAAGCAAAGATATCCTCAATCCGCGGAAGCGGATATTGCACCATGTGAAGCATCGGATTAACTGTGATCTTGAAGTCTCCACAGATGCGGACCTTCCCTGGTTCCCCTGGCTTGTTACTCGATGAACGCTTCATGACGGGAACAATGGGCGTGGCCCACTCACTCCAGTCCACCTTAGACAGTACTCCTGAACGTTCTAGCCCTTCCAGCTCAGCTTCCACAGCAGGTCGTATCGCATAAGGTACCGGTCTGGCTTTGAAAAATTTTGGGTTTGCATGTTCTGCAATCTTGATTTTTGCCGTAATTCCTCTCAGTGTTCCCAGTCCCTGTTGGAACACCTCTTTAACCTCATCCAATATTCTGGACAATCGTTCAGGTTTGACATCTTTTTTTTTTCCGGAATCTACCGTTATTGCTTTTAGGGAGTGCCAGTCCATATTTATTTTCCTGATCCACTCCCGTCCCAGAAGTGGTGGACCTCCCTCAGGTAGTACATATAAGTCCATTCCTTGGTGTTCTTTGCCCTTGTGTACCACCTTGACTTTTATCTTTCTGATGGGGTATACTCTTTGCCCCGTGTATGTCTGCAATACTATCTCCGTATCCCGTAGGGGAATATGTGTGAATAACCTTTTGTAATCTTGCTTATTCATGACCGTCAACGCCGATCCGGTGTCCAATTCCATCTTCACTTGGACTCCTGCTATCTGAAGTGTGACCCAGATAGTTTGTAGGTCAGCTTCCTTACTCACATTGTGAATTCTCAGACTACCCAGTTCCTTGCTGTTGGAGTCTGAATCCGAATTCTGTTCATCCGAACTCTTCTCAGCCACCTTATGTACCTTTCTGCACTTTTCCTGCGGTGACTTTTTGTTGCTGGTCTTCTTTCCTGACCGGCATACTTTAGCTATGTGACCAAGCTTGCCACATTTTCTACATTCCTGGTTTTTAAACCAGCATTGGTTCTGATCGTGTGTTGTCTTTCCACAACGATAACATTTCGCTGTGCCCAAAGCCATTTGATCTACGCTGAGTACTGCTGCCTTCAGCTGCATTTCCGCAGTGCCTCTCGCTGCGGCTTCTTGCGATGCTGCAATAGTGACAGCCTTATCAAGTGTAAGGTTATTCTCTTCAAGCAGCCGCTTTTGTGTTCCTTCTTTCGACAATCCACACACGAATTTGTCTCTCAGTGCCTCTGTCAGTCTTTCCCCAAACTGACAGTATTTCACTAGCTTACGCAGTTCAATTAAATACTCCGCGTTGCTTTCCTCTTTCAGTTGCATTCTCGCATAAAATTTAAATCGTTCCGCTAACATCAGTGGTGTGGGGTTCAAATGATTTCTCAGGACAGCAACAATATTAGCGAAAGCCTGATCCGACGGTTTAGCTGGTGATAGAAGATGCTTCAATAGCCCGTATGTCTTCGCACCCATTGAGTTTAGTAAGGTTAGTGCTTTATCTTCATCTGATATTTTATTTGCCTTACAATAAATCTCTATGCGTTCTACATACGTGGCCCAATCTTCAACATCAGGATCGAAATCGTTGATGTTACCACGCTTAGGCATCCTCGCAATCTTCTTGAGAAACAAAAAGAAATTTTTATTTTTTATTTTTTCAAAATGGCGGTTTCCCGCGCTTGTCTTCTTCCCCCGCCTACGAAAATGGCGGCTTCCCGCGTTTGCCTTTCTCCCCCGCTGGCTGTAATGGCGATTGCCGTATTGCTGCGTTTGCCCTCCCCAGCGGTTCTCAAATCGTGCCTCCCAGCCCCTCTTGCAGTCCGGTCCTTTCCCCCGGCTGCAGCTGAGTTCTCCGCGTTTTTTAATTTTTTTTTATCCCGCGCCTCGCGGCCTCGGTAGCTGCCCGGCCTTTTTCCCCGGTCACGGTCGAGCTCTCTCTCGACGCTGTTGCGTCTCCCAGCCCGCTTGCAGCCCGGTCATTTACACCGGCTGCGTTTGCATTCACCGCGGCTTCCGTGCCTTATGCTGCCCCAGTCTCAGCGCCTCTGGCCCCGACTTCTGTCCGGCTCTTTTCCCCGGCCGTGGTCGAGTTCTCCACCCTTATATCCTCCGTTTTTCCCTCCTCTACTTCACAGCCAACGTGGCCGACTTGCTGCTCGTCGCTGATCGGCTTACCCACCACCGTGATAGAAGGGATGATCACTGCCTGTCGCTGATGGAAGACTTCGTGTCAGGATTCTTCCTTGCTCTTCAGACCCAAGTCTTTCCTCAGCAGGATGATGAGGGCGGATGCCTCTTCTCGACGCCCGTTAAACTGCCTTGGGTATATCTCTGCCGCAGGGTAAGATCGTCATCGTCGCCACTGTTAAGTCTGTGTGTTCTAGTTATTGTTAATAAGAACCACTGCACACAGACCACAAGAGTAAATTCAACAGGTCTTTACTAGTCGGAGGTCAGGCTGAACTGCCCAATAAATCATTACACAGCACTTATATACCGGTGTGGTCACCACCGGTATTACAGTATACAGCAGCCAAGATAAAGTAGTGCATCTCTTAAAATAGTTCTCTTAAAGGTGGAACGGTTACATACACCACACTCTCCTTCCATCTCTCTCTCTCTCTCTCCTTCCATCTCTCTCTCTCTCTCCTGCCCTCTCTCTCTCTCTCCTTCCCTCTCTCTCCTTCCCCCTCTCTCTCTCTCTCCTTCCCTCTCTCTCCTTCCCTCTCTCTCTCTCTCTCCTTCCCTCTCTCTCCTTCCCTCTCTCTCTCTCTCCTTCCCCCTCTCTCTTCCCCCCAGTCGCTCCCTCTCTCTCTTCCAACAACAGCATGCCCTCAAAAAAGCCTCGGCACCGCCGGGCACCCCCAGCTAGTTTTCAATAAAATAGAGGTCCCTTCGTGGATCAGACTGGCTTCCCACAATCTCGTGGTCTGCCAGTTAGGGATAGTGTTGTATCTAGTTTGCATTCAATGTAAGGGAAAAGGTCAGATATTAGAATCCCGAAACCAGAAGATCTGGAAGGAACATTATGTGAAGGTGGAGGGAGATACGCCTGTTTGAGTCTTTTCCTTGTATTTTTGATTAACAATTGTTTTTTTTTGTGTTTGTTGTTTTTAATAAAGTTTTTTTTTTGCGACGCGTTTAATAAAGATGTATGTGTTCCAAGTGGTGCAGGGGTGGTGGACACCTCCATGCTTGGATGTGTGTAAAAGTCTGTAATTTATCCTATGCATGCTTATGTACACTACATTTTCACGGAATGGGAAGTGCATGTGTCATGGGTGTATTAGATAGGTAATTACAGTGGAAGGTTGAATATGGAGGGTCAGAAAATTTTGCTCACCTTGTAAGAATGATACTTCAAGCAAGTTTGAGTATCACAGGGGGGAGTGTAAGATTCGCAAAATTCCCACATTCCCCCAAGGTTATTAATAAAAGGGACCCTGCATGGACATTTTAAAAGGGGTACCCAAAAGATGGCATCCACACCTCGTGACCAAAATCCTGCAAGATTTTTAAAGCTTGGACTCTGTGGCAGCACATGCAGCTTTTGGGGAAATCAAAACTTAAAATGCAATTTCTGGGAAAAAGGACTTTGTGTTTTGAGAACCAGACAGCACACATTGAATATGCATTAAGTCAGATCGTAGACAGATCAAAACCAGTTAGGCCTATACTTGAGGCCATTGAGTTGTCTGCATAAATAATCGGAAACAGTTTATGGGAGCCATCAAGGCTGTACAGGCCGATTAGAATGCATTAATAACAATACATCCTGGACATCAGGCCATTAGGTGTGATAAACAGCCATCTAAAAACAGTTAGTTTAGATTGCTGTAATTATTTAAAACAGCCTGCCAAAATTGAAACAATGAACTAACATGATTTGGCACGCAGATAAGGGGCCATCGAAAGGAGTATACCTGTAGGCCCCCAGTAGCAATCTTTGGGTCTGCTCGCTTGCTCTTGCCCTGCTCCTACTCTCGTGGCTCCGGCCTCTTGGGCTGCTGCCGCTCATACTCGTGCCCTGGCCTCATGGCAGGTTCTCTCCTCGCTCCTCGTAGCAGCGTTTCAGCAACTAAGGACACCATACCAATTGCAGGGGAGGGGAATGAGACCCGAGTCCATAGCCATCCAGGACGCCCAGGCCGCAAAAAGGGGCGAGACGAAAAGTGAGTAGGTGGCCCAGGACTTGTTTAATAACCGAACGAGATGAGACGAATCGAGATGAAGAAGAAGGTAACAACTCGATAAGAGCAGAGCAGGGCAGCGAAAAATGTATTGATGAGGCCAAGCGTCTAATTATAAGCTGGCACTTGGTGAGACGAACATTTTGGTGAGCACTGCGAAAACGCAGGTGTCCACGCCACGATGAGTATACTGGCGTTCTTACGCTAGGGTAGCAAAATCTAGGCAGTTAAAACTGCCAACTGCCCTATAGGCACAACGTTACCGCCGCCGACTGCCCGAGGGAGAAGAAGAGGAGAACCCATCGCGATGAGACGATGATGATAGTGCAGGAGAAGAAGGTGTGTCGCAGCAGCTCCAGCACCGCGCCCCTGAAGACCACGTGGCGACGGGGTACCTAAGAGGACAGAAAATCAAACCTCAAAACCTGCATCCGTTAAACAGTTAGCTTTGCTTTGGATTGGTGAGCATGAATTCTGGCCCCTCATAGCTTAATCTAGTTAGGTATAGGGGTGGGATAAAGATAAGGGGATTGTTAATGTAGTTTGTTTTCCCTCAATGTGCTATGTGTTCCCCATTCTCTGTATAAGTATACTAGCTGAAGTGCCCGGCGGGTGCCGAGGCTTTTTTGAGGCATGTTGTTGTTGGAGGAGAGAGAGAGAGCGACTGGGGGAAGAGAGAGAGCGACTGGGGGGAAGAGAGAGAGCGACTGGGGGGAAGAGAGAGAGCGACTGGGGGGAAGAGAGAGAGCGACTGGGGGGAAGAGAGAGAGCGACTGGGGGAAGAGAGAGAGCGACTGGGGGAAGAGAGAGAGCGACTGGGGGAAGAGAGAGAGCGACTGGGGGGAAGAGAGAGAGCGACTGGGGGGAAGAGAGAGAGCGACTGGGGGGGAGAGAGAGCGACTGGGGGGAAGAGAGAGAGCGACTGGGGGGAAGAGAGAGAGCGACTGGGGGGAAGAGAGAGAGCGACTGGGGGGAAGAGAGAGAGCGACTGGGGGAAGAGAGAGAGCGACTGGGGGGAAGAGAGAGAGCGACTGGGGGGAAGAGAGAGAGCGACTGGGGAGAGAGCGAGATGGGGAGAGAGAGAGAGGGGGGAGAGAGAGAGAGGGGGAGAGAGAGAGGGGGGAGACAGAGAGGGGGGAGAGAGGGAGGGAGGGGGAGGGAGGGGGCAGAGAGAGAGGGGGAGGGAGAGAGAGGGAGGGAGGGGGCAGAGAAAGAGGGGGAGGGAGGGGGCAGAGAGAGAGGGCAGAGAGAGAGGGGGAGGGAGGGGGAGAGAGAGAGGGGGAGGGAGGGGGAGAGAGAGAGGGGGAGAGAGAGAGGGGGAGGGAGGGGGAGAGAGAGAGGGGGAGAGAGAGAGGGGGAGGGAGGGGGGAGAGAGAGAGGGGGAGGGAGGGGGAGAGAGAAAGGGGGAGGGAGGGGGAGAGAGAGAGGGGGAGGGAGGGGGAGAGAGAGAGGGGAGGGAGGGGGGGAGAGAGAGAGGGGAGGGAGGGAGGGAGGGAGGGAGGGAGGGGGGGAAAGAGAGGGGGGAGAGAGAGGGGGAGAGGGGAGGGGGAGAGAGAGGGGGAGAGGGGAGGGGAGAGGAGGGAGGGAGAGAAGGGAGGGGGGGAGAGAGGAAGAGGGAGGGGGGAGGGGGGAGAGAGGAAGAGGGAGGGGGGAGGGGGAGGAGGAAGAGGGAGGGGGGAGGGGGGAGGGGGAGAGGGGAGGGGGAAAGGGGAGAGGAAGGAGGGAGAGAGAGGGAGATGGAGGGGGGAGGGGAGGGGGAGGGGGCAGAGGGGGAGGGGGAGGGGGAGGGGAGGGGGAGGGGGCAGAGGGGGAGGGGAGGGGGAGGGGGCAGAGGGGGAGGGGAGAGAGAGGGGGAGAGAGAGAGGGGGAG